>NC_090930.1:495578750-495879531 GCF_040938575.1 Ambystoma mexicanum | reverse complement strand
CAGATACAGGCTGTAGTCACGACGGACGCATCCCTGTCAGGGTGGGGAGCACACCATCACCACCACACAGCTCAGGGTCTCTGGTCTCACTCAGTAGCCAAGAATCGTATCAATCTGTTAGAGCTTCTGGCAGTATTCAGAGCTCTTCAAGCGTTCGAGCCCTACCTGTTGAATCTGTCAGTGCAGATCCGGACAGACAGCACAACAGCCTTGTTTTACCTGAACAAACAAGGAGGGACATGTTCGCCAAATCTGTCCAAGCTTGCCCAGAGAATTTGGAATTGGGCACTCAGACAGAACATATTCCTGTCATCTCAACATGTTCCAGGGGATCTCAATTCTCTGGCGGACGCTTTGAGCAGAGACCCCCCTCCCAGAGGAACACAAATGGTGTCTACACAGAGAAATCGTAGAAGATCTCTTCTCTCAATGGGGTTTCCCCACTATAGACCTATTCGCCACAAGCGAAAACTGACAATGCCCAGGATTCGCATTCAGGTTCCCCGAACCAGACTCCCAGGGGAACACCCTGTGGATGAACTGGTCAGGGATGTTTGCGTATGCTTTTCCACCAACGCCTCTCATCAGGAAGGTGGTCCACAAGATGAAGAGAGAATCAATGACGCTCGTCCTAGTTGCTCCCATGTGGGCGAGACAACCGTGGTTCCCGCACTTACGCAGACTAGC
Source organism: Ambystoma mexicanum (assembly GCF_040938575.1). Taxonomy (NCBI): domain Eukaryota; kingdom Metazoa; phylum Chordata; class Amphibia; order Caudata; family Ambystomatidae; genus Ambystoma; species Ambystoma mexicanum. Next base: position 495,878,844 of record NC_090930.1, on the reverse strand, counting down.
AGTATGCGAACCCATCAAACTCCCGGGCTGGCACAACTTACTGTCCCAGCACCAAAGTCAGAAGGTGCATCTTCAACCCAACTCAATGAACCTGGCAGCATGGCTCCTGAGGTCATAGAGTTTGGACATCTCAATTTACCGCAGAGATGTATGGACATCCTAAGGGAATCTAGGAAGCCAAACACGAAGGCACTGCTACTTTGACAAATGGAAAAGATTTGTTATCTGGTGCCAGAATAAGCAAATCAACCCAGTTGATTGCACTCCTTCCACAACTGTCACATACATGCTCCACCTTCTGGACGCAGGGTTGGTTTTTAATTCACTGAAGGTACACCTGGCAGCTCTGTCAGCATACACCACCTCCCATAACAAGGTGTTGTGGTGGAAAGTACCAGTGGTTAAATCCTTCATGGAAGGAGTAAAGAGACTTCACCCTCCAATTTCAAACCCACCACCAGGATGGGACCTTAATGTGGTGCTATCTAAACTCATGGGCCCCCCCCCATTCGAGCCCATGCATAAAAGCAGTCTCAAACACCTGACTTATAAGACGCCCTTCTTAGTAGCAATTACATCTATAAGAAGGGTCAGTGAAATTCAGGCTCTGTCAGTGCAGGATCCTTTCTTTACGGTTCATAAAGATAAACTGGTTTTACGTACACACGCTAGGTTCTCACCTAAGTTTATTTCTAAATTCCACGTGAACCAGTCCATCGAGCTTCTGGCTTTCTTCCAAGACCCACAAAGCTCGGCTGAGGTGAAACTACACACTCAAGATGTGCGTAGGGCGGTCCTATACTATGTAAACAAGACCAGACCACTAAGGAAAACAGACCAACTGTTTGTCTCCGTAGCTACAGGCAAAGAGGGAGATCGCGTCTCTAAAGGTGCCATCTCTAAGTGGATTGTTAACTGTATCCAGCTGTGTTACTCTTTCTGAAAAAAACTATGCCTTTCACGCCAAGAGCCCACTCTACAAGAGGCATTGGGGCCACTGTGGCTTTCATTGCAAATGTACCCCTTGACACCATTTGCAAAGCAGCTACCTGGAGCTCTATTCACACATTTACTCAGCACTACTGCATTGACAAACATTACAAGACGGATACTCAAGTGGGTCAATCGGTTCTAAGACATTTATTTGCTCATGACCCGTCCCACATCCCACCTCCTTCTTCTAACACTGCTTGCTAATCTATGCACAGCATGTGATCTAAGCAGATTCCACAAGCCACAGAAGGGATACATTACTCACCGTAATCGTATTTCTGATGCTTGTATCTGCTTAGATTCACATGCCACCCACCTTTCCTCCCCTCTGAGAGAAGGCGCATGGATGCTTGCAGTCTTATCTATCTGCTTGGATTAAATGTACTTGTGCTACTCCTCATGCTACCTCATGTCAGAAAAAACACAATCTGAGGGTCCCAGACGCGTGAGGGATCATGGGTACAGTGGACGTCACACTAGGGATAGTATTACTGGCATGCCCTGTGTCGACGCCCATTTTCGAGTTTCGAAAAACAAACTGTAATACTCTGCAGCTTCCACTAGATATCGGCCTATGCAAAGCATGTGAATCTAAGCAGATGCAAGCATCAGAAATACGATTACGGTGAGTAATGTAATTATATATATATATATATATATATATATATATATATATATATATATATTCAATGATAAAACTTTGTTAAAGGGACGTTATGGCTAAGTTGCGCTAATAAAAACTTATGAAATTCAGTGAAAAAACTTTGTCAAAGGGACGTTATGGTTCCAAGTAAAACCGAAAAACCCTTGAACTTCACCAGTTATGGTAAGCTAAGCAACCATAATTCGCGCCACCACCGTGCACTGCTAAGGCTAACACCCAGGACATCAAAGATGACATCACAAATGTCATTGATGACATCATTGATGACATCACGTGTATGTACTTTTCATGAAATATGTGTACAAGGGATTCTTATTATAATGTTGTTATTATAATGTTGCGAAACAAGTTTCAAGGATCATTGCAATAAATGTCATACCCTAATTAGTGCATTGAACGTTGCATTGATATAAATAGCATTCTATTATGGGGTTCTATCTGGTATACTAAGCTACTCATACAGAAACATAACATTGTGTGCAGCGTACAAGATGAAGGTATAATATTCGTAATGTTAATACGTTGAATATTGAAATGATAATTGTTTTCTTAATAGATTTTTGTGTACTGTGAAATATGTAATACTAGCTAATAAAACACATGTATTACATAATTGCATTACTATAGACAAAACACAAAGACACAAGAACACATACCAATATGGGTATATACAGGGAAAGTGAAGTTAGCAAAAAAGCACAAGTAGTAGCAGAAACAATTCATAACTTAACTGATTAGATTCATGCAAATAAATGATTGCTCTGTTTCAAAGCTGCTAATTACCCTATGTATATGTATCACTTGATGTGATTGGACCCACAGGGAAAGTACAGCCATAAAAAAAAACTATCAGGAAGTGCTCATAAGTCTATTGATTATCTGTATGCACAAAAAGGATTGCTGTCTTTCAAGCTTGTGTCTTCCCGTATGTATATGTTTCATATGATGTGACTGGACTCTAAGGGAATTACTGTAAGATCCTACTTGAAGGATATGTCTACAAATAAAATAAAATGTTTAGTTTCTGACTGATACTGAAGAAAACCATGTGGCCTAGACATGTCAGCAAAAGAAAAAAAGAGCGAGCCAGACATGTGATGTCATCAGTGATGTCATCAATAACATTTGTGATGTCATCTTTGATGTCCTGGGTGTTAGTCTTAGTGCACGGTGGTGGCGCGAGTTATGGTTGCTTAGCTTACCATAACTGGCGAATTCCAAGGGTTTTTCGGTTTTACTTGGAACCATAACGTCCCTTTAAAAAAGTTTTTTCATTGAATTTCATAGGTTTTTATTAGTGCAACTTAACCATAACGTCCCTGTAACACAATTTCTTTTTTTACTGCATTTCGTAGGTTTTTATTAGTGCAACGTCACCATACCATCCTTTTCAATAGATGAAGACCACTAGCATCTTAGGTCCTCAAAGTTGGAACCCCAGGTGGTAAAAAAGATTTTCCTTCCCAAACCGGGACGCCGCAGGAAGGAAAATCTTTTTTACCAAGATGGCCACCATGGAAAGGGAAGGCAGGGTGTATAAAGAGAACACAACAGGGCAGGAGCGGGGGGTGGGCGGGAGGGGATAGACACACACGGGGCATGAGCGGGGGTGGGGGAGAGGGATAGAGACACACGGGGCATGAGCTGGGGGTGGGGGGGAGGGATAGAGACACACTGGGTATGAGCGGGGTGGTGGGGGGGAGGGATATGAGCGGGGGGGTGGGGGGAGGGATAGACACACATGGGGCATGAGCGGGGGTTGGGGAGGACAAACAAAAACACGGACATGCCGCACGGACATGAGTTCGTGCGGCAGATCCCGCTCCTCGGCCCTCCGCTGGCCACCGTGTGCGATGGCGTGAGCTGGGGGCTCGAGGAACAGGGGACACACGGAGCATGACTGGGGTGGGGGAGACAGGAAGGACACACGGGGCATGAGCGGGGTGGGGGGACAGAAAGGACACACGGGGCATGAGCTGGGGGTGGGGCAGACACGGGCATGAACGGGGATGGGAGGAACAAGAGACATACACGCTCCTGCTGACCTGACAAAGCCTCTCATGCGGCAAAGAAAGATGGCGGGCGTCTCTGAAGCCAGGCGCACTGCACGCTTTCACCACATCCAATGAGAGAGCACGTCAGATGTCCGCGGACATCACGCAAGCTGCTGGCCCAATCACCGTCCTGTCCGCGGAGCGAACAGGGAAGTGTGTCCGTGAAATGAACACAGATATCATAAAATTTTTTTGACCTACTTTTTGGTCATTTTAAAAAAAACTACTGGACGGATTTTCACCAAATTTGCAAAAGCACGATTTCGGGACCAAGCCGCTGCTCCTGGTCCAAATTTGGTGAAAATCCATCCAGCGGTTTGGGCTGTAGACGCGAGCAAAAATTTTTTCCCTTTCAGTCTATGGGAAAAAAAACGTTTTGGGACCCCCCTTATAACTTTGCCCCCCCTGGGCGAATCCTCACCCAACTTTGCAAGAAAATTCAGAGTGACCCAAATACATTTTTTGCAAAGTTGGGTGAGGATTCGTCCAGGGAGAGCGAAGTTATAAGCCGCCCAAAAGTGCTCTTCCTATGGAAACAGCAACTTGACCATAACTACATGGCCACTACTGTGGCCATGTAATATATATAATTAGTTGGGAATAGTTTTAGGGGTGAGGAAAAGTATTAAAAACAAAAAAGGGTGGGGTTGGGGGAACCCCCACCCCAAAAACATCAAATCGTATTTTTTTTAAATAGATTTCTTTTTCGTTCAAAATGTAGTCTTTGTTTTATCATTCGATAAAATTACATGTAACCTCTCTGTTTCCTCAGCAGCTTAATGCCTTCTTGGATGTTTGGCAATTGCATCCCTAGGTTTGAGGGCTCCTCTATTGGTATGATTAGTATTCCCTGGTACTTGCCTCAACAGTTCCTTAATGACACCCAAGTCTCCTCTGCAGTTTGTAATGCCCCTTGTGAATGAAGTGGGACGAATCTGCCTATCTCTAAAGATATAGGCGTAAGCGCATATGCAGGTGGTGTTGCACTGGAACCAGAGCGCAAATTACCAGAATCGTTTGGGAGCACATATTGGGGAATAGTCTTTGGATGGAAGCAAGTTGCTGCACTATCAGGGTTGCTGTACTATCCGCTCTCAGAGCTCCTGTGGCCCTGTTACCGGAGTCTTTGAAATCGGATTATCAGTACTGAGGCATGGGGGCTGTTGAGGCACCTGCGCTCTATTAGTTCTGGAAGTTTCAAGGAAAGGAATGCATTTTGGCACAAAAATATTTACAATATATTTAACACTGATTAAGGAGCAGAGGTCCAGTGACCTTAACAATGGTAGAAACCTGAACCAGGACGAGGCCAGTAGAGCATGATATAGGAACCGTATTTTAGAGGATGTGCTAAATTTATGATGATGGGGTGAGGAATAAGTGCCGGGGGTTGTCGGAAAGATGGGGAGAGGGCACACTCTTCCTCCCTTTGTGGAGTAGAAAATGCATAGATGCTTCTCTGGCTTGATCTTCTCTCATTTGCAATATTACATTTCTACTCATGCTACACTTCATGCTACCTCATGTCAGAAACAAAACCATCTGAGGGACCTCAACGTGTGAAGGACCATGGGTACAGTGGACGTCACACTAGAGATGGACTAGCACGCCCTGTTGACATTCTTTTTCGAGTTTCGAAAACAAAAAATATACTACTCTGCGGCTACCACTAGATGTCGGCCTATGCATAGCAAGTGAATGTAAGCAGATACAAGCATCAGAAATAAGATTATGGTGAGTAATGGATCCCATATATCAATCAACACTAATTTCATATTCTCCTGGGCATTCTCTTGTCTTAGCCCCAATGTGTATTTCACATTCATATTTCGTGGTGTCCACCTTTTTACACCACCCAATTTTCACTTGCTTTGATCTTGTTCTATATTCACAAATGCTCATCACACTTTTCACTTCGCTCGGTATTCAACAATGCTTGCAGCATTCACCAAAGTACTTATCCTTTGCCTATTTATCCGGCATCAAAATAACGCTTGTAGCCATCTCAAAAAGTGCTTCTAACTCTTTTCAGCTTTATCCAGTAATGCTCATAGCACTCTTAAAAGTACTTATGCCAATTTACAGCCTGTTTGCATTTAACAACATTGCATTTATTCTTCCATAACAATTGTAATAATGCTTAGCTAGTTTGATATTCCAATATGCCTCTCTCCAGGCCTGTAGCGCCTCGGTATGAATGTTCCCTTCCTTTACACTCACCGGTCTGGCATTGCTACTCCAGGCCTCTGTTCGGCTTCTCCGCTTCTTGCAGCTCCGCCTGTCCCTTGCGCGAGCCGCACTCGGCGTCCTCGGTTTCAGCTGCGCGTAGCCCTGCCCTGGAGGAGGCTACCGGCGGCCTGTGGTGGTTGGGAGCCTTCAGTGTCCCACAGCTCCTGCTGTGGACACCAGGAAAGGTGGAGAGCTGGCTCCTTGCCTGCGCTGGCCTCTGCGTCCTGTCTGGACTCATGCTCGCCCCGGCTTCCCTTCCACCGGTATCTCGCCTACCCGCTCCGCATTAGCATGGTGCTTTCTCTCCTGGATGGCTCACTCCAGGATGGTTCTCTCCACGATGGTCCTCTCCAGGGTGGTTCCCCATGGCTGCTGGGCAGTCACTACTGGTTTCAGGTGTAAGTCCTTCAATTTGGTTGCCTGACCATAATTCAGCCAATTAGCTGGACATGCCTGACTTTTACAATAGTACTCCTCCAAAGAGTGATATGAATGAATGGAAGTGTGCATTCTTTTTAGTTGTTTCTTCCTAGTCCCAGTCTTTAAGGGGAAATGGCTTTGGGACATTGTGGGTGGCAGGCCCAAAGACTGATATCTATATTAACAAGAGGTTGGTGCATATTTGTCCAGGCCACCTGAAAGAGAGCCCTCCTAGTGGATTTCTTCCTCCTTCTAGTAACATACTGGTATTTCGGAGGGTCATTTGGAAGGAAAGAGTAGTGGAAGGATTGACAATAGCCTACATAGAGTACCAAACCCTGTGGGCAACTTCAGTACTGTAAAGGCCTTTCACCTTTAGCTTACGCAGCAATCGCTGCCATAGGACCAGAATCCTCATGAAAACAAAGGAGGTGCCCTTAGTCCCCATGGGATGCCACAGTAGCTCAATACCTTGCCTGTATGGTGGTATAACCCCAACAATCCTACAAATTCCCCTTCCGGCGATGAGTCCCACCTGGCCATTGATTGCAACTGGTCTGCTATATAGTAAAATTCAAAAACTGGTAAATTCAGACCCCACTCATATCTGCGTCAAAATGTCTGCCCTGTATTCCACAATACCTCGCCTATTATTTTGTCCAACATCTTGAACATTTTCTTAATTGGGTGCTGAATAGTTGTAAAACAATGAGGGCCTGGGGAGCACCACCATTTTGCAGAGAGCTACCCTCCCCTTCAAAGAAATAGGCAATGTCTTCCAAAAGTCAATGCATGACCTTTACCTGACAACGCCCCTCTCGTGTTATATGCAAATGTGTCCTCTACCTTAAGAAATATTGGAACCCCCAAATACCATATTGAGTCTGCCTCCCATTTCAGACCCCAATCCGGCAGATGACCTGCCTGCTTTTCACACGCCGCCGCCATAGGGAACAACATCGACTTTTCTCTGTGGACCAAAAAGCCTCATAACTTCCTGAAGTTATTCAGAACTTCTAAGAAAATTGCATCCATTTCCAGAGGGTTAGGAAGCTATAATAAGACTTCTTCTGTGTATAATGAAATATTATGTAACACCCCTACCTGTATTCTTGTCTCTCTATTGTACATCTGGAAGTACCTGGCCAGCAGTTTCCTCGCTAAAGATAACAAAATGGGTGATACCGCACAACCCTGTTGTGTGCCCTGTTGTAGCTCCGATCTCGACGACACCCAGTCCTAACCCGCGCCATGAGGTTGGTGTATAGGAGTCTTAGCCACCCCAGCATACTTGCTCCCAAACCAAGGGCTTCCACACCTTTAAACAAACATGCCCAGTAGACTGAATCAAACGTTTTAACTGCATCAAGCGATGCAACAGCCAATTCCAATCCCGACCCCTGTACTTGTTCCATAACATGATGGAACGGCGCAGATTCACAATCGTGTTACGGCCCCCTATAAAACAGCATTGATATGGGTGCACCAAACAAGGCACCATCCTAGCTAATCTAGTTGCTAACACTTTCCCCAAAATGTTTGCTTCGAAATTCACTAATGAAATGGGTCCATACGATCCACATTCCTTTGGGTCTACCACCCATCTTTAGTAGGACTGTGATCATTGCTTCACGCATGGTCTCCAGTAAAGATCCTGTCTGAAACGCATTATCATAAAGCCTCTTGAGTTGGTGTATCAGTAGATCTGCGAATATATGATAGAACTCAGTGGGAAACCCATCACTTCTGGCACCGTATTTCGTTGCACGGTTTTAATAGCTTTTAAGATTTCATCCTCCTATATAGGCGCCGCCAATTCTTCCCAAAGCGCATCCATCAATTTGGGGAGCTTCACTAGATTTACCAGGTCTGTCGCTTCTAAATCAGAGTAGGTACCCTCACTGATGTACAATCGTGCATAATACGAACGGAACACCCCAGTAATCTGCTGTTGGGAGACCATTACATTTCCATTCTGATCCCGAATTCGGGTAATTATCGATTTTGGTTGTTCCCCATCGTATAAGCCATGATAACCAGTGACCCGCTTTATTCCCTTCCCTGTGTAGCTTTGTGGTATACTGGGCATACTCCAACTTGAACAAAGAGTGCTGTACCGCCTGATGGTTATTCAATTCTCTGCAGGTCCTTCCCCCACCTGAATCTCTTTCAGCACCTCTCCCTGGAAGTGTTGGATCAATGTTTCTATCGTGGTCAGGGAGAACACCCGCCCCCCCCCCCCCCCAACGTCTTCCGGACCACAGCGATCAAGGAAATGCATAACCGCTCAGTGTCACCCTGAACGTGTCCCACTGCATCCCCACATCAACTATTGAGCCCTCATTTACCTCAAACACTAGTAATTTCCACCTGTAGTTTAGTGCTATATGCCACATTATCCAACGCCCCCGCCTAAAGCCTCCACAGCGAAATCGCTGGTCTCTGGAGCGGCCTTTGTAACGTCGCAATCAGGGAGTATGATCCAAGAGAACTCTCCCTTGGTATGCGCCATCCGCAAACCAGTGAAACTACTCATGCTGTATAAGGAAAGTCCAAGCGAGAATACAAATCTTTTAGAATAGCAGTGTTAGGCAGAAACCTGTGCAGTTCCCTTGGGGAACACTGCAAAAGATTTAAGACTACAGGTATAGCAGTAAACCCACTTGGTAGCAGTCTGCACCACCCAGATTTACCTGGTAGCTGTGGCTGAGCAGTCAGACTTCCCTCAAGAAGAGTTAGGCAGTATGCAAAGTATACACAATATGTACTCAGACACAATAGCACAAGCAAACACTGACCAGAGCTTGGTTTCAAAAGTATATAGTTATTTATTTTTAAGAACACATAAGTTGAAAACACTCTAGCAAAGTATAGTAAAAACACTTCAAACACAGTTATAATGAAAGCAGTTTCAACCCTTACTCCTATCTAGACAACTCTAGGTTAACACCACATAATTCGAACAGAGGTGAGTGCTTAACGTTAGATGACACTCTAGTAGGTTCAAGAAAGGGATAAAAAAGAAACAGAAATGGGTTAAACACACCACTCTAAGGTCCAGAACACTTGCAATAGGCTCAAAGAAGCACAAAGTCACAGGTGAGCAAAAGTCACTAGGCAGGGCCCACTCTTAGAGTAGCCGGAGCGAATATGTGCCCAAGATCACACTGTTATTAGGGATTTAAAGTCTTGCAAAGAGTTAGAAAGAGGTTAGAGTGGCTTAGAAAGTTTAGCCAGGGTGTTCCAGGCACTCCCAGGTTCGAAAGCCGGGGGCTAAATCTACCCCGTACAGTCGGTGGCAAGGGAAGCCAGGCGGAACACGGTACCTTAAGCGAAAAGGGTCCTCCAGCGGTGGCAGTTGTTCCAGGCAGTGGCAGCAAGGCTCGACGTCGGTCAGGGAAGAAGAAGTTCTCGCTGAAGAGCAGAAGAAGAAGGTCGTTGCACTGCCCGGGAAGAAACCAGCCGCGGAGTCCTCCGGTTAAAGGGTTGTACCGACTTTCGTGGTTGGGGTAAAAGTGGTGGGGTTCCGGTTGCCGGGGTGCTTGGCACTGGCAAGGCGGCCACGAGATACCTCGAGAAGCGAAAAGAAGGCGAAAACTGGTTGTCCCCACCAGTCAAGGGAAGGAGCCACTCCGTTAAGAGTTCTCCTCGGTCGTCGGGAAAAGTGGTGAGACGGTTCAGCAGGGCTCCACCGGGTGGTGTCGTCGAAGCAGGTCGGCTCAGTTCTTCCCTCGTCGGATTCTTGGTCCTGTGGCGACTTCTGAAGTTCCAGTCCCCAAAGCCCTGCTTTTATGCAGCAAACCCCCATTCACCCAGCCTAGCTGTCACTCAAACATGCTAAGTGGTGAGCCGGCCGGCTCACCACTTGGGCCAATCAGGACGGAGTGCGACTTGAGTTACCAAGGTAACTCAGTCCAGGGTGCCTAAATCCCCCTCCACCCCTCCTAAGTACCCCAGACAGTGTGGCACCACTTTGGAGGGCTTCTGTGGAGAAGCCCGCCAAAAGTGGAACAAAGGGCTCCACTTTGGGTCAGAGTTACAGAGGCGAACGCCAACGCCATTTTAGAATCAAGTTTTGGCAAAAAGTCACAACCGGAGTTATAATAATAAATATATAAACCGGCGGTATGTTTAAGGCTACCGTAAATAAATAATTAAATGTGTTAGCCTAAAACAATGGGAAATCCCATAGGGAAATATTCGCGGTCGAATATAAAAAGTAGTTTCCACTGCCACCAGCCAAAACTCGATCAGGGGGGACGGAGACGTGCCCCCTCGACTAACAGACCCTGGGGCAATCGAATTGCCCCAGCCAGTACGTCCACAATATGATGGTTTGTACTGGTTCTGTTCAGGATTCAAGACTAGCAAAGTCTTTGGTGACTTTACATGCCCTGGGAGACAGTAGTCAGTCCCAGGGTATGGAGTCTATGTTGGGGAGTCCCTAGGACACCCCTGGGTCACGGCACAGAGGGTGCTGTGTGACCCACATCACAAAAATACATGAGGCCCTATGGAGTAAAAGACCCCATAGCCCATTCAACACAAGGTTTAACCAAGAAAACACACTTCAATATGTCCAAGAGTGAGGGTAAAAGAGTCTCACTCTTGGCAGGAGAAAAAAAGAAGAAACCCCAGAAATCCAGCAAAGCTGCTGGGGGACTCACTAGGTAGGGAAATTCAGCCTAAACAGAGAATTCTCCCTAACACTCGCCCCCCCCAGACTAAGGGACAGGAGGATTTAATCCACTCCTGGATGAACCTCATACCTCTAGTCGATGATATACATCCTAGAGAGTCCATCAGCATTTTGATGGTGACACCCTGACCTGTGCTCAATGGTGAAATCAAACCCTTGCAGGCAGATTGACCATCTCAATAGTTTTGGATTTTCCCCTTTCATTTGCATTAACCATCTCAAGGGTTGGTGGTCAGTCTGAATAACAAAAGTAGAACCATACAAGTATGGCCTAAACTTCTTCAGTGCCCACACAATAGCAAAGCATTCTCTTTCGATAGTTGCCCACCTTGTCTCAGGATCCTTCAGTTTCCTACTGATGAAGCAAATGGGGTGCTCCCTACCCTTCTCATCCAGTTGGCTTAAAACTGCACCTATACCTACATTGGAAGCATCAGTTTGTACAATGAAAGGTTGGTGGTAGTCAGGAGCTCTCAATACTGGAGCTTGGCAAAGAGCTCTCTTCAGTTTTTCAAAGGCCTGATTGCACTCCTCATTCCATTTGAACTTTTTAGGGAATTTGGGAGAGGAGATTACATTCAGTGGAGAAGCTATGGTCCCATAGTTCTCAATGAAATTCCTGTAATATCCAGTGAGGCCTAGAAAAGCTCTCACTTGGGTTTGAGTAGTTGGTGTTGTCCAATTTTGCACAGCTTCAATCTTGCTGGGCAAAGGCCTTATTTCTCCACCTCCTACCTCATGTCCAAGGTAGACCACTTTACTTTGACCAATCTGGCACTTACTGGCTTTGATTGTCAAATGGGCCTGTTCCAGAGCCTGCAACACATGTCCTAGGTGGTTCACATGTTCTTCCCAGGAGTGGCTGAAGACTGCAATGTCATCCAAGTATGCCATGCAGAAATCTTCCATCCCAGCCAGAACTTGGTTCACCATCCTTTGGAATGTGGCAGGTGCATTTTTTAGTCCAAAAGCCATGACCTTAAACTGGTACAAGCCAACTGGGGTTGGAAATGCAGTTTTCTCCTTGGCATGGTCTGTCAGGGCTATTTGCCAATAGCCTGACGTCAGGTCAAATGTGCTGAGGTACTTGGCTGCACCAAGTTTATCCACCAACTCATCTGTCCTGGGCAAAGGGTGGGCATCAGTCTTGGTGACTGCATTTAGAGCTCTATAGTCCACACAGAATCTCAAGTCTTTGGATCCTGCCTTTGGTACTAACACAACTGGGCTAGACCATGGACTAGTAGAGGGCTCTATTACCCCGAGATCAAGCATCTTCTTGACCTCTCCTTTGATGTGGGCTCTGATATGTTCTGACATTCTGTATCCTCTGCTTTTGACTGGCAGACAGTCACCAGTGAGTATCTCATGCTGGCCCCAAGGGGTCAAGCCTGGTGACAGTGAGAACAGGGAGGCAAACTGATTTAACATAGATTTGCACTCCTCTTGTTGCTCAGGTGTCAGGTCTGAAGAGAGGCTGACTCCTTCAACTTTCTCATCTAAAGGCACACCTCTGAGAAGATCAGGGAGAGATTCACTCTCTTCTTCCTCTGCAGCTGAAGCTAGAAGCAAGGCTCCTACATCAGGTCTGGAGATGTATGCTTTTAGTCGGTTGGTGTGGAAGACTCTAGGAGCTTCCCTGGGTCTGCCCAGATCCACCAGATAGTTGACCTCTCCAAGTTTTCCCACAACCTTGAAGGGTCCCATCCATTTGTCTTGCAAGGCCCTCTGCCTTGTTGGGAGCATAACTAGAACTAGCTGGTCTTGAGTAAACTCAACCATGTTAGCCTTCTGGTCGTGCCAATGTTTGACCAGGGCTTGACCAGCTTTCAAGTTGTCACTTGCTTCTGCCATCATGTGTGACATTCTCCTCCGGAGACCTATCACATAGTCAGTCACTCTGACTGGCTTGAGGGGAGGAGCACCTTCCAATCCCTCCTTAATCAGGGCCAATGGACCTCTGACTGGATGGCCATAGAGAAGCTCAAAGGGAGAATAACCTACTCCCTCCTGAGGGACTTCTCTATAAGCAAAGAGAAGGCATGGCAGTAGAAGGTCCCACTTTTTCTTAAGGGGTTCCTCTAAAGCACCTATCATGCTCTTCATGGTTCTGTTAAACCTTTCAACCAACCCGTTTGTCTGAGGGTGGTATGCGGTTGAGAACTTGTAGGTAACTCCACAGGTTTTCCACATGGCTTTCATGTAATGGGACATAAAGTTTGACCCCCTGTCAGAGATTACCTCCTTAGGAAACCCAACCCTGGTAAAAATACCAAGGAGGGCCTTAGCCACAGCCGGAGCTGTAACAGTCCTCATAGGAATTGCCTCAGGGTACCTAGTAGCATGGTCTACTACAACAAGGATAAACCTGTTGCCTGAGGAGGTTGGAGGATCAAGGGGACCAACAATGTCAATCCCTACCCTCTCAAATGGGACTCCCACAACTGGGAGAGGCACTAAAGGTGCCACATTCTTGGAACCAACCTTACCAGAAGTCTGGCAGGTATGGCAGCTCTTACAATATCTATCTACTTCAGCCCCCATTTTTGGCCAATAAAAGTAGAGTGAGAGCCTTTCCTTGGTCTTCTTGAAACTCAAGTGACCAGCCAAAGGTATCTCATGGGCTAGTTGTAAGAACTGTTGTCTGTTCTCTTGTGGGACTACAAGGCGTTTGTAGTCCCCAGGTTCAGACTCAGTGGGTTCACTGTAGAAGAGGCCATCTTCCCAGTGCAACCTATACTTCCCAGGCTCTTGCCCATCAGCTTGAGAAGCTGCCTGGTGGCGGAGACCTTCCAGAGTTGGACATTCTCTTTGCCCCTTACGAAAAGCCGCCCTGCTAGGCCCACCTTCTGCCAGTAAAGACTGCAGCTCAGGATGGTCCTCAGGGTCCAAATCTCCAATAAGGTTGGGGCCTCCTTCTAGCTCTTCCTCAGAGTCTAGCTCAACCACACAGGGTTGTACCTCCCTCTCAGCCTCAGCTGGAGGTGGAGTTACAGTGTAACTTTGGACAACCTAGGGGAAGTCCTTGTTGGAAGCACTGGAGTGCTTGCTGCTGGCTTTTTCCTAGGAGTCTTGGGTTGCCCCTTTGCTCCTGATCTGGTAGTTACTGCAGTAAGTTGCTCCAGTGGGAGAGGAGTGATTTCTGTCATCATCTCCTGAGATAACCCTCTCAGGGTTTTCTCCCTTGCAGGTTTTGTGAGTTCCTGTAACCTTTTGCTAGGGGGTCTGGGGGTATGAGATACAACTCCAAGAGCTTTGAGGTCATTACCCAACAGAACCCTACCTGGCACTTCACATTGTACACTGACAGGTATTTTTACAGCCATATCATTACATTGGATGAGAACTGGTAACTGGGGACACATCTGCACAGGCCCACCAGCTAACTTGGTGAGGCATTTGGGTGCCTTAGCAACATCCTCTGCCTTGAAAAATGATTCATCCACCACAGTTATGCTGGCTCCAGTGTCCCTAATGGCAGGAGTCTCCTGACCATTCACCTGGACACTGTCCTTATAATACTCTTTAATATTATCTGGGATAGAGTTATAGACATCTAAATTCTGTTGTTCCCACAACCCCAGAGAGACTAAAGAAACACTAGCTGAGACTCCAGTGGGTTCATCAGCTAGTAATAGAAAGTTTCCACTTGCCATATGTACTTCCTCTTCTGGAGCGAAGGCTAAGGAGGCAAGCTGGACCCCTGAAGGTTTGCCCTTACATTTGGGATCTCCTTTCACATGGTCAGTAGCCTTACAAACAAAGCATGAGCCAAAGGCTCGCTGGAATGGAGGCTTGTTCTGACCTCCTTCTGGTCTGGGACCAGAAGGTACACTAGCCTGATTTGGTTTCCCTTGTGGCTTACCCTTATAGTTTTGTTTGGGGCCCTCTTTGGAATTTGTAGTATTAGAATTCTCTTTGGAGTCCTTTTTAGACTGTTTCTCCCCATCCTTCTTCTGAGTTACCCCAGAATCCTTGTGAGTGGCCCTGTTGGCAACCCACAAGTCAGCAGCCTTAGCTAGTTTCCGGGAATCCAATTCCCTGGAATCAGCCAAGTGTTGTCTGAGCTCAGGAGAGCAGGCATCATAAATAGTCTCCAACATAAACAAATTCTTCATACCTTCATAAGTGTTCACCTTGTAACCCTTAATCCATCCCTCTAAGTTTTTCAAACATTCACTCACCCAGGTAGCCCAAGGGGTACCATCATGCTTTTTGAGGTTCCTAAACCTCTTAAGATACTGGGAAGGGGTCTTCCCAAACCTAGCTATCAAAGCTAGTTTCACACATTCATAGTCCTTCCTATCCTCCTCCCCCATCTCCATTACCACATCGGTTGCAACAGGGGGAAGCCTAGAGAACAACCAGGTGAGTAAGTCATTTCCTGTGATGTTCTGGAGCCCATGATTATATTCAAACAGAGACAACCAATCCAACACATCCAACTTAGGCTCATACATACCAATCAATTCTTTAGGCATCCGGGGTCTTTTAGGACTGGAACTTCTAGAGGAGCCAGAGAGAGAAACATTCTCAACAGATAATTTCTTCATTTCTAAGTCATACTTGAGCTCCATTTCCCTTAGCCTTAGTTCTTTGTCAGTTTGAGCATTAAGTTTCTTATACTCCAATTCTAGCTTCATTTTCTCCAGTTCAAAGTACTGAGGACTAAATGTGGGACCTGGTAAAAGTCCAGTAGGTACAGCAGGTAGAGCAGGCAGAGGCCTAGGGGGGACAGTTACAACAGCCTCACCCTCCTCTTCTGACTCTTCCTCAGAATCATCAACATTTTGCTCCATGTTAACTTCAATACTGTCATCTACAGTTGCTGGAGTGGTAGGTTCCTCTGAACCATCACCCAGACTTTGGTTAGCCAACAATCTTTCAATCAGCTCCATTTTCTTGCCCTTGGTCAGGAGATCCTTATGTTTACAGAGCACTCTTAAACAATCAGCAGTTTTGGCTGCAAGGGACTCTTGACTATAGCTTTCCATAACTGACATGTTAGAGGATTACTTTTACAGTGCTAAGCTTTGTGGTTACTTGCACTAAGGTATCTAAAGTACAATAAAATGTATACTCAATACAAATCCCACCGCTGTACACCAGTGTTAGGCAGAAACCTGTGCAGTTCCCTTGGGGAACACTGCAAAAGATTTAAGACTACAGGTATAGCAGTAAACCCACTTGGTAGCAGTCTGCACCACCCAGATTTACCTGGTAGCTGTGGCTGAGCAGTCAGACTTCCCTCAAGAAGAGTTAGGCAGTATGCAAAGTATACACAATATGTACTCAGACACAATAGCACAAGCAAACACTGACCAGAGCTTGGTTTCAAAAGTATATAGTTATTTATTTTTAAGAACACATAAGTTGAAAACACTCTAGCAAAGTATAGTAAAAACACTTCAAACACAGTTATAATGAAAGCAGTTTCAACCCTTACTCCTATCTAGACAACTCTAGGTTAACACCACATAATTCGAACAGAGGTGAGTGCTTAACGTTAGATGACAGTCTAGTAGGTTCAAGAAAGGGATAAAAAAGAAACAGAAATGGGTTAAACACACCACTCTAAGGTCCAGAACACTTGCAATAGGCTCAAAGAAGCACAAAGTCACAGGTGAGCAAAAGTCACTAGGCAGGGCCCACTCTTAGAGTAGCCGGAGCGAAAATGTGCCCAAGATCACACTGTTATTAGGGATTCAAAGTCTTGCAAAGAGTTAGAAAGAGGTTAGAGTGGCTTAGAAAGTTTAGCCAGGGTGTTCCAGGCACTCCCAGGTTCGAAAGCCGGGGGCTAAATCTACCCCGTACAGTCGGTGGCAAGGGAAGCCAGGCGGAACACGGTACCTTAAGCGAAAAGGGTCCTCCAGCGGTGGCAGTTGTTCCAGGCAGTGGCAGCAAGGCTCGACGTCGGTCAGGGAAGAAGAAGTTCTCGCTGAAGAGCAGAAGAAGAAGGTCGTTGCACTGCCCGGGAAGAAACCAGCCGCGGAGTCCTCCGGTTAAAGGGTTGTACCGACTTTCGTGGTTGGGGTAAAAGTGGTGGGGTTCCGGTTGCCGGGGTGCTTGGCACTGGCAAGGCGGCCACGAGATACCTCGAGAAGCGAAAAGAAGGCGAAAACTGGTTGTCCCCACCAGTCAAGGGAAGGAGCCACTCCGTTAAGAGTTCTCCTCGGTCGTCGGGAAAAGTGGTGAGACGGTTCAGCAGGGCTCCACCGGGTGGTGTCGTCGAAGCAGGTCGGCTCAGTTCTTCCCTCGTCGGATTCTTGGTCCTGTGGCGACTTCTGAAGTTCCAGTCCCCAAAGCCCTGCTTTTATGCAGCAAACCCCCATTCACCCAGCCTAGCTGTCACTCAAACATGCTAAGTGGTGAGCCGGCCGGCTCACCACTTGGGCCAATCAGGACGGAGTGCGACTTGAGTTACCAAGGTAACTCAGTCCAGGGTGCCTAAATCCCCCTCCACCCCTCCTAAGTACCCCAGACAGTGTGGCACCACTTTGGAGGGCTTCTGTGGAGAAGCCCGCCAAAAGTGGAACAAAGGGCTCCACTTTGGGTCAGAGTTACAGAGGCGAACGCCAACGCCATTTTAGAATCAAGTTTTGGCAAAAAGTCCCAACCGGAGTTATAATAATAAATATATAAACCGGCGGTATGTTTAAGGCTACCGTAAATAAATAATTAAATGTGTTAGCCTAAAACAATGGGAAATCCCATAGGGAAATATTCGCGGTCGAATATAAAAAGTAGTTTCCACTGCCACCAGCCAAAACTCGATCAGGGGGGACGGAGACGTGCCCCCTCGACTAACAGACCCTGGGGCACTCGAATTGCCCCAGCCAGTACGTCCACAATATGATGGTTTGTACTGGTTCTGTTCAGGATTCAAGACTAGCAAAGTCTTTGGTGACTTTACATGCCCTGGGAGACAGTAGTCAGTCCCAGGGTATGGAGTCTATGTTGGGGAGTCCCTAGGACACCCCTGGGTCACGGCACAGAGGGTGCTGTGTGACCCACATCACAAAAATACATGAGGCCCTATGGAGTAAAAGACCCCATAGCCCATTCAACACAAGGTTTAACCAAGAAAACACACTTCAATATGTCCAAGAGTGAGGGTAAAAGAGTCTCACTCTTGGCAGGAGAAAAAAAGAAGAAACCCCAGAAATCCAGCAAAGCTGCTGGGGGACTCACTAGGTAGGGAAATTCAGCCTAAACAGAGAATTCTCCCTAACAAGCAGGAGTAACCCCTTTCCTCCAGCTCAACCAAGTCCAAGTCAGTCGAGACCTGATGCAACGAGGCAGAAGCATTGCGTTTCACTGTGCCTAATCTCCCCTGTTGGTCCAGATCATGGCCCAAAAAAAGTTAAAATCAACCCACCCCCCTAAAACATACCGGATCTGAACTTCCCCACCAATCGCAATACTGAGGTGAAAAAAGGTTCTAAACCTCCTTGTTGGGAGCATACAAATTGACATTACACAAATCCACCCCCTCCACAGTTCCCAGTAGTGCCATCGTCCGACTCTCATAAACCCCAACAGTACCCATCACCGCCATCTGCACACCTGGAGCCACCCACATTATCCCGAAACTTACTATTGTAAGACAGAGAAATTGAAATGCACTTCCTTTTAATTTGCCTACTATAATACCTTGATTTTAGAAAATTGTATCTGAAAACCAGATTTGTTGCATATTGGATTAGATGGGTGAGCAAGCTTTGCTCTTTTGTGGCAGAACGGATGATTTAGCAACAACCTATGTAGCTCTGTAGACCATAGGGCCAGACACCTCACTGCAACCAATAGTCATGGGAGGAAGAGTAGTAGAAGGCCAAAATGACATTATCAACTGGATAACCCGTTTATTGCATGGTGAGGTTCACTATTCCTTAGGAAAGGCGCCCCAGTGTTCAACAACGTCACACCCTAGCTCTTAAGAAGCCACAAGAGGTCACATGTGAAGAACGCAGGGCAGGCAAAAATCGGACAACACAAGCCCAGAGTGTTTTCCACATCGCAAGGAACTTTGGTAAAGAAAGCGCTGAAAGATGATCCGGTAAAACAGGACAGCAGCACATATAACCTGAACTTTTGATGCCAGTAACAAACAGTAATGGCTAAAACCTGAGAATAGTTATGAGAGCCATGGTACAAAAAGGACTCTAAATACACTTGCACCACAATGTTACCTAGCACAATTACAGATCACTGTGAAAACAAATGTTGCCGAACACACTGTCGAAACACATGGTGCTGAAAGATGTAGACATGGCCAGAAGCGTTGAAAGGCTAGCTTTTAAAACAATGGAAAGAATTAATCTAACCTCTCTGCCTGGCTGTTCAACCAATACCTGGCACTTCTTGCCCGCCGCATTGCTGCTTTCTGCCCCAACTTTCAGTGCTATGCGGGTTGACACTCGGCTAATTTTCTGGCTCCCCTCTGCCACCTCGTCTCCATCTCTCATTTTTGACCGTCTGTCTGCTATTCAAGAGTGGTGTGCCGCCAATGATCTCTGCCTTAATGCCAGTAAGACTGAGATTCTCCTCATTGGCACACCTGCTCCCTCCTTTCTTGTCACTCTGGCCAGCCGCTCTTGGCTCTCTTCCTGTTCCCACGTGTGAAGCTAAAAACCTTTGGGTCATCTTCGGCTCCACACTCTCCTTCTCTCCTCACATCTCTGATGTCTCTAAGAAGTCGCACTACCAACTGCACCTCTTCAGAGGTATTCTTCCTTTCCTCTTCTTCCCCCAGAAGCTCACTGTTTCCAGAGCTCTGGTTCTCTCTAGGCTGGACCACTGCAACAGCCTCTTTCTGAATCTGCCTGCTTCTACTCTCTGCCCTCTGCAACTCATCCAAAACAGGACTGTGAAACTTGTCCTTGGCCTCAAGCCCAAGGATTGTATCTCACCAGGACTGAAATCTCTTCACTGGCTCCCAATGGTTGCGGGGATTAAGTTAAAAATCCTCTGCATTGTCCATAAGGCCTTCTGAGGGCTGGGGCCTCAGTACCTTCAACTCCCTCTTTGTAATATCAGGGGTCAGGGTCAGTCACTTCTCCAAGCAACAAGTTGGTGGTAGATCTGTCCTTGGCTGGGGCCCCCTCTGGAACAGCCTCCCTGCCTCCCTGAAACTTGAGGAGAACCATCTCTGGTTTCTGGAAGCTCCTCAAGACATTCCTCTTTGCTCCTGCTTTCTCTTCCTCTCCCCTGCTGAACTCCTGGTTGAAATTGAAACTGCACTGGTCAACTGTGTACCCTCTGATCTCGGGCCCAGATGCCCTCGCCACCAGTTGCACTCCTCCACTGGTTTCCCCCCTAGCAACCTTTCCACTCAGGGTCTGTTTCTGTATCCCTACATACAGTCCCCTACCAGCACTTAACACTTCATGTCTGCACTTACCCTTGCACTTGCCACTAGCTGGCCTTTCTTTTTATTTATTTGTGTTCTACTGTGGGATCCCATGTACCTCACTGCCCCGTCCCCTTTCCCTCTCACACCCCCCCCCCTGCACTTGTGCGATCTCAATGTCACCTGGCCTAGTAAGAATGGGACGGGACTGTCGCTCTCCCTTTGCCCAAAACCGGGGCTGTGTTTTAAAACATAAAAACTCTCGGACAGAGGTCCCAACCCCGGGACAGTCCTGACAAAACCGGGAGGTCTGGTCACCCTACCTTTCATTGGATGATTTGTGCTTTTTCCTAGCGAGGCCACAGTGTCGCCTCTCAAGCCATTTTGATGCTCTTAAGACAAACTACCCCCACCTTTATCCTCCCCCCCGCAGCGGCCCATCAGACGCTGCAGGGCCCATAATTACTGCTAATTACTTTCGTTGCTCTAGCCCAGCTTTTTAAAGCAGCACCGATTTACATGTCATGGCTCATTTAAGAGAGCCTTGTTTTTGGGCAAGGCGTTTCTGTGTTAAGAAATGCAAAGGATAATTTTTATTTTAGAAGAACATACAAAGCACCAATTGGCTGCCTAAATGTACACCCTCCCCCATGTCACTTAAAATATATCTCCCAGAGCAGTTTTAAACTAACATTATTTTCAGATGTTCATATTTAACACACCAAAAATAGTTTCTTTTTGGTAGTATGTCATATTTCTCCAGCATGGGGTCTGGCATGGATTCACATGCTCATGAATATTCCCCGTCAGGCTGGGTATCCTCAGTAAAGAAATTTTTTATTTCTGAACTGTCTTTCTCCTAACAACCAATCACTGAGCTCTGGGTCATACTTCCCCCATGACTGCCCTCTACCTAAGCCCCTCCTCTGGCAGCCATCTTCAGATTTTTAGTGCACGTGCAAGTGTAGGGGGAATCTTGTTTAGCTCTCGAGCTTTTAATGCATTTTTTCGCTTTTTGGAAGAATATTACTCTTTTTCGGTCAATCGAGCCTTGTGCTTCATCGATCAACCTTCCAATTAACGGGGACCAGTTTTTTGGATTCTTTAGCACCCCTCAAGGAGAAGGAGGGCTTCTTATATCAGCGCTGCGAGGCGAAGAGAAAGACCATCCTCTCGGTCCCACTCCTGGATGACATTTGGGACAAAGGTTTGTCTGTCATGAAGAACCCTTCTACGGCCCCGGCGAAGAAGAATCTCCTTGAGAAGAAGTACAGGGTGCCCTGTGCCGAAGTGCTTGCAGGCCCAACCATCTCTGGACTCTGTGGTGTCATCCGCGGCCAAGAAGTCCTTGGGTGCTTCTTTTTCAGCAGCTGCCACACCCTCGGACAGCAAGGGCAAGAAGTTAAATTCCATGGGACGGCGGGTCATTATTCTGCGGCGACTACCATCAAGGCCGCCAACGCCCTCGCTGCACGCTACGACCAGGAATTGTGGTTCAAAATCGCTCCCATCCTGGATTTCCTCCCCGATGACAAGAGGTTGGAAACGCTGGAAATTCTGCAGGAAGGTGAAGTGGCATCGGACCACACCATCACGGTGGCCATGAACGTTGCCGATGAGGGGTTCCGCCAGATGGGCGACAGCGTTTGCCTTCGTAGTCGTGGCTGGCTCAAGGCCACCAACTTTCATCAGGACCTTCAGTCGAAGGTGTTGGACATGCCCTTCGGGGCCAATTTGTTTGGGAAGGCTGAGGATGAGTCTCTACAAGCCATGAAGACGGACACAGAGACGGCGCGGGCCTTTGGCACTCTTCAACAACGGAGGCCGTCCTTTCAGCCCTAAGGCAGCAAGTCCCAAGTTTCCTCCAAGGGTTCCAGCGGGGGCTCCACTTCTTTCCACCAACCCTCCCGCTCTTCGGCCCAGGAAACCGTCAGGGGCCGTCCAAGGCTGTCGGAGGACGTCGTCTTTGCCAGGGTCCCCAAGGCGGCCCTTCGGCATCCAAGCGGGATTGAACCAACTGTGGCGTCAGGCCCCCAGGCCGGCTGGCGAACTTCATCAGCGTGTGGAAGAACATCTCCACTGACCGTTTGGTGCTGGACGCTCTCGCCCATGGACACACCCTGGAATTTCAACAGAAGTGTCCCCGAATACCACCGGGGACACTATCTGGACGACTGCTCATCCGGTTCAGTTTCAAAGGACATTGCTGTCGATCACACGGCGAGGACCAGATCTGGGGTTCTCAGTGAACTATGCAAAGTCCTGCTTGCCTCCATCGCAGGACACCCTGTTTCTGGGATCCCGACTCAATACAGTGTTGTGCCTGGCATCTCCGTCAGAGGAGAGGATAGCGGCCATCTTGGGCAAGGTGCAACCGCTGTTGGAACTGAAGGTCGCCACGGTGAGGACCATCAAGTCTTTGCTCGGCATGATGCCGTCCTGCATCTACCTCATCCGACTATGCAGACTATGGATGCATCCGCTACAGGAGTTCCTCGATAACCATTGGCTACAAGTGTCAGGAAGCTTCCACGACAAGATCACGCTCAACGACAGCTTCCGTCGAGTGATGAGGTGGTGGGGAGTTTGCGCATATCTATCAGGAGGTGCAGATTTCCAGACCCCACCGCACCATGAGACGGTCACGACAGATGCGTCCTTGGAAGGATGGGGAGCTCACACCGGAAGTCTTCATGCAAGAGGCCTGTGGCTACTGGAGGAGAAAATGTTGCATATCAACATGTTGGAGCTGCGGGCATTGTTTTGTGCCCTCAAGTCTTTCCTTCCGCCCCTCAATGGCAAGATGGTGCGGGTCTTCACGGACAATATCACCACAATGTTTTACATCAGGAAGCAGAGGGGCACCAGATTGCCGGCGCTCTCCAAAGAAGCGCAGCAACTATGGCACTGGACCGTCGCCCAATGGATGTTCCTCATCCTGTTTCATCTGGCAGGAGTGAAGAACACCGTTGCCAACTCTCTCAGCAGGGAGCTGTGCTCCTGCCACGAGTATGAGCTTCGGCAGGACCAAGTGAATCACATGTTCCGCAGAAGGGGCAATCCCCAGATCAATCTATTTGTGACAGCGACGAACACCAAGTGCCGGAGGTTCGCCAGCAGGTTGCCCCAGCCGGGGAGCATGGGGGATGCATTCTCATTCTCCTGTCACGGCCTGTTTCTGTAAGTGTTCCCTCCAATGCATTGCTTTTTCGACTAGTCAATCAACTCGGACGGTCCCGATGCAGGATGATCCTCGTTGCACCAGCGTGGCTGAGGCAGATCTGGTACCTGGACCTTCTCGACATGTCTGAGTCCCCTCCAGTCAGGCTTCCCGTGGTCACAGATCTTCTCGTCGGGGAAGGAGGCGCAATTCTGCACCACGACCCTGGATCGCTGAACCTGCACAGAGGTACTTGCCAGGGCCAGATTATCGTCTACTCTTAAATGCTACGGACATAAATGAAAGAGGTTCGCCGTTTGGTGCCATGCACAGAAGATCGACCCTCTACGAGTCACTGCTCCGCAGGTGCTGCCAGATTTTCTGTCGTTGGCCAAAGCAGGACTGGCCCATGCGTCCATCAAAGTTCATCTGGCCCTGTCCTGTAATTCACCTTATTTGACTTTTCACGACACGAGGGTGGTGCTGCGGACGCACCCCTCCTTCAGGCCCAAGGTGCTGTCGGACTTTCATCTAAACGAGCCCTTGGTGTTGCCTGTATTTTTTCTGACGCCTTCGTCGCTGGCGGAAAGGACTTTGCACTAGCTGGATGTGGCTAGAGCGCTTAAATTCTATGTGAACTGCACTAAGAGTTTCCGGAAGACGTTGTAACTTTGTGTGAACTTTGGTCCTGTGAACCATAGCAAGGCCCTCTCCAAAGCTTCCATCTCCAGGTGGCTCTCCGGCTGCATCACCCATTGTCACCAGTTGGCAAACCAACCGTTGCATGGCCTTCCGAGAGCCCATTTGAACAGCGCGATCTCTGCTACAATGGCGTTCCAACGGCATTCCTGTCTGGTTTGCCCCTGCTGGACATCTGAGGGCTGCTACATGGAGGTCGACGCTTACCTTCACAAAATTCTACTGCGTCGACAGGGATTCCAGGGAGGAGTCCAGAGTTGGCCTAGCAGTGCTGCGCAACCTGTTTGCTTGAAGGTGTGCCTGGTGAGAAGGTAAGAGATGCTTATTTTGAGCCTTGACACCTCCCGTGGTTGTGCATGTGTGTACTACTATGTATTCTTTATTCATGAGCATGTGAATCCATGCCAGACCCCATGCTGGAGAAGGAACACGTTACTCACCTGTAACTGTTGTTCTCCAGCATGGGTCTGGCATGCATTCACATGCAAACCCTCCTGCCTACCCCTCTGCGGCTCTTCTCTTGGTCCTACTGCCACTTTACGTGCTACCAAATCTGAAGATGGCTGCCAGAGGAGGGGCATAGGTAGAGGGCGGTCATTATGGCAGTATGTCCCAGAGCTCAGTGATTGGCTGTTAGGTGAAAGATTGTTCATAAATGAAGCTGAAACAGATTTTTTTCTTTACAGAGGAATCCCAGCCTGACGGGGAATATTCATGAGCATGTGAATCCATGCCAGACCCATGCTGGAGAACAACAATCACAGATAATTAACTTGTTCCTTTCATCACACCATATAGGCTTTGTCAAACATTGAAAAAGAAACGGGTACGTAACCTTTTAGTCTAAATCTTGAAAGTATGTTTCCAAAACTCAAAGCCCATGTTTTGCCTTTGCCTGAATTACATTCTGGCATTTGTAGTCTCCCATTCAGGAAGACAGGAAGAGGAGCATAGAGCCACAGTTGAACAATTTTTGCCTAACATGTTTCTGTAAGGATTTAGATATTTGTGTGAATACCTTACTATGGTTTGTGTACTTTTAAGTCCTATTTATAAAACAAAATTCAAAGCCAAACATGGGGGTAAGGGCAAACGATGAGCAGGCTTGCAAGTCATTTATATATGCTCAGAGGTTGCAATCCTAGAGGTTTTATTTTCCCTCCTTGTAGCTATGTGTTCTTTAGGGCATAAGTAGATGATACATGTGGGTGTGCACACTTATTTCAGAGGGTGGCCACTACCCCGCTTTGGTATTTTTGAGTCAGCAAACTTGCTCAAGTTTTTAGATACAAGGATTTCATCCAGGTTGTCCAAGTGCAGACGCTTACTGACAAGACCACATGAAAAAAGTGCTATCAAAACACGTCTCTTACTGGGATTTTATTTTCCTGGGAATATTTCACTATAGATTGTTGGGTTTAAAAAGTGGGCACAGTTTACACAAAGCCAGCGTAGTTATTGGAAACTCTCCTCTCTCAGATCATTTTCTGGAGTTGATTGATTAAATGCCAGTGCTCTTTTGTCTGGTGCACTTTCTTCTAAGGGGAAAGGTCAATTGAATCAAACTTGTGTATTTCACTTTTAAGATATGTACACTTAATGTGCATATAGTCATAGGTGCCAGCTTTTGATTTTTACTATGGGGCCAGACGTTCCCACGGCTAGTGATGCGAGGGAGCCTTATCCATCCCATAGTCAAAGCACTATATTTTACAGCACATTTTTCAGCAGCAATGGGGGGGTAAAAATCCATATGATTTACAGCAAGATATAGACATAACATCACTGCAACAGTCGCCTAACCTGCTCATCTACCGTTTATGTGATTCCCTGCTTCCCCTTTCAATTCCTGCACCCCACCAAACAGTTGTGGCCTGCTCATCCCCTCCAATGAATGTTCAAGGGGTACGTTAATGAGACTCCCTTCTCATGTATGCTACTACAAATAAACTACAAAATAAAGGCTCACTCCTGATATTGCCACATAGGTAAATGCTAACAGTGAAAAATCATTATCACGGGTCACCATTTATGCAAATAAGGGAGCCCCGCACATCTTATGCCGCACGGGGCCCCGCGAATCCTAAGGCCGACCCTGGTTCCCAAGTACAATTAGACGCTGACACCCAATTATTTTGTACACTTCACAAGCACTCACTTATAAGGAAAGTCTAAATGTTAATGCGAGCAGTGGTAGAAATGGAAAACATGCTAACGGGGGGTCCCACTAGGGGTGGGGTGGATTTTGGAGGAGGGAAACGAAACGCAGTTCTGAGGGGGTAGAGCTGGCAGTTAAACTCCGCTCTAAGAAAATGTTCAACTTAGTAGTTTAAAAATAGGGCAATGTCTTTCATGCTGCTTCTTTCCAAACTCCACGCTGTACATCAATTCCACTTGAAATCACCACTGGTGCACCCACAATATTGTTGGTAATGCAGTGATTATTTTTTTTAGGACATTAAGGGATCCATAGACACGCTCTACATCAGAAAGCTACATGGGTAGCTCAGGTTGACGGACCGTTGCTGAGATGTTATATATTAAAAACTGGTTGTTGATCGTATTACTTTTTGCAATCTATATATACAAGTGAAAATGTGTGCAGTTGTGCCTGTGTGCGGGTTTCTGGCTGTGTGTATGATCCTATACAATTCCACACCGTTTCACCAATCTGCAGTACATTTTGCTCTGTCACCTATTGGGACCATCCAGACATTACTGGCTACATGACATTTGGACACCGAACCTCTTTCCCCGGATTTCAGCAAAAGTTACATTTGTTTGTGGCTTGGCAAAGTGTTGTTCCTTTTACAATTCCACACTGTTTCACCAATCTACACCACGTTTTGCACAGTTACCTGTTACTATGAGGGAATGAAAGCCCGGGCAACGCCGGGTATATCAGTGAATTCCTTATTAAAAAAAAAACAAGTGCAATAAAATGTGTTTGGCCAGGGCATGGGTTGGTCACTTGCTTATATTCAGGGCGGAGGTGGGGGTATTTCTGCCCCTGTTGTGAAAAGTTGGCACCCATGAACCC
Source organism: Ambystoma mexicanum (assembly GCF_040938575.1). Taxonomy (NCBI): domain Eukaryota; kingdom Metazoa; phylum Chordata; class Amphibia; order Caudata; family Ambystomatidae; genus Ambystoma; species Ambystoma mexicanum. The sequence continues at coordinate 495,851,534 of NC_090930.1, read as the reverse complement.
AGTTTCCTAATAACTGCTGTCAGCCCAACAGTATAAGTAGTTTGACAAGCATAAACATCTTTATAAATATAAACTGGTTGTGGAATCAGTGTGAGCCTTTGAGCTGTTGCGTTGTATCCCGAGGCTCAGCTTGACGTGTATCGGCAAGGCAAGCCGGAGTGTCCTTTCCTCGGATTTTCTGATCTGGAATTGGGGATGTGGAGAGGAGTAACTGAAGTGCTGCGAGAGCTCCTGCCGTAAAGCTCGGCGGTTGCTGGTATACGGAGCCATGGCTTTAGAACAATGTATGATCGAGCACTGGGGTGCTGTGCTGTCCGCCCCCCTGATTGGAGCTCCTGTGGACGGGAGGGCTAGTTCTATCTAGCCTTGATTGACAACTGCCGCAGGAGCCGCTTCTGGTAAGATTAGTCCAACCAGTTTCTCTGGTCATTGCCCCGTGCCTGGTATGGTCCGGGGGTAGGGAGCATGAACGAGTTGCAGGGTCTGTGGTTGTGTGCACGAGTTGTATGCGAGGGCGTCTTTTGCTTTTTCACTCCTCTTTTGCATGGGGCAGCCAGAGAAGGGGTCTTGCTGACAAAGGTTATACCTGTCCCTTCTTATTTCGTTTTGCCACTATATTTTAATCAAGCTAGTGGTTCTGATGCAGACTTGATTTTATTTTTTGATCTACCCTGCGCTCTTCCCCCACGTGGGAGCTAAGTGGGTGTTCTGCTGAGGCCGGCAGTGGATTGTCTATAAAGACTTTATTCACTCCAGTTCTTTTAAAATATCAATTCTCAATGTCCTCACTAGCAACTCTGGTCTTTCCATTTCACGCTCACCATTGTAAACTTCAAACAAGCAAACCTCCACTGTGAACTCGTTGTTGGCTTTGTGTATACTAAGCTTACACTCTCTTCACATACGCGTGGCGACTGTGGGACTGGACCCCTTGAGCCATGCATCGACAGTTCAGGCAAATGTGACACATTCTGCCGTTTTTGTCGTTTTCATCATTGCTTTGCTGATTGAGTCCTACCGCTGTGCTTTCAAATCGACAACTTCGTCCCAAATCCTTTGTGGTGGTTTTTTTCTGCTGATCCTTAAACAGCTCTACAAATTGACACGGAAGGCCACACTTTGCAGTGCAACTGCTAAATCCACCCAGTTGCTGAAGGCAACCTCTGCAAAAACCACTGCGTTAAAGGCACGCAGTAGAAACCTGAAGCGACCACGCACACCAAATGCTCAGCCTGAGATTACAGCGTTTTTGGCTACCAAATCAATTCCGCAAGTTCGCCACTCATCCGATCAGATGGAAGAACCCCCTTGACCAGTCTTTCTCCTGCGCAATTGATAACAACAATTCGAGGGGATTGGGTCCTCCGTCGTGTTCCATATCTATGACTATGACAGTAATCACCACAGCTGTGCTGCTTCGGAAAATCTTTCGGTGTCCTGCGTCGATGATGTTGATACGCTGTCCTCGAGGGCCTATGTCGATCTGATGTCACCGGATGTTATAAGTAGGACGCACAATGCCTGTAGCCTCAGTTCTGATTTTTCCGCAAACGTGTTCGCTTCTGAGATCTTGGCGCGCCTCGATTCTACTGAATCCTGTTCTTTCGGTTCTTCGAACCTGTTTCTTCATTGAGTTTGTTTGATGTCTTTGGCTTCTTTCACCCCACGGTCCGGGTTTAAGAAGTGTCAGGTGTGCGGGTCTAAGATGTTGCTGACGGATACGCACAACGCTTGCCTCTGGTGCCTCGGGGATGACCATGATACGGACGACTGTGTCGACTGCCAATCGCTTACATCGAAGGCCTTGCAGGAGCGTAAGAAGAAGCTGTCGGTCGTTAAGGTGGCCAAATACCGGAAATCGCGTTCACTGGTCTTTCGATGGACGATTCGAGGGGCGACTCTCTGCATCGTCGTGAGTCTGGGGGTTCTCGGTCTGGGAGTCGGTCCCGCCATTCCTCTGCCTCTTCGAGGCACTCCAGGAAGCGCTGTCACAAGTCGCCTTCCCAGTCCTCTTCCGTCGGCGGGTTGCAGCATTCCACTCCTGAGGAATGGGATTCCTTCCGAAGGGAGATGTTGGTGATTTTTCAATCGCAGGGCTCCGGTCCGTCCGCGCCGTCTGAGGATGCCGGTCGTGGCCGTGCTAGAGACGCCGCTCGTCCGCCTTTGGGCTCGAGCAGTTGTCGTGACCACCGGGCGCCTTCAAGGTCCCGGTCGGACCAGGATGGTCGCTCTAGACATGCCCGTTCCAGGTCCCGGTCCTCTGCGCCCTCGAGACCTCGAGAATCTGTGAAGTCTTTGAGGAAGACATCGGCGGCGGCGAGGTCGTCAATGGACTCTCTCGAGGCCCCGCCTCCGAGGAAGTCGTCGGCGCCCAGGCTGTCAGACACGCTCGGGGCTCTGCCCTCGAGGCCTGTGTCGACGCTGTCGAAGGTGTCGGCGCCACGCTCGACGTCGATTCCCTGTCGACGCCTTTTGAGGTGGCTTTGTCGGAGGTGCTCCGTAGCACAGTGATCCCCCCCCCTCCCAGGAAGGCGATGGCCAAGGCTAAACATGTCTTTGTGCCTTTTTCTGTCGCCTCCTTCCAGCCTATGGATTATATTTCTGAGGTGGGTGAGGGGTCTGCGGAAGGTGAGGTTCCTGCAGAGGTTCCTGATGACATTGTTTCTGGTCATAGTCCACTTGAGGACCTGCGTCAGTCGTTGCATGACGCCAGTGGTCTAGACACCTCTCAGGTGGAGTTTGGTAGGCCGGAGCCTGGCACGCATGCTGAGTCCTCATATCGGCGCCACATGTCGAGGGTCACGGATTACCTGGGGTGATCAGCAGGATGACCTGACTGATATCCTGGACCAAGGTCCTCCAACCGACCCGGTGCTGCTATTCCATATGGCCTTGCAGAGAAGGGTGGCTGCGGCTTGGACTTCTCCGGAGAGTCTCCCGGCAGTGAGCAAGTCCTTGCCGAAGAAATATCGCCCAGCCAGTGGCGACCCCTACTACTTGACCACGCACCCTACTCTGGAGAGTTTGGTGGTGCAGGCGGCTACGGCCCCAGCAGGCATCGTACCCTACCATCCCTCCTGATGGGGACGACAAATGTTTTGATAGCTGGGCGAAGAATGTATTTTCTTCTGTGGGTATGGCGCTTCAGGCTGCCAACTCTGTTTGTGCCTTGTCCCGTTTCACGCACACTCTGTGGAACTTTATTTCCTTAGCGGCTGATCATATTCCCGAAGGGGAGGAACGGGATGGTTTCCTTGCTATTGTGCAGGATGGCAAGGATGCCATGTGTGAATCAGTTCAGTCGGTCTGGACATGGTTGATTGCGTCAGCCGGTCCATGGCGGCGAGCACTGTAATACGCAGGTTAGCGTGGTTGCAGAAGTCTGGTTTTGCTCCCGATGTGCATGCCCGGCTCCTCAACATGCCCTTTGATGGTGAACATCTTTTTGGCAGCAAGGCTGACGAGAGTCTTGAGAGGTTGCAGACCTCCAAAGCTGCAGCGAAGTCGTTGGGTACTGCAGTTCGCCAACCTCTGCCTTTTTGTCCTAGGGGACAGCAATGGAGGGGGAGGTTCCTTTCGATATTACTCGTCCTTTAGTAAATCAAGAGGAGCTGCAAGTCAAAGGGGCAACCATAGGAGTGCCAGAGGTGGAAAACAAGGTACTCGAGGTGCCAAGGCCGTGCAAGCTGTTGCCTCTTTGCCCTCAGGCACTGTCGCAGCCGCTTCAGCTCGGTCATGAGGTCCATGCTTCTCCGGTTGGGGGAAGGCTGGCGCAGCATCTTGTAGAATGGCGTGCCATTACTTCAGATGTGTGGGTTCTGGAGATCATAGCCCACGGCTACTGTCTTCCTTTCCGGCAGAGGCCTCACGACAGTCCACCAGGGAATCTCTCTTTGAAGAGTCTGGATCCGCTCCTTGCGCAGGAAATTCAATCCCTGCTGGAGAAAGGCGCCATAGAACTGGTGCCTGTAGCGGAGAGGAACAAGGGATGGTATTCCCCTTATTTTTTGATTTCAAAGAAAGACTGGGGATTGAGACCCATCATGGACTTGTGCGGTTTGAACAAGCTCCTCAGGAAGGACAAGTTCATGATGGTTACTCTTTTTCTCAATTCCTCCAGGCCCTTCAACTTCAGGACTGGTTGGTGTCTCTCGACCTCAAGGACGCTTATTTTCATGTGCAGATCCATCCCAAGCACAAGAAGTACCTGAGGTTTGCGGTTGGCGACTCACACTTTCAGTTTCGGGTCCTGACGTTCGGATTGACCTCCGCCTCGAGGGTTTTCACCAAGCTCATGGTGGTGATGGCAGCGTATCTCAGGAAAGGGGGGATTCACGTCTACCCCTACCTGGACGATTGGTTGATCAGGGCGCGCTCTCCCGAGCAAGTCCTGGATCTGTCCATCACCTGCCACTCCCTTCACAAGCTGGGCTTCTCCCTCAACTTAAAGAAGTCCCACTTGCTGCCAACTCAGCGGCTCCAGTACATCGGAGCAGTGCTCGACACGTCCCTGGGGCAGTGTTTTCCTCCCTAGATGAGGGCTCACCACATTCAGCAGATGGTGCACAAGTTTCAACATGCCCAGAGTCTCCCAGCGTTTGAGTTCTTGAGGTTGCTCGGCCTCGTGGCATCCTGCATTCTTCTGGTGCCCGAGGCCAGGTTGCGGATTAGATCTCTGCGATGGGCTCTCAAGCTCCAGTGGTCACAGTCCTCCGGCAGGATGTCAGACCCCGTTCAGGTGCCGCCCTCGGTCACCCAGGATCTTCTGTGGTGGGCCGTCGAAGGCAATCTGATTAGGGGGGCTTTGTTTTGGCTAACCTGGCCGGAGGTGACGATCGTGACGGACGCGTCCCTCACGGGATGGGGAGCTCATGCCAACGAGCTGACAGTCAGCGGTCGTTGGTCTCCGTCGGAGTCCAGACTCCATATCAATCTGTTGGAACTGAGGGCCGTCGGGCTTGCCCTGAAGGCTTTTCTACCAACTGTGCGAGGAAAGAATGTCCTGATTCTGACAGACAACACAGCGGCCATGCACTACCTCAACAAAAAGGGGGGGGGGGTCACTTCCTCTGTGCAGGGAGGCAATGCAGCTCTGGTTCTGGGCCATCCAGCAGGAAATTTCGATCTCGGCAGTTCATCTGGCCGGAGACGAAAACGAGCCGGCGGACGCTCTGAGCAGGCAGAGCGCGATCTTTCACGAGTGGGAGTTTGCTCAGGAGATTCTCCTGGAGATCTTCGCCCTTTGGGGGACCCCTCAAGTGGATCTCTTCGCCTCCAGTGTCAATCGGAAGTGCGAAAGGTTCTGCTCGCGGCAATTTCCTCCAAGCTGAGCCTTAGGAGACGCGTTCGTAGTGGAGTGGTACTTCCTATTGCTGTACGCGTTTCCTCCAGTCCCCGTCATCCTGCAAGTGTTGCAGAGGTTACGGAGGTTCGGTTCCCGGATGATCCTCATTGCTCTGGCATGGGTCCGAAGGGCGTGGTACCAGGACCTTCTCGACTTGTCCATCTGCCCTCCGCGTCTTCTTCCCTACCGAGACGATCTGCTCTCACGGGAGGGGGGGTGGTCAGAGTTCTCCATCCAGAGGTCAGCCTTCACGCTTGGCTTCTGAAAGGTTGAGGTATAAGGATTGGGACCTCCCTGAAGACGTGATGGAGGTGTTGCAGACGGCCGGCAACAAAGTCCCTGACCATTGCCGTTGGTGAAAGTTCTGCGACTGGTGCAGGGTTAAGAATGTGGATCCTTTTTCATGTGACATTCCTGTGGTTCTGTCTTTTTTGCTTTCTTTATCCCACAGGGGCTTGCAAGTGGGTACCGTTGAAGGTTACCTGGCGGCGCTGTCCATATTGAAGCGCTCGTCTGAGGAGTGTTATTTTAAAATTCCTTTCATTTCTCAGTTTCTGAAAGGGCTCACTAATGTGTTCCCTCCATCACCTTTCCAAGTGCTTGGTTGGGATTTGAATCTTGTTCTCAAGTTTCTAATGGGTGCTCCATTTGAGCCTTTACATTCTTGTCCTTTGAGACTGTTAACCCTTAAGACTGTATTTTTAGTTGTGGTCCCTTCCGTTCGCAGAGTGAGTGAGTTAGAGGACCTTTCAGTTAAGCCACCCTTCACTGTGTTTCATAAGGACAGGGTTGTCCTTCGAGTTCGTCCTTCCTTTCTTCTGAAGGTGGTGTCGGAATGACATTTAATTTGGATAGGAGGAAGGGATATTTAGAAATGTAACTCTATCCCTTTTCTGTCCTCTCACAGCCTTGTTCCTTTTTCTGCAAATGGTTAGTACCAACAGCAGACTACTGTTGTCCTCTTCAAAAATAATTCTGCCCTCAACCACAGTAGTTTTTATCCATAAAACAGGCAGTTTTGCCTGTTGTTTGGTGATCAGATATGTTTTGGTTTTGACCTAAGTAGAAATACAGTTGGCAATTGCCCTACATTTTGTGGTATCATGCTTATAGAGTAAGGGCACTTCCCTGTTAACTCACTCTTCAGCCCCCTCCCCTTTGTTCGTTAGGAATTTCATTTAAGCCAGAAGGTTATTCTTCCGGCATTTTATCCTCCTCCACATCCTGGTAAGGAAGAGGAGAGGCTCCATAGGCTGGATCCTAGGAGAGCTTTAAGTTTCTACATTTCACGCATGTCCCGGGTCAGAGTGGACGATCAGCTCTTTATTGGTTACGCTGGAAGGTGTTTGGGACAAGCTGTGACTAAGCAGACTTTGTCTAGATGGATTATCTTGGCAATTTCTGAGTGTTACCACCTGGCGGGTAAGGACCCTCCGGTAGGCTTACGGGCCCATTCGACTAGGGGTATGGCTGCCTCTACTGCTCTGCAGAAGGGTGTTCCTATTCGTAACATCTGTGAAGCAGCCACTTGGGCTTCGGTTCATACTTTTGTACGTCACTACTCCCTAGATTCTTCCCATGGTCAGGATCTGGCCTTTGGCAAGGTGGTTCTTTACTCTGCAATTTGATTGGACATTCTAAATTTGTATTCTAAATTCTTTTCCCGCCTCCTTACGTTGGTACTGCTTTGGGAGTCTGTCATAGATGTGGAATACGTCGGAGGACCCAATCCCCTCAAAGAAAAAGTTACTCTTACCTGGTAACGTTCTTTCGGTGGGATGGTCTGACGATTTATTCCATATCGCTCCCTCCTTACCTACCCCGCCAAAGAATTTCTTATGCAATTGCAGCTTACGTTTCCGCAAGGCTTTCTGTGATCATATTGGCTGTAGATTGGTGCCACACGTTCTGGGGAAAAAACTACAACTGAGGCGTCCTACTTATAACATCCGGTGGCGTTGGGTCGACGGAGGCCCTCGAGGACAGCGTATCGACGTCCTCGACGCAGGACGCAGACGCGGAAAGATTTTCGAAAGCAGCACAGCTGTGGTGATTACTGTCATAGATATGGAATAAGTCGTCGGACCATCCCATCGAAAGAACGTTACCAGGTAAGAGAGTAACTTGTTCTTCTCTTCTCATACTGGTTGTCAACTTAAAGCGGGCATATCTGGGTTGCAAAACTCTTTTACCAGAACAGTCTGATGATGACGCCATGAATTTATCAAATTCGCCTGATTTAGCTGCTTTTCCGGCTTCCTCTTGCTCATCTGACAGCCTGGATTCCTCTTTTGAAAGTTTGGAAATAATTCCAAATGCCCCTTTAAAGTCGCTTCCAAGTAAATATATGAATCGGTTGAATGAAATTGCTTTGAAGATTGAAGCTTATTCCATCTTTTTGACCACTTGTAGTGAAAGAGCAAAAGGATGCTAAATTAATCTTGACGCAAATTTTGGATTTGATTTCGATCTTGCCTACTAAAATCCTAGTTCCCCCTGCTCATGAAGATAACACTAAGAAAAAACAACAAAGAAGTTGCTGCGACACCCATTCGTTACAGTCAAATGGTGAGATAAACCACAATAAATGTGGTGTTTCAAAAACTTTTGTTAAACCTAAAACTTCTTTTTGACCATTGGGATTACGAGGAAGTCTTTCGCCCTACTATTGATCCTCCATCTTCCACAATAAATGATTTACATTGGGTTCTAGCCCCCACTCCATTATTCTAAAGGCAGGGGACTGAGTGGTTAGGGGAAAACAAGCATGCTTTCTTTTACCACAGAAAGATTCCTCCCCAAACTCACTCGAGTTACAAACACCAGTTTTGCTGGTATCGCACGTCAATTTCTTCTACACGGTCCATCCAAAAAAGAGGGAAAGGGAATATTTGCAGATCAAATGGCTCCTACCACTGGTCAAATAAAGAACGCAAACACTAATTCCTCTGGTATTGAGATGGAAAACAACTCTTGCTTTAATAAAGCAATTGCAACCTCAATCTGTCAATGTTGTCAACTTGACTAAACAAGGGAACTACCGATCATAGCCCAAACGCCCTCAAAGATCTGGGTAAGTGGATCATTTTCAAGAGAACAAACCCTACTTCGTCTGGACCTTCCTTGATTATATCTTGCCTTCTTAACACTTTTCAACAGCTGCCATATTTTGATATTCAGTCATCTGATATTTCAAAAATCAAACTGCCCAAATGGAATAGCGTTACTAATTGGGCACTAATTGAATTTGCATCTCCATTGATAGTGGGCCTTTTGAAAACTCACGCCGACTTGTTCACTCGATTCAGCCTCTCACTAATAGCCTATAGAAAAATCAAGAAATCTCTACCTACCGTAGATAAGGTGTTGGTACAAAAATCTAGTCCTCACCACAATTTAAAGTCTTGGAAAAAGAATCTCTTAAAGCTCTTCAGTCACAAAGTTTAAAATCTTTTACGAACATCGTTGAATTGGAGTACTGGATGCCCGAGCGATCTGCAAATGGTGCAAACTGAACTACGACATTGCAAAATCAGCCAAAATGGCTTTCGTGGAATACCAGGGGTTTTCGTCTTTTCTTGTTCATCCAAGAGGAAAGTCCTTTGTAGACTCAGTGGACGTTTTTATTTTCCAGGAAACCTGGACTGTTAAACCTATCTTGATTGACTGTTTCTTTACACTTTGTCAAAAAGCTATTCCTTCAAAAAAAGGGTTGTGCTAGTGGAGACCTCTCTATCGGGGTAAAGTCTCACCTATCTCTAACCGATTTCTCATACTCCCCTATTTTACCTTACTTGATGGAAGATTTGCATTCAACATCTCTTAATTTTGAAAAAAAAATGTATCGATATTTACGACCCCCCCCACTGACCACCCAGGAATGAAAGTCAAAATCAATACAAGGTATTTTGCAAACTTCAATCAGTAGATGGCTAGAGACTTCTCCTGATTGCCGTAAATTGATTTCTGGTTATCTCAATAAAGGAGATATGCAGTTCTTTTCCTCAAAGGATTTCCCATGTATTTCTTTATGGTGTAACTTAATGGACCACTTTGATTTAACATTTCTTTAATTTATTCTTTTAGGTCCTCAATTAAAAAGTCATATGTGGACTAATGGAATAGTTAGGTCACATATCAACTATTTTTTTGCCGTCTTCAGCATTAAAATCTAGTTGCAGCTGGGAAACGTTAAGCAATAATTTGAGCTACCATGCAGTACTCACTTGGTCCTCACAAACAGTGCACCGTTTGATTCCATCATTGTTGAAAAAAAGAGATCCTTTTGAAAAGTGTTTGCTGCCATTCGCTCAAATTCAGAGCTCGATAAACAAGAACTGAAAGCCCTTACTATATTATCAATTAAGTATAGAAACTGGACTATCCTCTACTCGTAACTCAAATTGGGAAAGATTGTTTTCTTGGTTTAATAAACAATTCCAGTAGCTTTTGGGGACGATAGAGTGATTATCGAAAAACACTCACCTATCCAATTAAATCCTATACCACAAGATCTTTGGTTTAAACACATAAAGGACCTCTATTGCACTTCTTAGACACCATCCGATCTCCCTAACGAAAATACCAATTTTGTACTTCCAGGTCTTCACGGGATAAAACGTAACCATAATCTCAACTTTAGTGAATAAAACATTCTTACTAAATCCAAAGCCTGGCGTTGATTGTGTGCCAAATATATATAGTATTTAAAAATAAACCAGAAATATGGATTATAATTCAGAACAGAACAGAAGTGCCGGAGAGGTGGAAAAAATCCATCGCAATTCCTATACTTAAAAAAGGCAATCGACGAACCATCCAATTACCGCCTTTTGGCAATGATGGATTGTAGCCAGAAAATATTTGCCAGTATTAGTCTCGATAAATGTACTGCTTGGATTGAGGGCACGAAACTACTGTGTTCCAAACAGGTTTTTGTAAACATTTCAGCACCATTACTAACATCAGTACTTTTCCATTTTCTTATTCTGAAAGTGACCATAAGAAGAATTCAGAAAGTCTTTACTGCTGCTTCGTTGATTTCACTAAGGCTTTTGACCTAGTCTCCACGTCTAGACTTTGGGCAAAGATGAAAAAATGGGGGATACATCCAACCTTGCTCCATTTTAAACAGCAGCTTTATTCTAATACTTCCATTTCAATACGCCTTAGCTCTGAGGGGTAGCACTCTGACTACCATCAAACAAACAGGGACCTGAAGCAGGGGTGTGTTGTGGGACCCACCTTGTATAATACGGGCTGACTTGGAACCTTCCCTGCACCAGACAGGAAATTTCCCTCCACAAATAAACAGTACAAAAATAATTAGCTTCTCATATGCCAATGACATTATTCTCTTCGATCAGACTTATATCGGCCTGCAAAGATCTATCAATGCCTTAGTAAAATAAGCTAAGGAAAACGAGATGTCAATTAACATGGCTAAAACCAAGACGATGTCCCTCAGAGGGGCCATTTCAAATAGTGTGTCCTAAATGGCAAATTGACAAAACGGCGCTTGAAAACACTCATGAATTTACATACGTATGCTTTCTGATTCATACCCGTCCATCCGGTACTTACTTTAAGGATATTGGCACAAAAATAATTTGCAAAAAATGGTTGGTGCTGAAAAATGATGTCGGAACATCAAGGGGGCCAGAACATTGAAGGCTTTGTAGAGATCTATATATGTATTATCCACGCAATTATATATGCCTTGGAAGGCCTTAAAAGTACACAAATAGGATGGTTGTTGAAACTCGAGGCAAAGCATCTATGTTCCATAATTAATCTTCTTAAATCGGTCCCTGTCGAGGCTCTGAGATTAGAATATGGTCTTCCATCACTTCATTCATTGTGGTGTACCCGTAGTGTGTTACTTTTTGTTAAATTGCGCAAATTCGACCGGAGCTGAAATGCCCTTTTACGACATTTGGGTGCTGGACTTGACAGTTGGTGTAACAACTCTTTTGTCACAGAGTTGACATCTTTTGCGTTGACCCATCTACTCAATTTATATATTGATCCTGGAATCTTCGATGAGAGACCCGACTACGGAAAAGTAATGAAAACTAAAACCCAGCAGTGGGACATTGCCTCAAATGTTGAGAAACTTCACAATCATAAAAGATGCAATCAGTTTTCTAACCAGGCTTTCCCAGGGCACACGATATCTGATTACTTAACTAAAGCATGTAGTATTGAATTGAAGCGTTTCATCATGTACCTCTGTTTTAATATTCTGCCGACAAATTAATACATTAGCTAAACAGTCTACAATGACGCTCAAGAAGAGTCATGCCAAGAGCTAAAGTTGAAACAAGTTGACATATCCTTACGGACTGTCCCAGAATTACTCTACGGTTTAAGGGGATTTTGTCACTGAAATGGACAGCATACGAAGCGACCAATTTTGGTCCTCCGTTTATGGGGCTAAATCTGTTATTACTGGGGCCGCCTTTTCAGTATGGAATATCGCAAAAAATAATTTTTCTTGGTCCATGGTGAGATATCTTAAATCACCTTGAATAATGCTTTGTGATGTATTTAAGTTAATTTGGTTCTGTTATCATTCATTGTAAACAAATGTATGCATTTATTATGCTGTTAGCTCTGCCATACATTTGATTTTATTTAAAGGTGAATAATGATTTATTATTATTTTTAATGAAACGGCATGTGCTTAAAGGTTTGTTCTTTAACTGTATGCACAATAAATATAACCGGTTATAAAAAGCAAAGTAAGGGGCACACAAATTACGGGCTGTGGTAGTCCAACTAAAGAAATACGCATTTCAAAGAAAACTAGTGAATGCAAGTTTAAGCAGCATTTTTGAGTTTGTAGAGTTTTTTTTTTTTCTCTGTATGAAAGTGTAAGATGCAGATTTGGAAAACATAAGTGTGCCCAGCATGTAGAAAGCCTGCATTTAACAGTGATGGCCGCCACCCCATTGATAGTCCTGGCCCATTGATTCCTGTGGTGTCCCTTTCAGGCCAGAAGAGAAAAAACAGGCTAAGCAAATGGGGCCTCCAAAAGGGCGATGACTGCTGGGGAAAGGGGTACATAGCAAATGAGACCACCGCAAAGCTGAGGGCTTGGTAAAGCCTTGTCAGGGCTGAGGTAGGCTGGGTCCGAGATCCAGGGAGACATCGGATCCCGCATCTTGGACCCGACGAGCCGGCCCATTGACCAGAGCTGACTTCAAGAAAGCCTGGTCAGAAGTAAAATAAGGGAACAGAAAAAGCAATCTACTGCTCTGTGTAGGTATCCAGTGATGTTATCGAATTGGAAACTACGAATGACTTTTTTTAATGAACCAACAATATAATTTGTTCAAAGGGTCACTTGCTTCCCCAACACCAGTCGTGTCTACCCAATCGTATGCATTAGTGTCTATTGAATCTTAACATACCACTCCTATTTTATGAAAAATATCAGTTTATTTTCTTTTTATAAAACACCTTTCAGTAGAAAAATATACATGATCTATCATATGCATTTCAACAAGATTCTAAAAATGCTTAAAAAATTTAAGCAAAAACGTACTGTACATAGAAAATGTTATTTGGTACATCAATAACATTTCTTTTGGTACATAAAATTTTTCAAAAGGGATCAATTGTTAGCTATACACAGTCCATACATCTTCTGACTAACCGTCACTCTTTCAATCAATCATACAACATTCACAACACACCCAACATGTTTCTTTCCTTATACTTTCACACAGTTAGCTAGGAAATTCTTCAGGGGTATATACCACCCTGATTTACAATGTACACACTAATCTTATATTCTTGCATTCGTTGGGGGGAGGGCAATCCTCTGATTGCCCACCGTGGATCCTTCCTCTGGGCAAGACCACTGAGTGGATATCTCAACACAGACTCTTGGTCCTTAATTTCTTATCTCGCCTCTTGGCAATCCAGCTGTGCCTCAATGTAGATAGTATGCTGTGTGGTGTCCCACGCTGTATCTGTCCAGGTCACCAGTTCGTGAGCGAATCGATGGTAAATGCCCGACTTCCGGTCGCCTGTCAATACCAGGTTACTTAATTCCACTTCCAATTGTGGACCGTGTGCAATGCACACATATATTTGATTCTTCAGCCTTACTTTAGCGGATTCTAGGATGCTCTCAAGCTGGTTACTCCGTCGTAGCTGAGGCTTTTCGTCAGTCAAATAGCCCGGCTTCCGTCAAGAAAATGTTCTATCTGCTACCGTCCCATGGAGCCATGTCTCCTCTGGCTGGTTTCTCCTGAGACTTCCCCATTGATCAATAGACGTAGCGGCGGGTTTCGGTAATTGGCTTCTACTTTGTGCATGAACGCCTCCCCCGAATCCCATTTTGCGCATCGTGGCAAAAAGGAACCTCCTCTCCACCCTGTTGAATGACTTTTCTGCATCCAATGCGACTACTAGTTCCTCGCTGTGTGATTTATTCATTTTCTCTAATATATGGGGAATGCTCCTGGTCTTCTCCAGCATGGGGTCTGGCATGGATTCACATGCTCATGAATATTCCCCGTTGTCAGGCCGGGAATTCTCGGTATAAAAAAAAATCAGTATCAGTTTTGTTTCTGATCGGCCTTTCTTAGTAGTAACCAATCACTGGTCTCTGGGTCATACTGCCCCCAGCGAATGACTGCCCTCTCCCTAAGCCCCGCCTCTGGCAGCCATCCTCAGATTTTTACCGCACGTTCAAGTGTTGGGAGTCCTCGTGCTTTAGCTCTCGAACTTTTGCTGCGTTTTCGTGCTTTTTCAGGAGATTTTTCTCATTTTTCGGTTAAATAGCCTCAAGCTCCACCGTTTCTACATCCAATCAACAGGGATCCGTTTCGGAGTTTTCTACGCCCCTCAAGGGTGAAGTTTTCAACGAGTTATGCTTTTGGAGGATTCCAGAAGTTCCGAGGCCTACCCCGGACATGGCCCAGGAGAAAGGAAGCTCTACGCCCGGGAAGCTGTTCAGGACCTGCCCTGGATGCCAGCTTCAGAATGTTTTCAAGGAGGACGAGCATTCGTTATGCCTCTACTGTCTCCATGTGGACAAGACGCACACAGAGAAGGACTGTGCGTTTTGTGGGAACATGTCGGAGCGGACCATGAAGGATCGCCACCTCCGTCTCTCCAACTGGCTGGAAGGGAAGAGCCCGTCAGGTGAGAAGAAGAAAAAGAAGTCCGAGCGGTCTTCTAAGTCCTGTGAGGGCGCCCCGGCGACGGGGGCCCAACAAAAGGCTAAGCACCGCGAGTCCGCGGGCACCGGGAGTGCCGAACGGTCGGTCTCCTTGGCTGCCAGGCAGGGCGCACCCTCCCCGGCGCCATCAACCACGAGCCAACGCTCTGGCTCGAGTAAGAGGAAGTCCGAGAACCCAGCGAAGCTTCTGGAGAGGCCCCGGTCGATCTCGAAGATTCCAGCAGAGGGGGAGCGAGGCTCGGACCCTCCCCCAAGGTGAAGGCCCCAGGCGTCCAGAAGGTGGCAATGGCCTTAATTCACCCTGCTAAGACCTTGATTGAGGTTGTCGCCGCGGCCCTGGCTCAGCCTGTGGAGGCTACACCAGTGGAGGCGCCCTCAGGACCCAGAGTCTCCCTGCCACCGCGGAGGGAGTCATCTTTCAGGCCCATTGAGAAGACCCCCACAAAGTCCTCGTTGGAAAATGTGGGGGAGGGGCTGGTGGCCATCGTGGATACAGACACGACCTCTGAAGAAGAGCTCATCGAAGATGTGGAAGAGGCCCAGCCCATCGGGAGGGATCCCGACGAGGGCGACGACGAGAGTGACAGTGTCGCCGACAAGGCACCTCAAGAGCCCTCGCGCCCGTCGTTTCCGGCGCCGCAGGACACTTCGGTGGCCATTTTGTCAGCGATTCAGTCCTTATGCTCGGAGATGAGGACAAGGTTGCCCCTTCCCCCGACGGAGGTACCTGAGCCAGACCCGACGGGGGAACCGGAGCCAGGACCTTTGGAGAGTCCACCGCATAAGAGGAGGACGACGCATCCTATGCCACCTCTGCGGCCTGCTCTGCCTTCCCCCCGGTCTACTACCCACGGGGATCATATAGACACGGACATGGCTACAACAGGTACAGATGACTGAGGCGCCGACGGGATGTGTTCCCCGTCGCCCCCTGCTCGGGCGTCCCCGCCCGACGAGATCGGATCCTTTCATGCCATGATTTCCAGGGCATCCAAGCTTTTCCAGCTCTGCCCAAAAGAAAAGAAGAAAGAAGGTTCCTTTACCAACGGCGCGAGGCTAAAAGGAAGATGGTCCTCGCCGTACCGCTTCTTGATGACATCTGGGATGAGGGGCTCGCCCTCCTCAAGAACCCTGCCACGGCGCCAGCAAAGAGGGACCGGTACGAGAAGAAGTACCGGGTCCCCGACACTGCCCCCTTGTGCCTTCGGGCACAACCTACCCCGGATTGGGTCGTCTCGGCGGCAGCAAAGAAGAAAGCTGGGGGGGGCATCGGCCTTGACATCAACTTCCCCGCCAGACGGACACAATGGGACGACAGATCATCTCATCCGCAGCGACGACTATCAAGGCGGCCAACGCCCTGGCTATCGTAGCCCGCTACGACAGGGAGTTGTGGTTCAAAATCGCCCCTCTGTTAGACTTCCTTCCGGACGACAAAAGGACTGAGGCCCTTGAAATCCTACAGGAGGGGGAGATTGCTTCGGACCACGCCATCACGGTGGCAACGGACATCGCCGACACCGGTATCCGTCAGTTGGGCAACAGGGTTTGCTTGAGACGACGAGGATGGCTCAAGGCCACGGATTTCCACTAGGACGTACAAACCAAGGTTTTGGACATGCCCTTCGACGGGAACAACCTTTTTGGGAAGGCGTTTGATGAGTCCCTTCAGGCCATCAAGACAGACACAGAGACTGCCGGGCACTGGGAGTGCTCCAACAATGACGGCCGTCCTTTCGGAGCTCCGGAGGCAGACAAGGTGCCTCCAAGGGATCTGGCAGTGGCTCCTCCACTTACCGCCAATCGGCACGATCTTCGTCCCAGGAAGCCTACAGGGGACGCGGCAAGTCAGGTGGTGCCCATCGTCGTCGACAGGGAGGTCAAGGAGGCAAGGCGGCCTCCAAACAAGATTGAACCGACCGTGGGGTCGGGCCCCCGTCGAAGCACCCCGGTGGGAGGCCGGCTGGCGAGGTTAGTCAGCATTTGGGAGTCCATCTCCACCGACCGCTGGGTGCTGGACGCCCTGGCCCAAGGGCACGCCCTCGAGTTTCAGAAGAAGTGCCCTCGCGTTCCACCCATGGCCAGGAAGGAAAATCACGTCCCTCAACTACTGTTGGAAGTAAGGGCGATGCTCAAGAAGGGTGCCATCGAGCTCGTCCCAAAGAGGCTTCGGGGCTCCGGAGTTTACTCAAGGTACTTCCTCGTAAAAAAGAAGACCGGAGGATGGCGCCCCATCCTGGACCTACGACGACTGAACAAGTACATCAAGGTGCAGAAGTTCTGTATGGTCACCCTCCAGCACGTGCTGGGACAGCTGGAAGAGGGCGATTTCCTGTCATCATTGGACTTGGAGGATGCGTACTTCCACATCCCCATTCTAAAAAGACACCGAAAGTTCCTCAGGTTCGTGGTCCAAGGGTGGCACTACCAGTTCAAGGCCCTCCCATTCGGATTGAAGTCGGCACCCAGGGTGTTCACCAAGTGCCTTGCACCGGTGGTGGCGCGGCTGCTCCTACAGGGGATCCACGTCTACCCCTACCTGGAAGACTGGCTCATCTGGGCAAGGACGAGGGAACGCACCGCGGAGCACACTGTGAAGACCGTCCAGCTACTCACGGACCTGGGATTCTCCATCAACTTTCCAAAATCCCACCTGGTTCCGTTGCAAGTCGCCCTGTTTCTGGGAGCCAAGCTCGACACAGTGGCGCGGCTGGCCTCGCCGTCGGAGGAAAGGACCAGGACCATTCTGGGCAAGGTGCAGCGTCTGCTGGCCACGGACATGGCCAGGGTAAGATCTATTAAGTCCCTCCTCGGGATGATGTCCTCCTGCATTTATCTGGTGCGCCTTTGCAGGCTTCGGTTGCGCCCCTTACAAGAGTTCCTCGACGCCCGCTGGGTCCAGTGGACAGACAGCTTCGAGGACAGGATCCCTCTCAACGAGACGTTCCATCAGGCGATCCGGTGGTGGGGTAGCCGCTCCCATCTGGCGGCGGGCACGGACTTTCAGATCCCAGCTCACCAGGTGACGGTGACGACGGACACATCCCTGGAAGGTTGGGGAGCGCACTCCAGAGATCTTCACGCGAGAGGCCTTTGGCTCCCGGAGGAGAAGTCACTCCACATCAACATTTTGGAGCTCCGCGCAGTGTTCTGGGCCCTCGGGTCTTTTCTTCCGTCCCTCAAGGGCAAGGTGGTGAGGATCTTCACCGACAACACCACCACGATGTTCTACATCCGGAAGCAGGGCGGGACCAGGTCCCCGGCCCTATCCAAGGAAGCCCAGGATCAGTGGCATTGGGCCGTCGCCCAACGGATGTTTCTGGTGCATCTTCATCTGGCAGGGATAAAAAAACACGATCGCCGACTCACTCAGCAGGGAACAGCGCTCTTGCCACGAGTGGGAGCTGCGCCAGGATCAAGTGGATCGACTCTTCCGACGATGGGGCTAACCCCAAATCAATCTCTTCGCGACGGCGACAAATTCCAAGTGCCAGAGGTTCACCAGCAGGTTCCCCCAGCCTAGGAGCATGAGCGATGCTTTCTCGTTCCCCTGGGACGGCCTATTTCTTTATGCATTCCCTCCGCTGCTGTTGCTGCTCCGGCTCATCAACCATCTCAAGAGGTCCTGGTGCAGGATGATCCTTGTTGCACCGGCGTGGCCGAGACCGATCTGGTTCCCGGACCTTCTGGACTTGTCAACGTCCACACCAGTCAAGCTGCTGACGGACACAGACCTTCTCTCCAGAGAAGGAGGCAACATTCTTCATCACAACCCAGAGTCGCTGAACTTGCAGGCCTGGCTCCTGCAGCACTAGAGTTTGGAGGGTACGACATCCCGGCCGACTGCAGAGAGGTTCTTGCAAAGGCCAGGGCGTCCTCAACTCTCAAGTGCTACGGACATAAATGGAAGAGGTTCTCTGTCTGGTGCCGTGCACAGAAGATAAAACCCTATGCGGATTACGGCCCCTCAAGTACTGCCGCACCTACTGTCGCTGGCCAAAGCTGGACTGGCTCACGCCTCCATCAAAATACATCTGGCTGCAATCTCCCGATATACCAGGACTGCGGGACGGGCGTCCTTGTGGTCTCATCGCCTGGTGAAAGAATTCATGAAGGGACTATTCCGATCATTTCCGCCGGTGAAGGCTCCTGCCCCGGCGTGGGAGCTTAATGTGGTGCTGACCAGGCTCATGGGGGGGCCCCATTCGAGCCTATGCATTCGGCGCCTCTGAAGTGCCTGCCATGGAAGACAGCTTTCCTCGTGGCCATCACCTCCGCACGACGAGTGGGAGAGATCCAGGCCCTATCTTGCAATCCTCCCTACTTGACTTTTCATGACACGAGGGTGGTGCTGAGGACGCACCCCTCCTTTATGCCCAAGGTGCCGTCGGACTTCCACCTCAACGAGCCCTTGGTGTTGCCAGTTTTCTTCCAGTCGCCTTCGTCGCCGGCCGAGAGGACTTTGCACTCGCTGGATGTAGGTAGAGTGCTGAAGTTCTACGTGGACCGCACAAAGAGTTTTCGGAAGACGTCACAGCTGGTTGTGAACTTTGGGACTGTGAATCAAGGGAAGGCTCTCTCGAAGACTTCCATTTCCAGATGGCTCTCCGGCTGCATCATGCACTATCACCGGTTGGCAAACCAACCGCAGCCCGGCCGTCCGAGAGCCCATTCGACCAGAGCAATTACTGCTACCACGGCGTTCCTGTCTGGTGTGCCCCTGCTAGACATCTGCAGGGCTGCGACGTGGAGGTCAAAATTCTACTGCGTCGATCGGGACTCCAGAGAGGAGTCCAGGGTCGGCCAAGCAGTGCTGCGCAACCTGTTTGCCTAAGGTGAGCCTGGTGAGGAGGTAAGAGTTGCTTAATGTTGAGTTGTTGTATTGCTTAATGTTGAGCCTGTTGCCACCTCCCATGGTTGTGCATGTGTGTACTGCTATGTATTCTCTTATTCATGAGCATGTGAATCCATGCCAGACCCCATGCTGGAGAAGGAACAAGTTACTTACCTGTAACTGTTGTTCTCCAGCATGGGTCTGGCATGGATTCACATGCGAACCCTCCCGCCTACCCCTCTGTGGCTCTTCACTTGGTCATACTTCCACTTTACGTGCTACCAAATCTGAGGATGGCTGCTAGAGGCGGGGCTTAGGCAGAGGGTAGTCATTGGCTGGGGGCAGTATGAGCCAGAGACCAGTGATTGGTTACTACTAAGAAAGACAGATCAGAAACTAAACTGATACTGATTTTTTTTCTATACCGAGGATTCCCGGCCTGACGGGGAATATTCATGAGCATGTGAATCCATGCCAGACCCATGCTGGAGAACAACAGTTACAGGTAAGTAACTTGTTCCTTATCGTGCATCTGTCTTCCCCATATGAACCAGACTTGATAGGCGTCCACCAGGCTTGGGAGTAGCAGGTCTAATCTGTTTGCCAAAACATTGGTATAAACTTTTTTGCATCAAGGTTAATATGATCGGCCTGTGTACACGCCACAGGACGTGGGGTCTTTCTCTTGCTTGGGCAGTAGCACAACATTAGCCTCTTTCATTGTCTGTTATCCCTCACCCTCCCCTCCCCTTTCCTGAACCCATTAAACAGGTCTGTCATGGGCGGGGCTAGGATGTCCCTGAATGACTTACAGAAGTCAGAGGTAAAGCCATTGGGGCCCAGTGCCTTATTAGATGGGAGTTCCGCGATTGCCCTATGCACCTCTTCTCTCAAACTCCTTCTCCAGTTCCCCCCTCTCTATAGTGGTTATCTCTGGCCACTTACATCCGTCTAGGTATTCCGCTTGGGCCTTTGTGTCTGGGCTATCCGTTCAATACACCTCCCCTGACGTATTTCACAAATTTCCTTTTAATTAACTGGAGGTCTGATCTTGCTTCCCCACCCCCCCGACGTCTTAATTTTTAGAATGGTTCTTTCGAAGGGATTGTGTCCTCCGACGTATTCCTCATCTTAGATATCTCCTTCCAGCTCTGCTGGCCTCGGAAAATTTTTTCTCTAGAGGGCGCTGCGCGTCAACTTCCTCCGAGTCGATGTCCTTCAACAGCCGCGTATCGACGTCGACGTCCTCCTGCCTATAAAGGCCGCGCGCAGCGTCCGTTGCTCAGTTCAGTTTTTCCGCGCTTACTCAGTGCCTCGGAATACCGTTGCTCAGTTCTTGTCAGATTAATCCTATTTACCTCGAGTCATTCGATCCGTACTCGATGGCTTCCTCGTCGGAACCAACAACTCCTCGATCCGGCTTCAAAAAATGCCGAGATTGTGGGGAAAAAGATGTCGTTGACTGACCCTCACAGAGTTTGTCTGTGGTGTTTGGGAGCTGAACACCATTGTTCGGAATGCGAGGACTGTATGTCCATGACAGCTAAGGCCCTGAAGGAGCGTAGGGGGAAGCTGGAGAAAGGTAAGACTTTTAAAGCTGCTTCTTCGTCAACGAAGTCGAGACACTCGTCTCCTCGTCACCATTCGCGCTCCAGGTCTCGGAGTGGGTCTCATCACTCCTCGAGATCGAAGCACTCGAAGAGGAGACGTCGAAGATCCCCTTCTCCGTCTTCCTCTTCCTCTGTTTCGCGACACCGACGTCGACGCCAAGAAAAGTCACGGTTACGACACACCCAGTGACTATCCCCAGGTCCTCGACGTCGATGGCTTCGAGATTGTCGAGTAGAATTCCAATTCTGTCGAGGTCTTCGAGGCCTCCGCCTTTGTTTTTGACGCCACGCTCGAAGCCTTCGGCGTCGACGACATCAACGTTTTCGAGGCCGATAATGACAAGTTCGGCACCCTCTGCCTTGGAAATGGGATTTACTCCCTTTATGAGTTCAGAACAATTGAGAACTATGTCCTCAATTTTGGAAGAGGGTGAATTGTCTGAACAGGAAGACACATTTGAGTTGCAGGGACCTGTAACCCCAATTAGAGAGGAATTTTCCTCTGAAGAACGCAGGTTAAAGGATCTTCATGATTCCTTACATGAGGCAAGTGGGTTAGACACTTCCCCTGAGGTGGAGTTTGCTAGGCCAGACCCGGTGGAGCATGCTGAAACCCCCTATAGAGCCTTAATGGCCAGGATCACACAGTTCATGGGGTGGTCTGCACCTTCACAATCTTTCCAACAAGATGACCTCACGGATATTCTTGACAAAGGCCCACAGGAGGATCCTGTGGTGCCTTTTCATAAAGCTCTTCAGAGGAAGATCATGACAAACTGGGAAACCCCAGATGTCGTACCAGCAGTAAATAAAAAACTGTCTACAAAGTACAGGGTATCTTCTACAGACCCGGAGTTTTTGTCTAAACACCCATCCCCAGAAAGTCTGGTGGTACAGGCAGCATCCTCTACCGATGTCAAGACGGCTTATTCTACCGTCCCACAGGACAGGGACGATAAAAAATATGATGCTATGGCAAAGAAAGTCTTTTCAGCATGTAGCATGGCGTTAAAATCTGTTAATGCTACTTGCACCCTTGCTAGGTTCAGCCATACACTTTGGGAGTGTGCTTCTACAGCGGCTGACTGCATCCCGGAGGGAGAAGAAAGGGATGCGTTCCTGAATATTATACAGGACGGTAAAGACGCTTTGTGCGAATCCCTCCAGACGGGCATTGATTCGGCTGACAGTATCAGCAGAGCAATGGCGGCAAGTACATCAACCAGGAGATTCGCTTGGTTGAGAAATTCTGGTTTTGCCCCAGATGTGCAAGCCAGGCTCTTGAACATGCCATTCGATGGCTCTTCTTTGTTCGGGAAAAAGGCGGATGACAGTTTAGAGAAACTGCAAACATCAAAAGCAGCAGCAAAATCCCTAGGAGCTGCAATCCGTCAGACTCCTTTTCGTCCCACAGGAACCTCTGCGAGGGGCAAGTCCTTTCGCTTCTACTCCGCATTCGGAAGAGGCAGAGGACGACCGGCTCAAAGGGGACAAAGAAGAACTACCCGAGGTGGACGGGGTAGATATTCAAAAGCCGCATCAACAGCAGGTGCCTCTTTACCATCGGAAACCTGTAGGAGGCAGGTTGACTCAACATCTGGCGGTATGGCAGGCTATCACGTCAGATGCTTGGGCATTGGAAACAGTTGCCCAAGGTTACTGCCTGCCTTTCCTACGTATACCTCAGAGTCATCCACCGGGGATCAGCTCTCAGAAAGCTCCAGATCCGCTCCTCTGCTAGAGAAAGGTGCCATAGAACCGGTACCTGTAGCGGAGAGGAACAAGGGCTGGTACTCCCCTTACGTTCTCATTCCAAAGAAAGACGGAGGACTGAGACCCATCTTGGACTTGCGAGAATTGAACAAATTCCTCAGAAAAGACAAATTCAAGATGGTCACTCTTTCTCAGATCCTCCAGGCCCTTATTTCCATGTGCCTATCCATCTCAAACACAGGAAATACCTGAGGTTCGCAATTGGCAACTCTCACTATCAATTTCGAGTGCTGCCATTTGGGCTGACCTCCGCCCCGAGGGTCTTCACCAAGTTAATGTCGGTAGTGGCTGCAAGTCTAAGGAGGGAAGGGATTCACGTCTACCCCTACCTGGACGATTGGTTGATCAGGGCTGTTTCTTCGGAACAAGCTCAGATCCAGCTAAATCACGTGTGCCACTTCCTTCACAGACTGGGCTTCTCCCTCAATTTAAAGAAGTCACAAATGATACCATCGCAGAGACTCCAGTTCATAGGAGCGATCCTGGACACTTCCCTGGGAAAGGCCTCGCCACCAGAGGTGAGGGCTCAAGATATTCTACAGATGGTTACCAAGTTCCAACATGCCCAACGTCTCCCAGCCTTCGACTTTTTGAGGTTGCTAGGCCTCATGGCATCCTGCATTTTCCTAGTGCCAGAGGCTCGCCTGAGAATGAGATCCCTCCAGTGGGCACTGAGGACTCAGTGGTCACAATTCTCGGGGAGAATGACAGATCTTCTTCAGGTTCCCGACAGGGTGGCTCGAGACCTTCAGTGGTGGGCCTGTCAGGAGAACATTCTGAAAGGAGAACAGTTTTGGCAACCCTGGCCGGAGATAACAGTAGTCACGGATGCCTCACTCACGGGGTGGGGAGCCCACGCCAACGACTTGACCATCAGCGGTCGTTGGTCTCCATCGGAGTCCAGACTACATATCAACCTGTTAGAGCTGAGAGCCATCAGACTTGCGCTGAAGGCGTTCCTGCCAGCTGTACAAGGGAAGAACGTCCTGATAATGACGGACAACACGGTGGCCATGCATTACCTCAACAAAAGAGGAGGCGTAGGATCACTACCCCTGTGCAGAGAGGCGATGCAGCTCTGATTTTGGGCAATCCAAGAAGGAATCTCTATCGGCAGTTCACCTAGCCGGAGAGAAGAACTTGACAGCGGATGCTCTGAGCAGGCAGAACACAGTCTCCCACGAGTGGGAACTAGCTCAGGAAGTCCTTCAAGAGATCTTCGCCCTTTGGGGAACCCCTCAGGTAGATCTGTTCGCCACCAGCCTAAACAGGAAATGCGACCTGTTCTGCTCAAGGGAATTTCCCCCGAGAGGAGCTCTGGGAGACGCGTTCATAGTGGACTGGGAGTTTCCGCTTCTGTACGCGTTCCCACCGGTCCCTGTCATTCCTCAAATGATCAGGAGGTTGAGAAGATTCCGGCGAACCCTGATCCTAATTGCCCCGGATTGGGCCAGGAGAACGTGGTACCCGGACCTTCTAGACTTGTCCATCTGTCCTCCAATTCGACTTCCACTCAGAGAGAACCTACTCTCGCAGAAGGGAGGTCAGGTTCTCCATCCAGACATCAAAACCCTCAACCTTGACGCTTGGCTTCTGAAAGGCTGAGGTACAAGGATTGGGACCTCCCTGATGATGTTATGGAGGTGTTGCTTTCGGCAAGGAGGCCAGCAACAAAGTCTTTATACCGCTGCCGGTGGAACAGATTTTGCAGCTGGTGTAGAGAACAGAATATCGACCCTTTTTCATGTGGTACACCAATGGTTTTGTCCTTCCTACTATATTTGGCAAATTCAGGCCTTCAAGTTGGCACCATTAAGGGCTATCTTGCAGCGCTATCCATCTTTAAGCGTACTGCGGAAGAACCATCCTATTTCAAATTACCCTTGGTAATACAGTTTCTAAAGGGGTTAACCAATGTTTATCCCCCAAGACCATTCCAAGTTCCCCTATGGGATTTAAACTTAGTACTAACTTTCCTGATGGGCACACCGTTCAAACCTCTCCATTCTTGTTCGTTAAGATTCCTTACCCTTAAAACTGTTTTATTAATAGCACTTACATCTGCTAGAAGGGTGAGCGAATTACAAGCTCTTTCTTGTAAACCCCCTCACACAATATTTCCCAAAGACAAAGTTGTCCTGCAAGTGAAGCCTAATTTCCTCCCAAAGGTGGTTTCTGAATTCCATATCACTCGGAAGATTACCCTACCATCTTTCTATCCTCCTCCTCACCCGGGGAAAGAGGAAGAGAGGTTACACAGGCTAGACCCTAGGAGGGCTTTGTTTTTACATCAGTAGACTAGCCAGGATAAGACAGGCAGACCAGCTGTTTGTAGGTTACGCAGGTCACAAGCTGGGGTTACCAATAACTAAGCAGACCATTTCCAGATGGATCATTCTAGCCATTCTGGAATGTTATAAACTGGCAGGGAAAGAGCCCCCTCAAAACCTTAGGGCTCATTCAACCAGAGGTTTTGCAGCTTCATCGGCCCTCAAAAGAGGCGTGTCGGTTAAAGACATCTGTGCGGCCGCTACATGGTCGTCTGTCCATACCTTTACACGTTTTTACAATTTGGATTCCTCCTCCAGTCAAGAGACTAGGTTTGGAAGGGCTGTACTGCATTCTATTCATCAATAGAAGACAGCGTGAAGTCAGTACTCCCTCCTCCAATAATAGAATACTGCTATGGGAGCCTATCTAAGATGAGGAATACGTCGGAGGACACAATCCCTTCGAAGAAAAAGTTACTTCTTACCTTGTAACGTTCTTTCGACGGGATGTTCCTCCGACGTATTCCTCATCGACCCTCCCATCCATCCCCGCAGTTCTACCTCCCTTGTTGTTGCAGCTTACGCTCCTTCAGGGTGATTAGTTTAGTCCAGAAAGTATTATTGTGGGCTACAAAACGGAACTGAGCAACGGACGCTGCGCGCAGCCTTTATAGGCAGGATGACGTCGACGTCGATACGGCGGCTGTCGAGGGACAGCGTCTCGGAGGACGTCGACGCGCAGCGCCCTCTAGAGAAAAAAATTTCAGAGGCCAGCAGCGCTGGAAGGAGATATCTAAGATGAGGAATACGTCGGAGGAACATCCCGTCGAAAGAATGTTACAAGGTAAGAAGTAACTTGTTCTTCTTTTTCCTCTTTTCTTGGCAATCTAGCCAGGAGTCTATCCGCTCTATTTGCCTTGATGTAGTATCTGTGTTTGAGATGCATAAGGGCCCTCTCAGCTCTAGTGATCTGGATCGTTTCCAATTGGCCCTTGACTGTCCTATATTCTCTCCCATTTCCCCTGAGGGTTTTATTGCCATTTTGGGCATTATTGCTTTCAGCCTGACCTGTAGTTAGTCTTCCAGCTTCCTGACCTCCCTATCCCTTCTTGCCTTTATAGCTATTCTCTTCCCTCTAATAGTGACGTTAAAGGTGTCCCAACAGTATTCGGGTCCACTGCCTGGGACTCATTTGTCTGGAAATATTGGGCTATCTCTTCCCGCAGTTCCTCCTTCAAGATTTCATCTTTGAATATGTGTGCTGGGTACCTCCATCTTCATATTCCCCATATCTGTGATAGCTGTGCCTGTGCCTCCGTGATTGGGCCATGGTCTGATATGGTAATTGCTCCTATAGCCACTTCCTTCACTTTCCCTAGCACGGGGCGTGAGACCCACACAATCTATTCTCAACGCCGTCCAATGAACATGGGAGTAAAAGGTGTATGCCCTGGAGTCCCCCTTTTCTCTCGAACAGGAGGCCGAATGGGAACGTCTATTTATATTTTATACCTCGTTTCAGTAGCTCTTGTGTTATCAGGTGCATCTGACTTCTCTTAGTGAGCTTGATTTGGGAGAGATCTTGGTATAGCTGGATTTTGCCCCCATTGAAGTTAAGATTGGCCAAGCGTCTTGCCGCCACCAGCAGCCCCTCCCTTTGTGTATATTTGTGCATTGCCACAAACACATCCCTTGGCCTTGATTCTGGTTCGCTCCTCTTAGGCCCCACTCTGTGGCCCTGTCCACCAGAATCTCCTTGTGATCTGAGATGTTACTTAGGCTTACAAATAATTGTTTCACTGTTTGTTGTAGCTCTGCGTCCCTTACCGTTTTGGGTATTGACTTGAACCTTATGTTGACTTGATTTATATTGACTTGAATGTTATGTTCGCCCTTTCCCAGATTTGCAGGATGTATGTGGCCCTGGCCAGGTGCTCAGTCCGATCTTCTACTTTGTGTGCATTGTCCGCTAGCTCCTGCAATGCCGTTTTGTTGGTGTCAACTCTTGCTTCCAATACCTGTATGTCGTTCTTTACTACTTTAAGTCCCTGTTCCCCTTTCATTTTGTCGAGTTGGCTTTGCATCACGTTTGCCGTTCTATCCCCAAAGTTGTGAAAGCATTGCTCCATAAATTTCTTTGTCACCCCTCTATCTTTCTGATCTTCCTGGGGGATGTCATCTTCACTCCTGTCTGCCCTCTTTTGTAGTCCGACTGGGTTCCTTCCTCTCGTCTCCACTTTTTCTGCAGGGCCCCCTTCTGTGTTTTTCTATCCCCTTTCTCTGGGGTCGGGGGTGCCTTCCCTCTGTGCTTTGACATTTTGCCTCTTTTTTTGTCCCAGATGGCTGCTACTTCTTAGTACTCCTTGTGTTGACCCTTTCGCCCCTCTGATGTGTGTGTGCGCAGCTTGTGTTAGCTGCTTTCCAGGTTTGTCTATGCAGGTGTTTAGGAGTGCAAGGGTCTTTGCTTGGGGGGGCCCGAGCCTAGTCTTCCTGCCACCCTTCTGCGTTTCACCTGAGCTGTGGGGGGTTTCCCTGAATCCACCAGCCTCACTTGTTCTCAGATGGGTGAGGGGAGGGTCTTGTTTTATGGGACCTTCTGGGAAGGGCCCGGTTCTAAGGCCTCCCCTGTGGGTCCAGTAGTCACTTGTTATGGCCTCTCCTGAGCTCCTCCCCTGGTAGCCTCATGCGGGCATTCGCTTTCTCATGTGGCAGTACCTTCCAGTTCTGGCTGCCCCGGGGGCGCACTTATGGTCCAGGTCAGAGATGGCGCTACCCCCCTCGGGCCCTCCTAGGTGTCTCTTCAACAGCCCTTTGGCAGTGTGTGTGGCAGTTATCCCCCTAGAGTGGCAGCTGGGGTTAGGAAGTCTGCTCACCGCTTGTTTAAATGTTCTCCAGTGCTGCTCAGCTCACTGCCTCCAGTGCTTCTGCCATGGCGGTGGCCCGATCTTTTCCGTCTTCCTAGCAGTCCAGGCTTCTTGCCCCATTGCCATGGCTGGATCGTTCCTCCGGCTGCTCTTATTCCTGTCACCGGCTCTCCCCGAGGTCCTGCTGGGTTTTCTCCTGGCCCCGTCCCGGACAGCACCTCATCCACTCATCCTATCGCGCCCCATAGAATTTTGGCTTCTTCTGGGTGCTCCTGCCGACTCTCCTCCACTGTCTTGCCTCACCCTGTTCAGTATCTGGTGCTGGGTTGTGTGTAGGGCTCATATGTTCCTCCCCGGGCCCTGGCCGTCCGTCTCAGCTCCAGCTACTCCAATGCCCTGCTTACCGAGGCTGGGGTCTCTGCCTTCTCTGTGCTCGGGCCGTTTTGCCTGCTCTTCCAGCCCTCCTGGCTTTGTGCCTGCTACCCGGCCTGGGCGGGTGCGTTCTGCACGCTTCTCCTAGCTCGGAGCCGCGTGTGCCTCCAGAGGCCGATTTCTTTGCTGCTTTCTGGGAGATGCTGCGTTTCGCTCCCCAAATGTCTTTCGCCACCTAATTTCCTACTTTAATTGTTTAGAAAAGAAATAGGAAGGATGGTATCGCAATGTTGCTGCATGGGAAAGGGATTGTAGTACAAGTCCCTTTTTGTATTAATAAAAAGAATCCAAAGAGCCAAAAAATGTGATGCACAAGATATGAGAAAAACAGTGTCCAGTCAAAGGAGCGAATGCAAAAGGTGAGAGTCAAAGGTGAGAACATTTGGTTGTTCTGCCTAGGGACACAAGTTGTTATATTTATCTGGGACATGGCTATGGGAACTCAGCAATCCTTATGTGTCCGACCTCCTTAAACTCTGGGTCCAGTATCATTTTCTGTTGAGCTTTCATGATTTCACTGCTGCAAACGGAACCCTAGGAAAGCTTTTGCTCCTCTTGCTTTGACCATTCACTGCGTGGCATTCGGCCTATGGTTGTGTAAATGTTGCAACTGGGAATGTATGCCTTTCAGCGAGGGTCTGACTGCTGCTTTCTGCTGTGGGGGTGATGGGGAGACTTTTATGCTTCAGAAATGGCTAACTAAATCTCGAGACCCATATGTAGTGTATTCGGATAATGTAAAATAATGGCGATCTTGTATTCATCAATATAAACACTCCTACATTTCTCAAATTGATGTTAAATGCAGCTAGGTTTGGGCAGCGGTACAGGACTATGCTGGCCTACAAGGGTTGTGTTATGGCGTGGTTGAAGTGTGGCTACTAGTGCTCTGTTGGCCTAAGCATGGATCCTTTAGCTAAATGGGGATGCTTGCTCTGACGCAGCACGCTTTTCACAGTGACATTCACAGCTTATATTTCCATGCAGATTTGGGACGTTGGATAAATGTGCCATATTCTCATGCCGCACTACAGGATGAAGGATGATGTGCCTAAAATGTTCCTGAGATATAGCTCTTGTGGATTTGCAGCCTTAAGGAGTCTCCTGTAGTAGGAGTATGATTTTAGATTTGCCGATTTAAGAGTGATATACTCTTCTGTGTTTTAAACAGGCTATTATCTTGCGGCTCAGGATGTTTCATCCAGTTATGGTTGAGCCCTCTGCTAATTGCTTGACACATTCTAAGCTGTTCACAAAATCATCTTAGTTTATGTGCCTCGTTCTGTGATTTGGATGGTTGTAGAGAGGCCTTATGTGTATGTAGAGGTAAAGGGTGGTATTGGCAGGGTGGGAGGTTGCAGTAGGTTGGCGAGGTGTGGGAGGACCAGGGGTCAGTCCTAAAAAATGAAAGTGGGGGGGAGGGGCGACTCATCAACAAACGCAATGGGATGTGACGTCACCAGAAATTATCATATCAAGTTCAAATATGCACATTTTATCAAATTGGCTTTGCATAACCACCCAAATTGCCCGGGACGAATGGCATTTGCCTTCCATGAAATCAAAACACACACAAAACCAAGAGTATATTTTCTTAAAGTGTTTTTGAAAACGTTAAAAAGTGTGCATGTTTTAATATCCAAGAACCAATACAAATGTTTTCCCTTGGATTTGCAGTACCGAAATGCGACATTTCGGCTTAAGTCGTTTATTTTTCATCAGGTTACATAGTGCAGTGGTGAAGTGTCTGGCCTGCAAACCTGACAACTGCATTTCGATCCCTGAGGTCGGCGTTAATTTATAAATTCAAAGAGGACATTCAATGTTTCTCATTTTAGCTGGGGGGACTGAGTCCACCCCGTGAAAAAAGTGGGTGGACTCCGTCCCCCCACGTGTACCCTCGACTTGAGCCCTGGGGAGTACCCCATAACGCAAAAAAAACTGTTCGAATTGTGCTGGATTGAAAATGCAGCCTTTCAAATTAGTCTTTCAAAACATGTAGAACCACTTAGTACACCCCACCTGTATTTGACAGTGTTTTAGAAATAGTGTTGTAGTTTGGCTTGTGGAAAACTGCTTAATTCAAAATCACTTTAATCCATGTCATGATTATCCACTTTCAACATGTTAAATGCTAGGCCTAGCACAATATAAGATACAAGGTTTAGTTATTAGAGTCTCACATCTATATTGCTCAGAAAATGTACTTGATGTTCAAAGCAGCAAAAATAGTACAAACGCAAGATGACTAGACCATGTCTGACTTGTCATCCTTGTCAATGCTTCCCATATGTCAAATTGTAGCATTACATTTTTGCATCCGACCTGTGCCTCAAACATATTTTTGGAGTCTTTCAGCCTCATTACAAGTTTGGTGGTATCCCGCCAGTAAATATGACGCAATACCACCAAATGGAATTACTGTTACCGCCAGATTACAAGTGCCGGTAAGGTCAGTAAATCTTCATTGCTTGGAGTCGAATAGGACTGTGTGGGGGGATTTGCCAGTAATACCAGCTATTCTTGCTGGTGGGGTGGTGAAATTATCCACCAGCAAATTTGGAGTTTGCCGGTGCGGAAACGAAATAACAGCACCGGCAAGCTCGTAATGAGGCAGATTGTACCATGCAATGTGCCTTTTTTGTTTTTTCATCAGAAGATGAATGCTTAAAATACCAGAGTTCTTGTGCACCTCAATTCAAGCTGTATTTGGTAAGGTTGGTAACTAATGTTGTGTAAATCCTCTGACTCAAACTCTTTGTTTTTTCTTTTTGTGACCTGATGTAGTTACCTAGTCTTTTTGTTAGCTTTTTTCATCTGATGATGTTTCTCAATAATGAGACTTTGACCGAAGTCTCACTTAAGACTAACGTTTTTGATCTGCTGTGTTCCCTGGTAGACAAGTTCCCCATGTTGTCCTCTGATGAGTTGCCTCGCCGTTGCAAATATGTAAGATAGTTTGGTGGCCTCTGTGTACTTTTTACTTGCTTGCGCTGCAATGTAGCCTTTTTGCTGCCATTGTAGTCACTTGCTCCCCTTGTGTTAATAAAGACCTGTGACCTGGCCATTTTCCATGTGGTCCTTGTGCATTTTTCACACGGGGAACTGCCATTTTGGATGTTTTGCCTATTTGAGCCGTGTCTCAGAGCTCACAAAGGCCCCTTTGTGTTTATGGAATTCAATCCTACTTGGATTATGGTCTGCCAGACACCCGAGTCCACATCCTGGTGTCCATGACCTTGAAAATAGGTGTGAGGCTGGCCTTCAGTGATTGGAAAGACATCAACACTTTGGTGCACAGACTGTGTTTGGAGGGCTGGGAACACCCCTAGCCATGCTTTTTTTCTTCTGTCGGTCTGTGGAAGCCTTGAACCATTTTCTAAAACTTACCTGATGTCACTGAGGAATCCTTGCGGAAGCTCTGCTGCTGTGATTCTGATCCACCTGCTATTGAAACTCTGTGCCTCTCAGTCCATGGGAATCTTTCTTCATGTCCTTACTTCCCCTGGCCTGGCAGCAACAGCTGAATCCTTCTACTCTGCCTCTTTGTAAGCCTCTTGACTGTGTTAATGACTGGAATAGCAGTGGAAGCCCCTGCTGCTCTGCTGGAACCCAAACAATGGTTTGTAACTGTTCATATATGCTTGCTCCATTGTGGGACTTCTCGCAGTGGACCTGTACAACTGTCCATTGATCGAACCTCCTGGGCCCGGATCTGCATTTCTGTCGTGAATGGAGTATACTCTGATATGATCACTCACTGCTTCTGCTAATATGTCCACCAGTTGATAGGTCACCTCGTTGGTGGTCCTTAAGTTAGGTTCGAGTTTTGCAGTCCATCTACTATCCGGTGCTCTGTTTGCATACACTGTACCTGGACCTGGCACCATAATTTAAGTTGAGTAGCAGGCCACTGAAGGCACACTACTCATGCTCACACCAGAAAAAATGCAACCCGCTAGGGACAAAGGCCCAAGACACAGCTTGCAAGGATAACACGTTTTATTCATACACAAAAGAAGTGCATCAGCAAAGAAATCTGTTGACGCTGAACATTCTGCCAAAATCTGCAAGAGCAGAACCCTAAGAAGGCACAAGTTATCATCAGTGACGTTATTTCATACAATGGAAACCTGCTTGGCTGGTTGGTAGGACCCTATACATAGGCGGCCCACTCCATAGGGAATGCTAGGCCATTGGTCCCAGCCTTCTTGTCCATCTCCGTCCACGTGGGTGCTGCTGGGCTCATCACGTGCAATAAAACAGAGCCTAATAAGCAATTAGTTACTTTGAAAACAATGCTACTCTATCACTGTAACGATGCACCTAGCAGACAGACATGGGCCCAGTGGGAGAGCCGAGGTCATCCTAACTCGTATACTTCACTCATTCACAGATGCGCCAGCAACCTCCTAAGCTATTCCACCCTCGTTTTGGGCTATAATTTCATCCCTTCCCGGCACCTTGCCACACAAATCACGTGACCAAATGTGAAGGCAAGATAGCCTTGCTTTTTGATCATTTTGATCGATCAGGGGTCTTACAGCTTTAAAGTCAGTGGTCTGGGCCTGGCTGGCACTGTGGCATGTGTGGGTCTTTGGATCCAAGCATAGGAGGGCTGTAGCTCTGATACAGAGGGGGTGTTGGGGCTGAGGGGGTCATCCTTTCTGTATTGTGGGATGGTAACTGCCAAGAGACACTATGCCCCATTCTCGTGGCCTTGCAGAGCACATTCTTCCTGGGGCGCGAAGGCCTGCAGCCTCAGTGAAAGGCTTGTAATTCCCTGAAGCTCACTCATGGTGTGAGTTATGTCTGTGCCAATAATACAAATTGAATACTAACACGTTTGATGCTTTTGCAGCGCTTGGGCCTACGTTCCAAAATGGCTGCCAATAACCAAGATTACTTTTACACCTTCCTCTACTATGCAGCTCCTAATGCATGCACACTCCTGCGTGCACACACACCCTCAACCCCCTGCTCTCGAAGTGCGGTTTGTTTTTCTCATTCGTAATGGCTGCCTGGGGGTAATGGGGGCGGGTGGGAGCTGGGTGGCAAAGACTCTCTCCTTCCTGACACACATTGGTTTCCCCCAAAGGCTTATTTAGGACAGTGGCTGAAGTTTTAGGCAAAAAAGAGCAGAAAACAGAATGCAATAATGACGAAGGGGATTATAACACAAAAAATAAGGTTACGAGCTCCCGCCAACTCTGCAGATGGCTTTGAAATGATCATATACAGAATGGAGAAAGAAGCACCACTAATTTCAGGGACACTTGCCACCTTGCCCCTCGACTAAGCCAGCCTCAGCTGTCCTTTTTGTCTCTTTAAAGGCCACAAGGAATCGATAGGTTGAGGTGAACACCTACAGGACCTAGGGTTTTCACTAAACAATAGAAATGGGGAGCACTATACAGCTTATCGGGATTGGTGCAACAGCTATTGTTTTTGGGGATATTGACGATGGCATGCCTCCACAAACTAATTGGCGGGGAAAGCTATATATGGGTTACCTCCTGAGTTATTGATAGCCTAGAGTAAGGCTAGCCCTGCATAGACTAATAGGGAATGGGGAAGCAGATACTGAATGGCAGGAACTCTGGTCAAAATGCACATTCCAGGCAAATCAAACGGAATGCAAAATATTAATCCTAGGATCCAGAAAGAACAAGCATGTCACTTGAATCGAAATCGGCACGACGTTTAGTGATGGGCTTGTGCAGAACGGCACATGGTATAACACGAACAGTGGACAGATTTGCATCCATTTGCAAAGCAGAGATACGAAACTCCAGTGTAATGTCTCTTTTACAACAAAAGATGAATACTCAAGCTGTTTTCATTAAACCAACGTAAAACACAAGATTTCAACCTTTCTCTTTTTAAAAGAAAATTATGAACACTTTTTACATGTGTGACTTGAAATTAACATTTTCCTTTTTACAATCAGTTTAATGGCAGAGTAAACCTATTTACAGCATATTTCACATTTGAAAGGCTCACACAATGCTAAAATACAGACTGAACAGGTCAGACCCCAGAAAACCTTCAAATATATTCAAACAGTGTGCAGAACATCAGAAATGCCACAGTAAAGAAATTGAGTGGCAAGAGGGGCGAGGGGGAGGACCGGACCTCTAGATGTGGTTAGAGGTACTTCACTTAAAACTAGAAAACTTAAATAAATCCTACCATGGGAGTTGTTGAGAAGTTTTGTTGCCGATTTCCATCCATAGACATATATGGAACTCAACATTTTTTGGCCTTTTGCTTTACCAAGCTTGCTTAGCGCCTCTGTTTTTGGGCACTGTCTCAAACTGGCCATTTGGAACTAAGAAGTGCTTCAAGACCAGATGCTTAAAGTTGAACAATTCTGTTAGGGTCTGTGTACAGGGGTAGGGCAATTTAAACATCAAGAGATTATCAAAATATGGGATGCTCTCTTTCCACAAATGTCTCTTGCAACAGCTTTCCCAGTGTCAAGCTTTCAAGTCTCGGCCATCACTATTTCAAAGTCTGAGGTGTTGGCTCGCTCCTCTGTCCAGTATGTAGCAAACCCTACATCTGCTCCTCCAAGCATAGTTGTATGCTTTCCTGCATCCCATACCCCACGAATATGCCATTTCAAGAATTGCAGCCATGCATGTGGAGGCTCACCTGTAATTGCGCTTGTGACTTTGCTTGTTGTCAGATTTACAAACTGCCTCCATTGTGCCTGCACCCTGAGTGAAGACTTACTGTCCCCTGGGAGAAGTCTACCTACTGGTCTGCTGCTGTTTGCTCGCGGTGCCACACGTCTGCGTAATTGGTCTCTTTTCCCGCTCGTCCATCAGAGCCAGCTACTCCCCCTTACCATGCCCGGGTGATGTCTGAGGAAAGTCTACAGCTGGCTGCATCGCTGTCCTATTCTTTGTCCTTACGTTTTCATGATGTCTGTCCTCTTTTCTAGTCAGTCTTTTGTCACGAAAGATCTTCTCCTCTGGTCCTTTTCCCAGTTCGTTCCCTCTTTGTGCACCAGTCGAACGCCTTACCCTGATTGTTACTCTGCTAGAAGATCTTGGCACATTATTCACCTTTTTCACAGTGTTTTGTTACATTTATTTCCTTTTGTACTGGTACTGCGCTTTTATTCTTGTTATCCCTTTCCTTCTCACTATACCTCTCCCCTTCCTTAGTCGTCCATTCCTAGTTATAACTCTTAAAATCTGATAACCCACCTTGTTTAAATCTTCTTTAAATGTTGTGCTTTTGAATGTCAGCTCCATTTATATTAAGGCCCACTCTATTCTTTATATATTTTATTAGTTCACACTTCCATTTACTTTTTATCAAAGAAACTGGGGCCAATGCTCTAAATTCTGTGACGCATGTTGCGCTGTATTCTCCCTGTAGTCTTCTCTGCTTTTACTCACACCTCACACCCATCTGGTCTTGTGGGGTTGAAATTCTATATCATGCTTCCTTTCTTAGTTCCCCTCTCTCCAATGTACCTTTGCTCTCTTCCTTTGAGTACAACTTCTCCTTTCTTAGAACACATTCTGTGGCTTTTCTACTCAGTTTAGGGTCCCCCTGACTCATGAGATGTTTCTGGGAAGCCCTTGACACTCTTCTATCATTAATTGTGCCTTTATCTTTTCAGTTTATTCTCCTTGGTGATTTCAGTCTCCATCTTTCTATACATTCTACTATCACACTCTGTTCTATTCTATCCCGTTTCTCATGCCCCATCGCATGTTTCTGACTCTTCCCTTGATCTTGTTTTTTTCAACTTTGCCATCTACCCCCTGTTTCTGCTCTGCCTATTTATTCATTTGATCACTTGTTGCTCTTGTTTACACTCTTTATTCCGCCTCCTCCTGTCTCTACTCCCAGTACCTTTTGTTGTCGTAATCTTCATTGCTTTGACTCTCCTGCATTTAATTCTACTCTGACCATGGTTACCATTTTTTTAGCTTGCTTTCCTCCCCACAGGCTGACAGTATAGCCTCACTACTGTTTGCAGGGCTGCAAGATGCACTGGACTTTCTTTATCCATCCCACTTTCTCCCACAGGCAAATTTCCACAACCATGCAGTTTACTACGGCAGGCTGAACGTCACTGGAGGAAATCACTGTGTTGGATCCTGCCGCTCTATCCTCTTTACATACTTCCTATGATTCTACTCTTTTTCTAGCCAAGCAAAGTACTTTACTGATCTCCTAAATTCTTTTTCTTCCCACTCTCTGTGCCTGTTCAGGTTATTAACTGTATTTTTTCTCCCGCCCCTCCTGATCTGCCCACTTCTTTCTGCTGATAGTTTTGCCTCTTACTTTGGCTCAGAATTGTGACTTTCTTTGCCCCTCTATTTAATCTATT
This sequence comes from Ambystoma mexicanum, assembly GCF_040938575.1. Taxonomy (NCBI): domain Eukaryota; kingdom Metazoa; phylum Chordata; class Amphibia; order Caudata; family Ambystomatidae; genus Ambystoma; species Ambystoma mexicanum. The sequence continues at coordinate 495,814,855 of NC_090930.1, read as the reverse complement.
CTTGACTCTTCTGAATCTATTTCTGCAGCAGTCTCTCCTATGTCCTTTTTGCATCCTAGTCAGGACTCCAAGCTTCTGGCTTTGCTTTCTAAAGCTCATCCAACTGCTGCCCCTTCTGACCGGGTCCCTTCTTTAATGCCTAAAGTGTATCCTTCTCTTATCCAATACATAACTCTGCTCTTTAATTCTTCTCTACTTACTGCAACCTTTCCTTCTATCCTATTTTATAGGCACCTCTTTTCTCCCTGAGATTCCACTCTACCTTCTTTCTATAGCCCCATTTATCTTCTTCCTTTTCTTTCTAAACTCTGCAATGCATAGTCTACAATCCCTTTTAAATGACTCTGCTCTTCTTCCTAGATCAGTTGAGTTTCTGCCCCTCTCCACTCTACGGAGACCGCTCATCTCTGTGTGTGACTCCCTTCTTTCTGCCCAATCTATGAAACAATATTCTTTTATTCTTGATTTCTCGGATGCTTTTGACATCCTACTTTATTTTCTTTCTGGTCTTTGTTTACAGGGTTCTGTGATTGATTGGTGTTACCTGACCAATCGCTCTTACTCTATTTCATCGGCTGGCCTTTCGTCTTCTGTTGTCCTGCATAACTTTGGTGTTCAAGGTTCTGTTCTTGGTCCCCTCCTCTTTTCATTATACACAACTCCTCTGTCCTCTATTATATCTTCAAACAGTCTTTCAGACCATTTTTGTGCTGACTACTCTCAAATATATCTTTTTCTTCTTCTGGCACAATCCAATAAATTGCTATGTAAGTGCTAACGTAATAATGCACGTTAAAACGATACTCTTTATATATATATTTTTTTTGCTTTATTTAATTGTTCCTTGAAAGTTAAATAAAGTTATATTTCAGGATAATAAATAATTTCAATACAATAATAATCCTCTGTATATTAAAATGACACAATACAATGAACAATTAACAATTCATTATGTTTTTTTTGTGCATAAACCTACGTAAAACATGCAGGTTTCGGAAGGTTTCTGTCATCCTGCGGTTAGGCACAGGTAGATTGTCTTTTTGAGACTGTGAGGGGATGCCTGGAACCTTCCCTCAATATAGAGCTAAGGAGAGTGGAAAAACCCAATGGAACATTTTCCAGCTATCATAACTGAAAGTCTGGTAAAACGTTTTAGGGGATGGGCTGAACTGGAATATTTCGGCCCATCGAAATCCATGCAGTCGTTTGAACAGAATGAGGCTCCATTAAAGATAATGACTGTCCATAGCAATCAATGTAATTTAAAAGTGCATGTTATCTAAGTTTTCTTTTCAGCCCATATTCGTTTTGCCGTGCATATTCTTATTTCTGTTCTAGGGTCCACCAGCACATGCTTTTATCTATAAGTCACACGGTGCAAATGGGCGACTGCCCAAAAATCCACATATGCACGGCCTGGAGGGGGGGGGGGGCAACAGACCACTGCCTTGGGGACCAGGTACTATTCTTAGTACCAGCCTCTATTTTGGTGTGGTTGCATTTGGGGGTGGGTGCAACTTTGAATAACCTTTTCTAAAAGCTCTGATAGCCCAGTCTGTTACCTAATAATATTAGACCCAATCCATACCCTGGGGCAACAAAATGACTTGGTCGCAGGGAGAATATAAGACCTGTGCACGCTTCTGAATACTTGTCCGGGGCTTGTTTGCCAAACCCTTGCTGTAGTTGGTCGCTGCACTTTTGGTTGGGCCGGCATTGCTTCCAGATTGGTGATTGGGCCTTGGTAATTTGCGATTGCACCCCTACTGCTTTCAGGGGTTCTTCCAGTCTCTCTATTGTGCAAGGTCAGTAGTTCCCTCCTCCTTGCCCTTGGAGTCTCCCGAAGTAGGTTGCCACTGGCTGGGCAACATGGATAGCTATTCTCCTCCCTACCTGGGTTCTTCTGTATAGGATGTTCCACCCTCTGTACAGCGCACCAGGGCACTTTATACTGTGTTTAGATTGACACAGAGCAACTTGCGTCTAGGTCTAAGCTCCTGCCCTCTCCTAAATACAAATTAATCTAAGACACTGGGTCTTAGTGATATAGTGCTTGCTCACTGTACCACCTTTAGGTGATATAGTGCTCTAACTTGATTCACCTTAAAGGTAGTTTAGGTGCTCACGCTAGTCAGGCCCTATAGCCCCTTCTCTCTCCGGCTCCTTCCAGTCTCTGGGTTTAGTTTCTGAGCAGGCATCCTATGCTAGCCTGAACTGCAAACCTGGCTTGTGACTCTGTGACTTGTTTGCTCTTGCCAACTTTCTGTATCTTTCTTTTGTTCTGACTGGCTCTCCTCATGAAGCCCACATATCTACTGTTTCACGTTACTCCTCTTACTTTCTCAATACTTTCTCTATGCAATGCCATCCTCTTCCCCCACACAGGTAAACAATTGTCTGCCTCCTTTTTGCTTGCCAGTATTTGGTTCAGTAAGGCCTCTATTTCATGGGCATGTTTCATTCTGAGATTCCTGGGCTTTGATTGGCCTTGGCTTCTTTGTTCCACCTCCTAATGCATGTGGACTGTGACGAATCTGGACAATTCGTCCCTTCTCCCCAAAGGGGAGCCACCCCCTGTGAGGCTATGGAGGTGAGCCTGACCAGAAAAACAGTGGGACCTCACTGGAAGTGACCCCCCCACCCCTCTCCTCCACTGTCTTGTTGCCACAATAGCCTCTCGGTGGACAGCCAAGAGGAGGAAGAACAGCTTAGCCGTGAGAATATACTGCTCAGAGGGGTTTGAGACATCCAAGCAGTTGGGTAGGGTCAGGGGGGGAGTAAAACCACAGCAGATACCCCAAGATGCTGAACTCCTGATGGAGAAATCCCAGGGGGGAATTATGTAATTCCACCTTTATTTTTATTTTAGGGACACGCATGTTATTTGTGCGGTGAATCTGGACATCTCACGAGATGCTGCCCCCTACATTTTTAGTTTCCTCTCACTATCCAGACAAAATCCCCAAAAGACTAGGGTGACCTAGGTAGAAACTCCCAGGCTGTCTTTTGCCACTGCCCTTTATGCCCAGGCATCAACCCTACCTCCAACCTTGGGAAAAGGTCCATCGTATACTTTCCCTAAGGGTAGGAAATCACAAAGAAATGGCAAAAATTACTCTGTACACAGGAAGCCATCTCTAGGGTCCTCTCCACCCTCCAACAGAAGCTGTGGGCTCAGCTTGTTAGTAGGAGCAAAGGGTGTGCCATAAATCCAGGATTAATACCCTCTGAGTGGAGAGGACCACCAAAGGAGGACGTTTGCTGCATCCATGGTGTGATAATTCTCCAGGCCTCGTCACTTCTCCCCAGTGGGTGAAGCCCTTTTCTATGAGGCTAGGGAGGTGAGACTGCTACCCAATAGTCCCCCTAGGTGTGGTACTATCCGCAAGGACCTCCTAGGAGGGGACTCCCCTCCTGGGCATAAGGAAATCCACCTGGGGAAAAGCCTTTCAACTACCCTGTCACAGCTCCCTACACTCATGGTAACCCTTTTCTCCCACCATTGATAGTGGAACCATGTGTTACTGTAAAGCCATGACTGTGACAAATTTAGATCATACTGGGATGAAGAACAACATAAGTCATATGCCAAACCAGCCACGTACTGCAACAAGGTGGCTCACTTGAGGCATGAAGAGGTGCCAAAGAGACTTTCCAAGATGACGTTACGCAAGGGCGCAGTCAACAATCTAAAGAAGAAAGCAAGAATGGACTAGACGCCTCATCGCGGAAGCCAGCAGCACGCAAATCCAGCCCGACAGATTCAAACCCACAGTATCAGATGCGGAGAAGCCCTTCCTCCAGGTCGAGGCGCAAAAGAACTGGACACTGCTACGTCACAGGAGCCGGCTGGGAGCAATCGAGGTGGTGGAGTGACCATAGGTGGGCCATATGGTCTGGAAACAGTGCAGAGACCACCAGCTGGCACCTTGCCGCAGAGCCGCCGGAAGTGGCAAAGGAAGGAACCTGCGAACCCGGGAAGAGTCGTAACCCTTTCCCAGCAGAGAACAAGGTAACGAGCGGTGGTTAAGACCGGAAGGGGTCCGGGAAGCCAAACCAAGGAGTCAGAGTGCATCAGGAATCATCACCCTCGCTGCAGTGGTCTTCCCAATACTGCTGCCCAAGTAGAGTGGAACGGGAGCCATCTCCCTCGTTAGAGTGGTCATTGGAAGCCAAATAAGGTTAGGGGTTTTTCAACTTCCTGGAAGGAGTTAAAATCTAATCCAAGTTTTCTGCAAGAGTTCTTAAAACCACTTTGGAGAACTTTGACAGAGGCAGCAGGCGAAGGGAGTCATTCCCCTGGTCCTTTGTGACAGAACATTTTTTTTTTTTTAACTTTGTTTTCTGTACATAACAAAACGAGAAATCAGACATTGCACCAACTGGGTGCACATTAAACTATATCCCTCAAACCCATCCCTCCCTAGTCACCTCCCCCCCTCGCATCTCCCGTATTCTGTGCAGATGCCTTGTCTAAACAATGTTCGATGCCTTCACTCCTGAGTGACCTACTCTCGGGGTCCAATTGTCCCAGTCTGTCCTGTTTGGGAGTTTGGAGTTTCTGAGTCTGAGGATTCTGTGCTGTTCATCGGGTATGACACATATGGACCCCAAATGTCAGGGGGACGCGCATGTAATGGAAGCGTTCTAATGAATTCTGTGTCTAGGTCTTGACAGTATATGATGTCCTTTTCCCAGTCTTCAATCTTAGGGAGCGGGCCTCTGCCCCATGTCATGGCTACTCTTCTCCGGGCCAGGACCATAAGGAGTGCCGTCAGTCTGCGTGATGCTGGTTGCATGTGTCTAGTAAGTCCCAGGAGGGCTCCCAGAGGGAGCGGGGTCACTTGCTCTCCCACGATTTTGGACGTTTTCTATATGACGGCGGACCAGATGCAGTGCACGCCTGGGCAGCTCCATGCCAGGTGGAAGAAATCTGCGTTATCGGATGAGCATGTTTCGCATTGGGCCGAAGTCTCTGGGTGGTGTTCTTTTTCTTGGCTGGGGTGTAGTAGGTTTGGTAAATGAAGTTAAAGTGGATTAATTTATATCTCGTATTTAATGCAATTTTTTTTTTTTTGGTTTGTCGGAGGATGTATGCCCAGTCTTCTGTGGGTATTGGCTCCAGAATGGCAGTTTCCCACTTCCGTTGGGCTCGGGGGGTGGGCTTTCGAGTGTCTTGTATAAGGGATTTGTACAAGGTTGACGCCAATCTTCCCTCTCCCTGCGCTTGGATCACACTGTGTAGCAGGGTCCACGTGGGAGGCTGCTGGGGGAATGTGGGGAATACCCCTTGGAGGGTGTGGCGTAGTCTAAAATAAAGGAATACATCTAGGGAAGAATTAGCTCCTCTGTCTTTGGCCATTTGTGGGGTTAGAAAGGTGCCCTCCGGGAACAGGTCTCCCAGAGATTGAAGGTTCATTTTGTCTAGCCATATGAGAAACACTTTCATTTGTGAGGGGTATTCCGGGGATGAATTTAATGGGAAGTAGGGGGGAATAACGTATGGTTATGCCATATTCTTTGGCCATCTTTTTACAGATGGCGTAAGTGGATAATACTGTTTAGTGTCATGTGCGGGACGGGGAGATTGCTAATTATGACCGCGCTAAGCAGGTCAGGGGACGCTAGGGCTCTTTCCACTTGCACATGTGGGCGGACATAGTGAGCCGAATGCCAATGACTCAGAAATTGTGCCTGGGCCGCCCAATAGTATTTTTCAACATCTGGGAGAGCCAGGCCTCCCCTCTCTGTTGCTAACGTTAGGGTGCTGTAGGCCACTCGTGCCGGTATCCCGGCCCAGAGCAGTTCTAGAATCGAGCTCTTGACTTTTTGAAAGAAGGATTTGGGTACGAGTAGTGGGATATTCGTAAAGAGATAGAGCAATTTGGGGAGGATGACCATTTTCATCAGGGAGGTCTTGCCCCAGAGCGTCAACGGAAGAGACTTCCATCTCTGTATGGAGTGTAACACTGTTTGGTAGTTATCTCTAAATACCTTGTGATGATTGCGGGACATATAGATGCCCAGGTAGCGCACTTTGGACTTTTCCCATTTGAACCTATGATCATCTCTGAATTCTGTCGTGTGGGGGGTTAAAGGAAACACTATTGATTTAGAGTGGTTTGTTTTGAGGCCTGACATTCTCCCGAATTTTATCACTTCCCTCATTACAGGGTTCAGGTTGTTTTGGAGATCGCTGACGAATAGCATGACGTCGTCGGCGTAGAGGGAGACTATCAGTTTATGGGGCCCTAGTTTCAATCCGCGGTGAAGATGTTCGGCTCGTAGCCTCGACGCCAAAGGCTCCATCACCAGGACGAAGATGAGGGCTGAGAGCGGGCAGCCCTGTCTTGTTCCGTGTTCCAATGTGATGCCTGGGGACCTAGTGTTACCTACTGTGATGTAGGAGCGTGGCTTGTTGTACAACAGTGACACTAGTTTAAGGAAGAAGTTGCCTAGACCCATCTACCTGAGCGTTGCAAACATAAAGGGCCATTCGACGGAATCGAACGCTTTTTCAGCGTCCAAGAGGACTGCAATTGCCTGTTGTGACGGGTCAAGAGCCTCAATAACGCCGAACAGCCTCCTGATGCCATAGGTTGTGCTACGACCTGGGATGAAGCCTGCCTGATCGCCAAGCACCAGAGCCGGCATCAGAGGGAGCAACCTCGCTGCTAGAATCTTTGCCAGGATTTTGTTGTCTAGATTTATTAAAGAGATCGGCCTATATGAGGCACAATCCTCTGCAGGTTTGCCGCTCTTATATAGTACCATCACATTGGCTTCGCACATCGTGGGTGGGAGTGAGCCTCGTTCTATCGATTCTTAGAAGACCTGACCTAGAAGGGGAGCCACAATTGAAGCATGTGGTTTGTAAAACTCTCCAGTAAGTCCATCTGGACCCGGAGCTTTCGTGTTTGGGAGGGTTTTTATTGCTTCCTGGATCTCTTCCAGTGTGATCGGAGCGTTCAGGGGTTCTCGTAGTTCTGCGCTTACCCAGTAAAGTTCAGTGTCATTAAGAAACTCTTGTATTGCTCCTGGATCTGCAGCACCCTTTGAGCTGTACAGGGTGCGGTAGAAGTCGCAGAATGCCTCGCAGATGTTTTCTTCCGTGTATGCCATTTGGCCTTGTGCATTCTTTATACATTCGATGCGAGGTGGAGCTTTATCGATCGAGAGTAGGCGGGCCAGCATGGCCCCAGGCTTTTGACCTTCTCCATATTGCCTAACCTGATGTCTGCGGCCCATGAATTTTAGTTCTCTTTCGGCTGTTTCTCTGAAGTTCTTGAGTTCCACTTTCATCCTAGCTTGGAGTCGTGGGTCTGGGGAGACAGAGGATTTGAGCTCTAGGTCCTTTAATTGATGCTCACTATCCGTGAGTTCTCTGCGGATTTGTTTTAGCATGCTGTTTTCTTTTGCCAGGCATATTCCTCTCACATAGCATTTGAGTGTTTCCCACACTGTACTGGCTGAGTCAACTGAGTCTTTGTTCGTATCAAGGAAGGAGATTTCCTGGTTCAGTTCTGCTGCGAAAACAGTGTCAGTTAGTGAACCTGCTTTAAATCTCCAGTGAAGACCAGGGATTGCGGAGCCTGTTGGGGTGGATTCGAGTACGACCATGGAGTGGTCTGAGAAGGACCTTGGCAAGATTTGGCTTTTCCCCCATTGAAACGGGCTGCGGGCTGAGGCTAGGATATAGTCGATTCGTGAACTAGAGTGGTGAACTGTTGAGAAGAATGTGTATTCTCTGGTGTTCTGGTTCCAGTTTCTCCATGTGTCTGTTAGACCAAATGCGTGACAGATCTCTTTGACTTGGGCACTGGCTTTCGGGGGTGACCCTGACGTATTGTGTGATTTGACTAGCTTGGGATCGAGTGGGGTGTTGAGGTCCGCTCCCCATATAATGGTCGTTGCGTTTGTCTCCCCCAGTCTGGACAGCACCCAATTGAAGTTATCTGGTCCATCTGTGTTGGGAGCGTAGGAGTTAACCAGGACCACCTCTTTACCGGCTAGTGTTCCTCTCACCAGCAGAGCTCTCCCCTCGGTATCTCTCCTTGAGTCGATCAGGCTGAAGTTCGTTCTCCTATCTATCAGTATCGCAACTCCCCTGGCATATGAGTAGGATGAGAAGTACCGGTGGCAGCCCCATGATCTAGCCCAATGAGATTCCGAGGACTTTGTGAGATGTGTTTCTTGCAGAATGGCGATATTAATTTTGTGTCTTCGCAAATATTGGAGGATCTTTCTCGTTTTCGCCGGGTGGTTGCCTCCGCGAATATTCCATGTGGCAATCTTATATGTCGTCATTGTCTCTTGGGGGAGGTTTCATGGACATGCTGCGTCGAGATACAACGGTAGGCGTGGAGTCAAATCTGAGGTCTCGGCTTCTGCTTGCTTGATTTCCATGGTGAGGTCTGCGAGAGATGAGGGTGCGAGGTACTTGGTGACTTCTTGGAACTGGGATCTCTGCCTTGAGTGGGCAACCCCCAACTGGCCCATATTGAACTAACTCTGGTTGGCAAAACAGCCAACGTTGCTGTGCATGGGGTGCTGGTGGCCCTCCAAGAGGGGCTGGTGCCCCACGTCTGTTACTAGATTTGTTCCGTGGTGGTAGTTGTGCCTGGGTGATACTTTGTCTTCATATTGTGTAACCGTCTTGCGAAAGTTACGGGGGATCTCTTCTGGGTCGGTTGCCTCGTTGTGATCTGACGTTATTTGTGACATGTCTGCATCCGGAGCGGTCCAGGTAGTCACTTGTTTCTTCTGGTGTATTGAAAAATTGGGTGCTGCCCTTGTGTTGGATGCAGAGTTTGGCTGGGAACAGCATCGAGTATTGAATTTGATTTTCCTGCAGCCTGCGTTTCACTGTTGTGAACGATCGTCTTGAGAGAAGTCTGGGAAGAACTGAATTTTGTCCCCCTCAAATTGGAGGTCACCTTTGTCTCTGGCGGCTCTCAGAATTGTGTCGCGATCTTTCTAATTAAGCAACTTCGCTATAATTGGATGAGGGTTCGCACCTGGGATTGGCCTCGTATTGGGTATTCTGTGGGCTCTCTCGACGACGAACATCTTAGAAAGGACCTCTTCTCCAAACAGCTTGATGCAGATTTTTTCTACATGATCTTCCATCTTGGTAGCCAATTGGTGCTCTCTAACGCCCACTATCCTGATGTTATTACGCCTGGAGCGGCCTTCCAAGTCTTCATTTTTGGCGCATAACGCTTTCAATTGTGATTCTAGTGTGGACACTCTGGATGTTAGGGAGGACGAGCCGTCTTCGAGGTCCGATACCCTACCGTGTCCAATCTGTCTGCGTGCTTGTCTAGTCTGTGTTGGAGCATGTCTACTTTGGATGAGAGGGTGTCGAGTTTGCTCCCAAGGCTGCCTATACCGGCTTTCAGGTCGAGCAGGATTTCTCTAATATCAAGATCCTGCTCCACAGCCTCATCTTGGATTGGGGACTGAGAGCGACTACTGGCTGCAGGTGCTTTGGTTGAAGAGCTGCCCTCGAAGTTGAGTTTTTTCTGGAGCCTGTCTGTCTTCCCCATGGTTGCTGTTGTTGTCAAAACTCCTAAACCGCCTTTGGTGAGCAGTGCGGGTCTGGGACCTGCTAGTGGAAATTCGGGAGGCGCTGTGGAAGCGTACTCAAACTGTTTTTAGTTCCACTACTGGGACCTCTGTTCCTGGACTTCCTCGGAGGGATGCGTCTCGCAGGGTAGGTAAGGATTTGGCACGTCTCAGATGGCTTTTGAAAAGCTGGGTTGTTTAATGCTGTGGTGGTCTTTTTCAATGGGGCGAGAAGGTGCTGTGCCGCCGGTGCCTGTCTTTTAACGTACCGCGGCCTTGTCTCCGCAGCCGCTCGCACGCGCCCCTCTTCTCACCCCGGGACCGGGGTTTTCCTGCTGCTTGGGCCGCTTATGCTGCCCAGCTCCCGTCCAATGCTCCGATGGCCTCCGAACATATGATTGTCACTCGGGGAGACCCGGGGATTTGTGTGACAGCTGCCGCGGCCTCAGGGTCCAGGGGGGCACGCGCAGCGCTCGTACCTGTCCGCCCGGGCTGGGTGTCTGCCTTCTTCTTTTTCTCCTCCGTCCACTCCTCCAGGCTCCACTGGTTCCGTGTCGGCTCGGCGGCCGCCGGACCTCACGCCGCTCGGGCACCAGCTGGATGACGCCAACTCGACCCGGTGGGCCGCTCCCTCGCCGGCCACGCAGACGCCCACGCAGGCCGCACCTTGTGACCGCGGGGAAGGGGGGGCGGCACCTTCTTGTGGTAGATTCGCCACACACATCCACAGGATCGATGAAACGAATATATCCCCCTGCGAGGAATCGTTTTCTCTACAAGGGGGAGGCAGCGTCTGTCGGAATACACCTCACGGAAACAGCGATTTTTCAGGATATTTGTGGGAGCTACACCGAGCTCACGGGGAGACCGCCATCTTGGACGGCTCTCTAGCGCCCTCTGTGATGGAACATTTTACAAAATGACTTCTACTTTTAGACTGAAGCAAGACACAAGGAGAAGGGAGCCATTTTCCTGGGGAAAGAAACACAAACTTCACTTTAGTTAAAGACTTATGTTTATGTTCCCCAAAGGTTTCCTAGGTTGAAGTAGGGCAAGCCCCTTAGAAATAGGGAAAGATGGGTTTCTTTATTAATTTAATTGAGAGCTGTAGCCCACAGGACGACCCCTCCTGATATGAAAATGGATATTCCTCCTTTGTGAAAAGTACAGTGAGCAAAAAGCGATGGCTTCAGATTCAAAGTTGGGGAAAAACCACAGAACAGGTTATCATGCCATGTTCTTTCTAGAGAGGGACGCCTGCTACCTTTTTTGTATTTTTGCAAGGAACTTGCGGTTGGTCACCCTAAGTTACCTGGGGGAACCCAGACATGGACCCCTTGCTCACTGTGCTCAGAGAGGACAGCGCCACCTCACTGATAAGGCCCAACAAGGCTAAAACACGTGTCTGGGGTTGCTGTTGGTAGTCTTGTTCAAAGTAGGTTTGCCTGGCATTTCGGTTCAGGATAAAGACTGATAATGCAAATGGGTATTCTTCTTTTGTGAAAAGTACGGTGAGCAAAAAGCACTCTGCTGACTTTCAAATTGGGCAAAAAAAACACAGAACAGGTCATCATGCCATGCTCTTTCTAGAGAGGGGAGTCTCCTACATTTTGTGGGTCTCTGTAAAGGTTCACTGTGATTTCATTGTAGAAATAACAGATGTACAATTACAGAGTGGAAAAAATATTGAAATGGCTTTTACAGTGCGCATTGTAAAATTACCTAATTTCGGGGTGACCCTCTGAAACCCCCTTACCTCTCCTACTCCTAAACTCTCCCTCCCCTTTATCCCAATTTTAACCTAAATCTGTTTATTTATTTTTTACCCCTAAACCCACCCCCATCATTACATTTTATTTTCTTTATTTCAAGATTTTTTTCTCCTGTTAGTATTTTTTGCATGCTTTATTTCTTGCAATACTTTTTCATCTTTATAAACTCATTCTTTACTTCCTCCTGCAATATTATCATTGAATACCCTGGGTAAGTGGGACCTCACTGGGAGTGACTCCCTTCTTGGGGACAAGGACTTCCATTCTGATAAGGAACTCCCCGTCCAGCTTATATTAGCCACCTACCTGAGAATTTAAAAGTCTGTTACTTGTGTTTTGAATCCATTGAATACTGACATTTCTTTAATCTCTTTGGCTTCAGGTTAGGCTGGATCTCACCTGAACACCCTTTTTGTTTGTGATCACATACATAAATACAAACAAAACTGTAAATAAGACATGACTCCTATCTATGTAGAGGAGACGTCCTTGAGGGGCAGAGCCATGCTAGACCGTGGAGCTAGCGGTAGCACAAGCGAATCACCAGCCAGAAGACTGCCCTGTTGCCCGACTGAGAAGCCAAGGTTGGGCATGAGCCTGGAAAGCAACCATCTTACCTGGTAGCGCAACCGCAAGGAATCCGTGGTGGGCCTTGGGCCCAGTAATCGGCGCAGAGACCAGACTGCAGAGGAGAGCCTGGATCCCCGAACTCCGGAATAGAAGTGCATTTGCCAATGAGATCAGCAACTGAACAGAAGTGACCGCTCCAGAGGAGAGAACGCAGTTGAGAGGTATGAACATTGATAATCAAGGCTGAGCGAGCCGACAAGGTTACGGGAGCCTGATAAATCACAGTGGAGAGAAATCGAGTCCATCAGAGGGCCATAGGGCTTTGCAAAGCCCAGGGACACTGAGGCCATCGACCCTGGAGAAGCCCTGAGAGCAGATCCCTATTTAAATCAAGTTTCACCAAGGCTACTAGAAGTACAGTGGGATTTGAGGAGTCCTGAGAAACAAATTGACTGTACAGGTCGAGACTGGAAGAGTCACCAGGGTTGCGGGAACCAAGAAACCAGAGCGGGCTGAGGCCTGACCGAGGGAAAGTAAGCTTGTCAGAAGGCCTGGGTACTTTGGAGTGTTTAAGAACCACAAAGTATTATTAGAAGCAATGTAGAGAAAGAGAAACTGTCCAGCATGTAGTCGAATTTGGAGAAATTGTATGACATTTTTTCTTTCTCGTAAGGCAGAGGAACCTGTGTGGAAGATATTAACCTTTGACCAATGGAACCTGCAGGGACTTTGTGAACAGCATTTTGAGACATTGATGAAATTTGTAAACCTGCTGGAAAGAAAACCAAGTGATTGGGCAGCGCAGAAGCCAAAGACCGAGATTATAGCTCTGGCCTTCTTCTTTTCGTTATTTTTCTTCTTAGTTCTACCTCCAGTATTTGGACTCGGGACTATTTGATTTTCAAACTTTGACGAGCACCCTTAGTTTGATCAGTCAGGGAACTTCCCTCATAGTGGTAGGGCTAGATAGGAGTTTTATTTTTATGTAAATAAATGATTCAACTAACATGGCACACATTAGTTAGTCCTTCTTATGGTTGGCCAACCGACCTTCCTCCTTGCCTAACTACTGCTGTAGGAAGTTTTCTAAGGTCTTAGCCTGGCCAACTTGCCCCTTTCCCTAGCCCAGCCCTTGCCTTAGCCCATCTTGTTAGTCAGGCATGAGGGTCATTTTTGCAGAGAATGTCTTCTAGTCTGTCATGTGGTAGTAAATAGCTTGCTTTTGCACGCCACATGCCAGTGCCCACTCCCTGACTCTCTACATTTTCAACGTTTTTTCTGTTGGCTCCAGTTCACGGTCTATACTGCACTTTTCAACGGACATGCCCTGACCTTGAAATTTCACTCTGCGTACAGAATGGCTTACTTAGCCCACATATTTGGAGAATCACTTCTTGTCTGCTTCCTCCTCCTTTCCCTTCTCCTATCTCCTCCCCTTACTTTCTTCTATGCACTTACTCTATCAGAACTGTCCCTGGACCTAATATGATAGCAACCTCGTCTGTTTCCTCCACCCTCCCATTATTGTTTTTTTTTCCTCCCCACCACCCTTCCAGCACTATCTGAAATGTCGTCAGGCCTAGTACGGTAGTCGCCTGTCTGTTTCGATTTCCTTCCCACTCTCCCCCTCCCTTCCTTATCTATGTCTTAGCTCTTGCACTATCTGAAATGTCGTCAGGCCTAGTACGATAGTTAATTTCACATCCTTACTGTTCATGGCCTGTAAGAATGTGGTTGTATTTTCCCTTCTTCCCTCCCTTGCCTTGAAGCGCTTTGAAACACATTGTGTATAGGTGCTATATAAATAAACTATCATATCATATCCTCTGATCATCAGAGTGCATGTTCTGAGATTTTCTCCACTACTACTATCCTGCGCTCTCTTCTATGGGCAGTCAGATCCTCTTTGGCTTTTCATGAGGTGGACATTTCTGTCATGATCTCTGCTTCCAAAAGATCAGGACTTGCCCGACTCCCTTGGAAGCAGACCCATAACCCCGGTTCCGAGTGCCAGCAAGTCCCAATTGGGACCTTTTGGACCCTGTCCTGGCGCCAGTGGCACCAAGCTCATAAAGATGCCCAGTCCCAGCGCTGGAAGCGCCGGGCTCATAATGCTTGGGTGGACTTACCTGCAGCAGACCATGCTGCTTACTTACCTGCCAGTTGAACCCCTGATTCTCTTCTGTTTGGGACTACTTTTCCTGTTGGGTGGGGCAGGAGCCACTCCCTAGGTTCAGAACACTGGAACTCTTCTGGAAAGCAGGAACTCTTTTCTTACCTAGGCGTGGCTGTGGAAGGAGACACCTAAGCACTACAGGAAGCTATTTAAACCACACCCGATGGATGAATCTTGCTTTGCGTTATTCTGCATTCTCTGCAGCAGAACGCTCATCGTGTCTTCTGCTTCTGATCCTGGGCCTTAGGGAACAAAGGCTTACCATCCTGGAATCCAGTCTTCAGCAGCACCTGTAAAGACAAAGAAAGAACAGGTTAGCACTACGGTCTTCAGTGGCAGCGCATCTCTTACCTGGTCCATCGGCTGTCACCAACGCCTCGCGCTGCATTCCGGCATCTGAAAGACAAAGGCTTACCTACTCTTCGCATGCTCCGGAGGTCTTCGCACTGCATTCTGGCATCTGAAAGACAAAACCTTACCAGCTCTTCGCACGCTCCGGAGGCCTTTTGGCGCTGCATACCGCATCTGAAAGACAAAAGAAGGTGCGTTTAAAGACATTGGGCAACTTCATTACTCACGTGCCATTACTCCTTCCCACGCCGAATCCAGTGGGTATTCCAGCACCCTTCAGCTTCTCTAAAGCTCCGAACTTGTACCTGGAAGATAAAAGGGACAGTTAGTGCGCATCGTGAAGCAGGCTACAAGCGCTTACTTACGTGCTTCCAGGTGCTTCTATTCCTCACGCGGGTTCGATCCTCAACTCTCATCAGCCCGCCATCCGCCATCGCCGGAACCCTGCAAAACAAGAGATATCATTACAAAAGACTTTTAAGACATTTAAAGTGCCCAGAACTTACCGTTCGTGCAGTTAACGACGGACAGCAGTCCTCTGAGGTCAAGAGGCCTGCACCCTTATCCAGTGAAGAAACTGGTTACGGCACCCTGCCCCGAGGCAGATGGAGAGCTCGGCGTTCACTTACCTAAGGTGAGGGCGTTAACCTTTGGGGTTCTACAGGAGAAGAGAAAGGGAAGAGGAGAGAGGCACCCAATAACCCCAGTTCATTAATCCCATATTTCTATCTGCAGACATCTTACTCTTCGAGTCAGACATACAGTGCACAGAGGTCCAGCCCAAAGAGCCAACCGTGTGTTACACATCACCTTTGAAGATACGGCATTCACCCAGTCAAGACCGGCGCCTCTGCGGGAATCAGGTGAGCGTTACAATTTCTCTCTGAGGTTGATGGGGGAAGGGAGGGGGCGTCCTCTGGCATGTTTGGATTCTAACTCTGTGTCAGGTAAGGGGGGGTTTGGGGGAGGTCTGGGTGATGCTTAATGCACTACTTCCAGCGAGGTTGTATCACAGAGCAAGTGCCCCCCCCCCTTGTTCCCCAGTCTCTCCTCAATAGCTCGGGTGACTTTTTCACACACGCCTCTGTTAGGGAGAATTCTCTGTTTAGGCTGAATTTCCTAACCTAGTGAGTCCCCCAGCAGCTTTGCTGGATTTTTGGGGTTTATTTGTTTCTCCTGCCAAGAGTGAGACTCTTACACTCACTCTTGGGCATGTTTTGAGTGTGTTTCTTTGACTCTAGATGTGTTTAATGGGCTATGGGGTCTTTTGCTCCATAGGGCTTCATGTGTTTTTGTGATGTGTGTTACACGACACCCTCAGTGCAGTAACACAGGGGTGTCATAGTGACCCCCCAATATAGACTCCATACCCTGGGACTGACTACTGTCTCCCAGGGCATGTAAAGTCACCATTGACTTTACTATTCTAAAATTCCTAACAGAACCAGTACAAACCATCATATTGTGGACATACTGGCCGGGGCAATTCGATTGTCCCGGGGTCTGTTAGTCGAGGGGGCACGTCTCCGTCCCCCTGATCGAGTTTTGGCTGGTGCCAGTGGATACTACTTTTTATATTCGACCGCAAATATATCTCTATGGGATTTCCCATTGTTCGAGGCTACCAACTTTAATTATTTAATTCCTATAGCCTCCAACATACCGCCGGTTTATTTATTTAATATTAATTCTACGGTTGGTATTTTTTGCCAGAACTCGGTTCTAAAATGGCATTTGTGTTCGCTTCTGTGACTCCAACCCAAGTTGAGCCCTTTGTTCCACTTTTTGGTGGGCTTCTCCACAGAAGCCCTCCAAAGTGATGCCACTCTGTCTGGGGTACTTAGGAGGGGTGGAGGGGGATTTAGGCACCCTGGACTGAGTTGCCTAGGCAACTCAAGTCGCACTCCGTCCTGATTGGCCTAAGTGGTGAGCCGGCCGGCTCACCACTTAGCATGTTTGAGTGACAGCTAGGCTGAGTGAATGGGGGTTTTCTGCATAAAAGCAGGGCTTTGGGGACTGGAACTTTAGAAGTCGCCACAGGACCTAAGAATCCGACGAGGGAGAAGCTGAGCCGACCTGCTACGACAACACCACCGGTGGAGCCCTGCTGAACCGTCTCACCACTTTTCCCAACGACAGAGGAGATCTCCAGCCCGGAGTCCTCTTCCTTCGACTGGTGGGGATAACCAGTCTGCTTCCTTTTTCGCTTCCTGGAGCATCTCATGTCCGCCTTGCCCGTGCCAAGCACCCCGGCAACCGGGATACCATGTTTTACCACTACCGCTAATCAAAGGGTAGTACCTTTAACCGGAAAACTCTGCGGCTGGTTTCTTCCCTGGCAGTGCAACGACCTCCATCTTTCCTCCACGTCGAGATCTTCTCTTCCTCTGGACGACGCCACGACTTGCACCCGCTGCCAGGAACAACTGCCCCCGCTGGAGGATCCTTTCCACATAAGGTACCGTGTTCCGCCTGGCTTCCCTTGCAACCGACTGTACGCGTCATCCACAACAAATCAGTTACACAACTATGCACCACACTGCCTGATACCCCCACACACACTGCTAGACTCCCCGGGGCACAGTCCGCTTCCCAAGCCATCCCTTCACCTATGGTGCGAGGGAGTCGTCATCACCGGCGGATTCGGGCCTTGCGCAGAGGCCGGCCCGGTTTGTTGCCTCGTTTCCATTGGCAACTCCCGTGGAGACTGCGTTCGGGCTTGAGCACCCGATCATGGTTACTTCCTGGTTCTGCAACAGCTTCCCGATCACGTGTTCAAGGTTCCGCTCACGTGACTGGGAGCCGGCGCACGTAAAAGCCGGGAAGTTCGAGTTGCTCACCGCTTCACAGCTGTTTCACAACTCTGTTTGGCGCTTTCAGGATTTACGTTGTTTGCTGCATCGGATTTTGGACTCAGGCTTACGAACCACGGATTGGCTTTTTTGCTCCACGGATACTGTCACTCGGAACTCTGCACAGATATTGGTACTCTGGACTCTTTTGCTACGCTCAACGGATTGCTTTCGGATTTCCCCTTCTGGCTTTTGATCTTCTGACCATAGTCTTCGTGATCAGTTTCAAGTTCCCTTCGGCTACGGAAGGGCTACAGGTATCAGCCGGTACCTACCATCTGGGACACGGCTGCCCGGATCTTTGACGCTCCCTCGCATCTGACCTCAGGCACCCTAGCCCCATCCCGCTAGACTTAGGTAAGAAAGTTTTGCACACTCTTTCAAAGTACTGTGTTTGCCTGTGCTAACCCTAACTTCCTTTTAACAGCCTCTGGGGTCCTCGGCGTCATCAGATCCGGCGAATCATCAAACCACCTGTGGCCTCAAGCTCGCACAGGGAGTTCCTTTACTCTCGCCCTGTGGGTGATTTGTGGACAGAGGCTCATTTACTCTTCACTACGCGGCAAGTCACGACAGTACGGGGTAGATTTAGCCCCCGGCTTTCGAACCTGGGTTAGCCTGGGACAACCTGGCTAAACTTTTCTGAGCCTAACTAAAACCTTTCTGAACTCCCTGCAAGACTTTTTAAGCCTATTGTCATTGTGTGATCTTGGGTGCATTTGTGCCCTGCTCTCTCCAAGAGTGGGCCCGGCCTATGGACTTTGGCTCACAAGTAACTTTTGACTTTCCTGCCTTGCTCAAGAGTTCCTAAGTATTAGTGTGGTGTATTTTCCTACATTCTGCCTTTTTCCCTCCCTTTTTCGTTAACTTATTGGAGTGCCATCTATAGTTAAGCGCTCACCTCTGTCTGGAAATAAGTGGTGTTAACTAAGACTTGTCTGATAAGGAATAAGGGATGTATATAGATTAATAGTAACTGTGTTGGAAGTGATTTACAATAATAGTGCTGGAGTGTGTCAACAAGTGTGTCTTTAAATAAATAATTATATACCTTGATACCAAAGCTCTGGTTAGTGTTTGCTTGTGCTATTGTGTCTGAGTGCCTATTGTGTATACTTTACATACTGCCTAACTCTTCTTGAGGGAAGTCTGACTGCTCAGCCACAGCTACAAGGTAAATCTGGGTGGTACAGACTGCTACCAAGTGGGGTTACTGCCAACACCTGTAGTCCTAAATCTTTTGCAGTAGTCCCCAAGGGAACTGCACAGGTTTCTGCCTAACAGCCTCTTCACCAGTGGTTTCTGGATTCGACCAATTCATTCCAGCAGCCTTGGCCTCAACCGCTGGGTTTTGTGACTCATAGTGTTATTGGGGCTCCTCTTCTGTGCCTGGGGGATTGCCTGCACGTTTTCCTCCCAAGATCCATTATCTGTGATATTCATTGCATCTGGACCATGGTTTCAACTCTGCAACCTTCCTTTCAAGGGCCTCTGGTCATCCAAACTGAGACTGGATGTCCTCTGGTGGGGTGCATCATTGTTGCTGCCTGAAGGCGGCTTCCTCTCTTGCTCCCCCTGGACTCTGGTGACTTACCTTTTACCTACAACCAGTCTAATAACCTAGTCCAATTAGCTTTGCAGACACACCTTCAAAATGTTCTGAAATATCTTGTTTATATTGTACTTTGTGTACTTGCTCATGTCTGTAGCTATTGTTTTGATGCACATCATTCTAAAAAGATCTTCAATAATCTACTATGGGACCTTCTTTTATTGCATACTGGTGTGTGAGCCCTTCCTTTGTGTGTGTTCGTTCTCTCTACCATTGTAAGGATGATGAATAACTCAGTGGAAACCTTCTCTATTACCAACAGGTTGATAATCCTAAACCCCCACCAGAGGAGGTTTTGCAAAACCTCCTCAACACCCTCTTAGCTCATTTCCATTTCCATCCTCGAGACATGATATTTTTAAACATACTTTGGGCATATGGGGACACCTTTTCT
Source organism: Ambystoma mexicanum (assembly GCF_040938575.1). NCBI lineage: Eukaryota > Metazoa > Chordata > Amphibia > Caudata > Ambystomatidae > Ambystoma > Ambystoma mexicanum. The sequence continues at coordinate 495,795,561 of NC_090930.1, read as the reverse complement.
TGACCCGGACATATGCCTCTAAGGCAGGGAAAAGGTTAGGACAAATGCCAGTCTTTAATGTTTTAGTAATAGTTGCTGCTATTCAATATTGACAAATCTAACCAACATGTGGTTTTGTATTATGCTGAATTAGTTGTTGCTTTTCATGCAAATTTAACAAATTCCTCTTTGGAAGTAACCAATAGAGGTGTTAACATATGTTGGTTAAATTATTGAAGTTGAAGACCGCAGATCCCTCCGTTTAGTTCAATCGAACAATTATCTACAACAAATTTTCAAACTAATCAAAACAAATGTGTTTTTCTCCCTTTAGAGTCAAGTGGATAATCTTTTACACGAAATGGCAGATGAAGCTGGGTAAGCAAGCAATGTTTTTCTTGGATTAAGGTAGTTTATAAACTCAACTCTCCTGGTATGCATAATTCTTTTGCATTAAAAGGACTGATTCATCACGTGAACAATACTACAAGATGACCTTTGGGGCTGGCTGATGTGTAGGTTTCTGAGGCCGGTATTAATTCAGTTAAATAAACAGTTTTGTCTTTTAAAGGGAGTAAAATTCCACATTTCATGGCACAGCCAGCCACTACAGTGCATGCGTCTTACTGCAAATGTGCATTTTCTCCTCTTGTGCCACCCTCCCATCCAGCAATGTGCCAACGCCATGCCAGAGCAGTACTCCCATTGAACCCCAAATCACAGTCTGATTTATTAGGTGAGATAGCCATCCTGATAAGAGTGAAATGTGCGCTAGTCTCACAATTTGGAGCACAGTCTTACTTGCTGTGTGGTAATGCAACAGCTCAGGGCGAGGTGTTAGTTTTATTAGTCTGAGTGACCCCAATTGAAAGCACCTGATTTGTGTAAAATGGTTTGATTTTTCGTCCAGATCTGTGAAGCTTCACTTATGTGAGTTCTAAGTTCTTGCAATCACCGTCTTTGCTGATGTGTGTCTGTGGAGATGACCACCTCTGTTTGGGGGCAATTCAGGATTCCACATTGAGCGGGTATCAATATGGTATATATTTTCAACACCCTTTGTATTATGGCTCCTTGTGCCTAAAATGGTGGTCTGTCTAGAGCCCTAATGGTTGCTGCTCATCAAAAGTTTGCAATCTTAGAAACCTAGCCATTGCCCTGCTAAACCTGATCCGCGTTATCGTATTCTGAAACGTGCACATTACTCCAACCCTCTAAGCTGATGCACAGCGCAAATCTTTTGGTGATACTCTGCTACATAAGAAGCAGGTGGCCTGCAAGCCATTTGCCCATTTGTCTTCTTGATAAGTATCAATGCAGTCCCTTTTTAAAATATGCTTTCAGGGCTTGTTGTATGCACCCCCTTCGTTGGACCAGGGTACATTATACACGCTCAGGAGGCTAGAGTGAGAAATCTGACTGCATGTCCCGCCAATCTTTGCCTTCTCAATGCAGTGTGCCAAGACATTTTACTATTCCCAGCCACCTCCTAGTTCTTGACAGGCAAGAAGCCTTTGATTGTAATCAATTAAAAATACTTTCAGTGCATGTTTTTAGTTTGTAGAGTTATGATATAAATGCACATAATATGGACCTGTTTTATGTACACATGCATGTTTTGCGCGTGAGAAGATAACGTGTGTCCCCTCTCACTGCAGCCTTGATCTGAATATGGAACTACCTCAAGGACAGACAGGGTCTGTTGGTGCAAGTGTCGCTTCCACAGAGCAGGTAAGATCATGGATTTTCTTTTCTTTCGTACATATTGGCCACAAAAAGTCATTACATATGCAGTACTGCAGACGCATGGGTCTTATTTGTTCTATCGTTCTTTCATTGGCTGCTGCCTTTTAAAACGTTAGAATTCCACAATTCAGTGCTGCTTCGTTCCATACTGAAACTGGACTGAGAACATATGATTTGAGCAATATAAGCCTTTTCAGGGGTCCAGTCGGTCCCAATTACCCTTCTTCTGGACTCGATGGCTGTACTCCCCAGCAAGAGGAAGAGGATCGCATATTTCAGAGTGAGAACACACGCTGCTCAGTCACACGCCACATTTGCAGTCATGGTGGTTTACTGAGGGGGGGAGACGAGACCATATGGACTGGATGAAGAGAGTAGGGTGTATGAGAAAAGCGGTGGGGGTTCAGTGAGGAAGCTGCGTTTGGTGGGAGTTTGGGGAGGGGGATGGGTTGGGTGAAGTGATGGAGGGTACAACCAACCCTGGTACAAAAACACCAGTTCTGCCACTTGTAGTTGCCAAGAAACACAGGCCCGTGTGTGTCGGGGCTTAATAATGCACACCTAGAATCACGTTTGCGTTTCTCCCCAGAAAAGGTTCCAAAAACATTGACTTTTCTATGTACGACAGGGTGAAGCAATTGCATCACTGCCAAGTAGGTACAAGCACATTGGCACCACTGCTAAGCTGTTAAGAGTGCAGGACTGCAAGCCAGGCTGGTGGCAGGTTAAGTGTCAGAATAGCACTACCAAGCAGGCTAGGGGTCCAGTGGTGCTTCAAAGGCCAGCAGTAAGCCAGGTTCAGGAGCAATCAGTGCTCTGGATAAGATTTTTGAAGTGGGGTTATTTTATTTACCGATCTGGGAGTGAAAATATTTTTTTAGGCAATAACAAGGTAATTCCCATTCCGTACCGGGGTATATTAGATATGTAAAAGTATTATAATTCTAGTACAGTTATGTTGTAATCCATTTTTCTTTGCACCTAGAAATGCACACATTAAGATGCATTTTTAGAGTTCTTGCTCGGTTCGGGTAGTAATATTATTAGAGCGCCTCCCTGTGGTACTAATCCATTGGCCCAACATTTTCCATGAATCTTTATCCAAGGGGCGTGGCTACGAGAGCCATGTGAGGAGTCGAGCTCTGGGAGAGCTCCCGCTATCCGGCACCTGATCCTGCTTAGAAGTGCACAAATGCATGCGCTTTTGCCCTAAAACTCAGTGTGTTCGCCCATGAAGGTGGCGTACACGTATCCTGTGAAGCTGGAGCCTAGATTATGAAAAGATGCGGCCCTGCAGACATCGTTGTGCCCAAGAGCCCTGAGGTGGAGACCCCAAAATGGCGGCCGTGAAGACCGAACAAAGGCGCTAGCCTGTAGGGCAGAGTCGGCGGCGACACTGCGGGGAATAAGACGGATGCAGCGCTGGAGCACCGCTGCCCTTGTGATACCCGCTGAGGCACTGAAGCGCGGCACCCGGAGGCTGGAAAGCGCCTGCAGTGGCATAGACCTCCATTCCGGACCGCCCCCGAGGCTGGCAGTGGGGCACGGCCGCCCCTAATGCCGTGGCGGGTGCAAGACCAGCTGCGCCGGCTGGGGGTGAACCCAGCGCCGGACCTAACCTCCACGAACGCTCCTAAGGAGCAGTAAAAGCGGTTTGCGGAGGATGCAGACTCACTAGGGATGCACGGGAGCCCTGCGCCCCGAACAACGGATCGCTCCTCAGAGCGAAGAAACAAAGACAGCCCGAGCACTCCCTCATATGTAGGAGTTGCTGCGGGTGTAGCGGTGAAGGGGGCCCACGGCGACACAACCCGGCCAGGGGGCAGGAGTGCGAAGCGGAACGCGGGACCCGCTCACCCTAAATCGGCACACACCCCACCCACGGGCAACGTACGGCTCAGACAGAACTAAGTTGACGATCAAGCCCCGCGCTCTGGCTGCTTATGGTGACACAAGGGTAGCGTTTGCAGGAGGTAGGTGGTTACAGAGGCCACCAAGGTATTACAAAGTGCCCCACATGACCTGGAGCCACGAACAGCAGTAACAGGGGCAGTTAGCAGAAGCAAATCCCCTGGCCTATGTCTGAATCGAACGTGGGGGCACAGAGAAGCGCGCCTGACGGGAAGCCCCACAAACATCACCGCTGGAGGGGGGGTGGCAGCCATCTAGCGCGGCTCACGGTTGACACACATAGGGGCAGCGCACACACCTGGAGAGCTCCATAAGGACTGGAGGGTGCACCCATGTACCTAGATCAACAGGGGCTGGGGCTCCAGTTTTGAGCGGACACAAATAACCACGTGGGAGGACACAGCCCACTTCAGGAGCTAAACTGGGAGCTTGTGGTCACCCTCAACACAGCCTGCTCGTGAAGCGTGCCTGGTGAGAAGCTCCATAAATACCACCGTTGGGTGGGAAGTGACAGTAATTTGTTGGGGCTCATGGGTGACGCACGCTGGGCCAGCAAATACGCCCGGGGGGGCCCCATAGGCACTGGGAAGTGCACCCGAGGACCCAGACCAATTGGGGCTGGGGCTTGGGGTTCAAGCGGATTGAATAAACCCACATAATTATGTGGGAGGACACAGCTCATTCCAGGAGCAGAACAGGCAGCTTAAGGACACCCCCGACATGGTCTGACCAGGCCCTGACACTAATGGCAGTCTAACTTTACTAAGGCCGAGGGCCAGAAGCGGTGGGGCTTGCCCACATGTCTCTGACACACCACAATGGCCAACAAACTCTTAAGGACAAAGGGAAAGCAACCCACGCTCGACGAATACGCCAGAACATGCAGAAGGGGCCAGGAGCAAAGACAAAACCCCCGCTGGGGGCACAGACACTATGGGCAAAAACCAGGAGATCCTTGCTGCGATTGGTGATCTGAAAGTGGTTTGGGAGACCAAACTGGGAATGGCCATGAACGAATTGAAAGCGGCACTAGAGCTCAAAGTCGGGCCAGTACAAGAGGAGGTGAATCTTCTCCGGCAAGATGTCGGGTCATTAGCAGAACGCACGGGAGACCTAGAAAAAGAGGTGGCCCCGAGCACAGCGGACTGCGCAGCCCATAAATCGGAACTTCATGCCCTAGTACAATGCGTGGGCAACCTGGAAAGTAGGGTGGAGAAGGCGGAAGGGCGCGCCCGAAGGAATAATATTCGTATCGTTGGATTGCCGGAAGGAACTGAGGGATCCAACCCCACAGAGAACATTGAATCTATGCTGCTGCAGGAGATAACCGGGGGAGTGTTGACCCAGGGGTTTGCTGTGGAAAGGGCACACAGGGCCCTGATGAGGCCACCGCCGGGAACCCCCCCTAGGCCGGTGATAGCCAAGATCCTGAACTACTGGGATCAGGAAAAAATTCTTGAACGCTTTCGGAAGGGCAGAACAATACAGAGGGGGTCGGCACACATAACTGCATACCCGGATTACACCTTGCAGGTGCAGCGCAGACGCATGAACTTTGGGACTGTGAAAAGAAGATTGCGTTAAGCAGGCCACAAGTATATGCTGATCTACCCGGCAAAACGGAAGGTGTTCCACAAGAGCAGAACCTTGTTTTTTGAAACCCCAGAGGACGAGATGGGATGGTTGGAGACGCAGAACTGCCCCCAAGAATCGGATATCCAGACAGGAGAAGGCGAAGATAAGTAACGTGTCTGTGGCACCTATGGTGTCACAGCCTAAGACAATGGGACTTCAATATAGCACAGGACATAGCCTGTGGGAGGGTGCGACTAGGGCTATACATGTATGCATGATCCGTTAGCACGAAAAACTTTGATATTAGCGAGGGAGCCTTACAGAGCCAGCCCTCCTATCCCCACGAGAGGTTTAGTTAGGTCACCGGTAGTCCGATGACACCCTGCCGGGTTCCTGGCCTCGGCATTCCGAGGCAGGACCAAACGCGGGGGGGGCCTGAGATCCAGGGATGGAGCTGGGCACTTGTTGGGGCTGGGTGGGGTGGGGGGAGGGAAGGGGTTGTGTGCAGTGGTTTAGAGTTGGGAAAGGGGGTGAGGGGGCGTTTGTTGGAAGTGGGTGGGGAACGAGCCAAATCTGGTGTCACATCAGGCGGGAGGGGAAACTGAGATGGGAGGCGGGATAGCCTATCGATGGAGTCGGGTAGCCTTCGAGTGGTACGTGAGGGGCCTCAGTAGCTATTTGAAGTGTAATAAAGTTATGATGTACCGAAGAAGGATGAGGATTGACATAGCATTATTACAGGAAACCCACCTTACTAGGGAGAAACTGGAGGTAGTCAAGAGAAAGTGGAAAGGGAGCATCACAGGAGCCACATACTCAGCTTACGCAAGGGGAGTTAACACATGGGTGGCACTGCATGTACCATTTCAGCTGATCCAGTCTACAATGCTCCCGGAAGGCAGAATGATAGTAGTGCGGAGGTTGCTGGAAAACCGGGAAGTGAGCATTATAAACGTATACGCCCCTAACCAAGATACAGCGGCTTATTTTAGGACTTTATACAGCAAAATTAGCCCCCTACTGGGTGGCGCGATCCTATGGGGAGGGCACTTTAATTGTACATTAAATCCTAAAATGGACAGATCAGATGGTAAACCAGACAAACCCACCCCGGCCGCAAAGGCGTTACAGGCCCTGCTGAGAGATTTTGAACTCGATGTCTGGAGGCAGCTACACCCAGCAGACAGGCAGTACTCACATTATGCGGCCCCAAATAACCTGCACACGAGGCTGGATTATATGTTCGCTGCAGCTGAGTTAGTAGGAGAAATGAAGGGCGCGGAGTATAAGGCCAGAGTGCTTTCGGACCACTCGCCCTTGTTCCTGGAGTGGCGACACCAACCTCCTAGAGCGCGAATCCCGACGTGGAAGCTCCGAGCTGAGGCCCTGCAGGACTCAGTATTCAGGGAGGACCTGAGGGAGGCGATCACTGAGTATTTCGACATTAACACCGGAAGCTTCAATCTGTGGGAACCGTGTGGGAGGCATTCAACGTAGTAGTGCGGGGTGTAGCCATATCAAAATCCAGAGGGCTCCAAGGGGGCATAGAACGGGAGTTGCAGGGAACGGAGAGTGAGTTGGAAGACGTAATGCGTAAGGGGGCACCTCTCAGGAGGATGAGGGAAGGATGAAGCTGCTACAACAAGCCAGCAGTGAGAACTGGGATAGATTATGTAAGTTGGGCTACAAGAAATATGTCGAAAGGCAGCATGCGGGAGGAGACAAGCCGGGCAGATTGCTGGCCTGGTTATATAAAAATTAAACATCACAACCATTTGAGATGCATGAATTGGCAAATATGGAGAGAGTGATGTATAGGAGACTTGGTAAATTGGCTTTGTTTGAGAAAATATGGGTAGATTTTTGCATTTGTTTTAACTTGACATTATAGTTGTTGGGTGGGGGGTAATTGAGAGATGTATTTGAGATGCTGGGGATTTAGGGTATTATATATCTCGCTGTGTACATAGTACTGTGTAAAATGCTGTGCTTTTCTTGTGTTTTTTTTTTCCAGGTGTTATTTGATATACGCTGATTGTATTGGGATTTGTTATGGATGTTGTGTAAATAAAGTTTCAAAATGCCCAATTAAAAAAAGAAAATCACAACCAGTGATCAGGGAAATCAGAGGGGACGAGGGCCAGATCTGGGGCACCCAGGAGGGGAGTAAACAAAGAGTTCCTTAGATACTATAAACGTCTATGAGGACACGGGAAGAAATGGATCAAGAGATCCAGGAAACATTAGTAGACATAGGCTTGCCCATATTAGACGATCTGGAATGGGCAGACCTGGACGCCCCAATTACCTCAGAAGAACCAGAGACAGTGATTCAGCACCTGCCCACAAGCAAAGCTCCGGTGTCGGACGGGCTCCCTAGCGAATTCTATAAAACATACAAACAAGAGCTGCTCCCCCCGCTGCTGGCCATGCTTAATGAGGCGTTTGAGCGTGGTAGGTTGCCGGAGTCCCTACGGGAGGCGGTGATCATCCCGCTCTTATAACCAGGTAAGCCAAGCACAGACTGTGGATCATACAGACCCCTATCGATGCTTAATCAGGACAGCAAAATCCTCACAGCAGTGCTGGCAGGAAGATAACTGACAATCATAGGAGACTTCACCACATTATCGACCAAACCAAGAAGGACCCCAGCGAACTAGTATATATGTCTCTGAATGCAATTAAGGTTTTCGACTCAGTGAGATGGCCTTGGTTGCTAGCGACTCTGAGAGAATACGGGATGGGGCCCGGGTATCTGAGGTGGGTCAAAATGTTATACAGTTCCCCAATTGCAAGGGTCAAAACGGGTGCTACAATCTCTGATAAATGCAACTCAGCATGGGCACTAGACAGGGTTGCCCCTGGTCGCCTATGCTGTATATCCTTGCGTTGGAACCATTGGCAGTCTGCCTCAGACAACAATATGGGGAGATGGGGATCCACACTGCGGGAGGTTTGCATCTCATATAATTGTATGCCGATGATATACTCTTATATCTGCGCTTCCCAGAGGAAAACCTACATTATGTCCTGGAGGTCATGGAACGATATGCTACCCTCTCGGGCATAGCAGTAAATCCAAAGAAATCCAGCATGTTATCCCTGGGGAGGTACAGACGCGTTCTACCGAGGAGCCTACTGGCGTTGCCAATACCCTGGCGAACCGAGACGTTTCGATACCTAGGTGTTGACATATACCACACGATGGGAGAAGAACACAAACACAATACGGAAAAGGCAGTTGAAGGTATTAAGAATAGCATATGATTTTGGTTTAGACTCCCCCTGGCCATGATGGGAAGAGCAGCTCTGATTAAGATGGTAGTCCTGCCCAGACTGTTACACTTTTTTTGTAAACATCCCGTATGTGATCCCTAAGTGCTTTTTTGCCAAACTACACAGACTGTGCAGGGGTTTCATATGGCACAATTCCAGGAACAGGGTGGCCCTCTGGAAACTACAAAACTCGAGTGACGGGGGGGGGGGGGGGGTGGTATTAACCTGCTGAATTTTGAGTTGTATTCCTTGGCGGGACAGCTGCAATATGTGGACAGGTGGTTGTCTGAAGAAGAAACGGCTGAAGCCAGGCTGTTGTGTAAGGATCCTGCTCCCTACTTCCTTAGAGTACAGTGTGGTTGCCTAAACCAAAGGTACTAAGAATGGCGAGACTGGTGGTGCTTGGCTGGGAAATGTGATGTCGAGCATGGCAAACTGTGGGAAACCCAGCCCCATTCTCCCTGCAGGTGCCCTTAGTGGTGCTCTGCGGGGGGAAGACTCCCAAATGATAAAAGGGGTTTGTAGATACTGGGAACCGATGGGCCTGCTACCCTTGGAGATATATGGCAGGAGGGGGAGGCATTGGACTTTCAGAGGTTAATAGACGACACCGGGCTGCATAAAGGCCAACATATTACTTATTCCAGAATCATTAAACTGGTGCGAGAAAGGTGGCCTGAGGCAGTGCTTGCGGAACAACCTGATGCTACCATCGAGACGATGTATATCATCTCAGAGGATGGGCATGAAATATCTTGCATATATGAGCTACTGGGGACTAGGGTGGGGAAGGAGCTGCTCCAACTGAGGCGAGGTTGGGAAGAGGAGGTGGGAGAACCCTTGTCGGATGGGCAAGGGGATAGAGCCCAAAGGTATCGTAAAAAGGTGTCCCGAAACGCTAGGCTTCAGCAGATTCAATTATATGTCACTCATAGAACATATTTGAACCCCAGTAGAATTGCCAAGTTTGGTGGCCCGGTGATATAGAAATGCCCTAGGTGCGGGAGGAGGAATCTGGGATGCTACACATGTTTTGGGCTTGCCCGGAGGTGGGAAGGTTTTGGACAGAGCTGAAGATACGCCTAGCAGGAAAAGGGATTACGCTGGATGTGGAGTCAGCTTGGGCATGCATGCTTGGGGGTTTTACCAGACCATGCATCCTGGCTAAACGGAGAATTGCAATGTGCTGGAAAGCAGCCCATCGGCCTAGAATTGAGATGTGGTGGGCAGACCTCATGAAGTGGGCAGAAGCAGAAACGGCTGTCTGGTATGAAGCAGTCGGGGTGTGAGGAGGTGGGGACCCCTAGCATGGAGAAAACTGGTGGCCTCAATGGTGGGTCCCTCCCAGGCCGACCATAGCGATGATGATACGGAAGAGATAATGGCAATAGATACGCCTGAAGATAAGCAGGACAATGACATGGATACAAGGGCTCGAGTTAAAGGGGTGGGAGGGGGGAAGACCGAAAAGAGTGTTTTGTAATGTTGTGAAGCTTAAACACGGAAGTCCTCATTGTTTGTAATGTTTGGAGTGTTGTTTATAAAATAATAAAAATTATTTTAAAAAATATATATATATCTTTATCCAATGTGTTTTGTTTCTTATTTGCTGCCCGTATTTATAATCCCCATTTGTTCTCATAGGGAGTATTTGCCTATTTTTAGGTGAGTAAAGTGGTAGATCTTCCGCTAATATGTAAGGCTGTGTTCTGGCAATGAGTGTAGCCCCGGCAGGGCTGCCAGGTGGACTGGAACTTGTACTGCAGAGGAGGCTGGTGCTTGTGCTGGAAGTAAGGATGGCGTATTGCCAGGCCAATCCCAGAACAGCTGGTTGTTGAAACAATGAGTGAGTTTACAGATTAATTAAGTGGCACGTATGCTAGAACGTTTTTATTTTTGGGATCTACAATTAAACTGATATAGCTGGCACATCAAGATCGACAGGCTTGTGTAGTCTGGCTATGAAATAAACTGCAGAGGTAGTCTCCAGTTTGTTGTTATGATTCTGATCATGAGGAAGAAGGGCTCCCATGCAGGAAAGACGACTTACAAGTTTACAAGATGCTAGTCCAGAGACCAATGTGACTGGAAAATCCAGGCTCATGGGCTGACTGCCTGAGTTGATCAATCTATGCAATCCTGGGCAAACCACTCTATTTAAATGGGCGTTTTCTCTTATTTAGGAAGGGTTCCTTTGAGTGTGCACTACACAAAAGCTCCTACTCGTACAGTTTATTAAACTATAGTTTTTGAGCCCCAGATAATCAACATTTTTATCATTTATATACGAAACACCACAGGCTCATGTGTCCCTTAACGTGCTCATTGCTTTATTTGTGAACCATGGTTCCTACCTCACAGAAACGTGAAATAGATGCTGTACTACACTGGCTGTATACAGGGTTTGCTTGGGTGGGTGTGTTATCCTTGACTGAGTCCCCAGCACAATGTATTTGTCTCTTCCCCCGCCTATTGGCAATGGACGTAAGGCCTCCTGCTACTATCCAGTTAGTAAATGGGCAGTGTGAAGGTCACACTTTTCTTGGGCCTTTGTGATACTTATCTAGACATGAGATTTGCCACTTGTCACTATGGTTTCTCTCCGCATTCCCGCACAATCCATGAGCCGGGTCTTGCCCATTGCTCCCTCTTGTGCCTGCTAGGGGGCCAAGAATAGCTCCCCTACGGTTTAAACCTACTCGCAACTGTGTCACATTTTTGTTATGTCTGGCACTGGTGCAAAATACAGGTCAATGTGTATGCCAACACTAATTTGAATTCTGGTACTACTTCAGAACGATGAAAGCTATTACCTTAATCTTTTTCCTCATCATATACGTTTTTGTCTGTTTGCTTCTTAATGTGACTTGTATACTCTTTTCCAAGTCCTTTCAGCGAAACGGAATATTCGTTTAGCCGCTTTAAACAATACATGCTCAGATGCATGTGCGCGACGGGTAAGATTTGTGGTCAAGTGTCTCAAGCTCAGACTGGATTCAAATCTTATTCTTAGAAATTGAAGTACCCTGTGATGTATATTCCAAAATATGGGTGCCGGGCATGGATTTTCTATTATAGGAGGCAGGATGTTGGTATGGGCTTTGTATTGTAAGGGGCAGGAAAGCAGGATGCTAGGTATTGGGTGTTTGCTTGTGAGGGGAGAGCGTCAGGATGGCAGTTATGGGTTTTGTATCTTGGCAGATGGATGAGCAGGGGCCCAGGTATGAACCATTTGCTGACTCTGCTCGTGTTTGGTTCTTTCACTATGTCCTACCCATGAAGTTAATGGCTCCCCACAACATTTTGACATGTCACGACAAATGTTGGTGCTTGGACATTTGTGGCTACCTTGTGCAGCCTCATATGGCTCAATACCATTATAAAACATCAGTTAAAGCCTCGTTTGCCGGGTATGGTCACCAGTACGTAACTACATCTTGGTAAGCATTGCAGTCAAATAAGAGCAGCCTCCAATGCCGCTGCAATGCCCTTCGTTGCCAGTGAATTACTTATGTATCTGGTACAGTTGCTATTCTGTCATGCACAGGCGCTGAAATTGCTCCATTGCAACAACTCCCAAGCCAAACAGTTCAGACCAACACGGACAAACCGGCATGAGAGCACAAGCCTACCCAGAGTATACGCCACATACACGACGTTACTGGTTAATCGCCTTTGCTACATAAGCATTTCCAACAATGGTTCTTGGTGCTCTCGTGAAGACGATTTGTGCATTCACACAAGCCTGAGCCCACAAAAATGTTCTTTCAAGTCCCCCAAGGTTACTCTGCAGCGACATTTTCGGTACTCTATTTGTACCATCGGCCACTTTGTGCAAGTAAAGTCCTTCCTTTCACTGTACTTATTGAGAACCCACCTACATTAGTGTGTGCAATTTGCTCTACTGCTTTTACGTATGGCCGTAGCTTTTGGAATTTAAGTGTGAGCTGGAAACGATTTATGCCTATCCCTAAACACACCAACAGAGAAGATCACAGAAGGCGTGAATTCCCCTGCATTTAATACAGTTTGTTTATTCGGTTTGGCCCAGAAACGATCTGTTATATATATGGTCTGATGTCTGCCACTGAGATGTATTGTTACTTCTATCTTCGCAGGATGAACTTTCGCAGAGACTTGCTCGCCTACGTGATCAAGTGTAAGATCGAAACCTGAAAAAGCTTCTCATCTTTCTGTGGCATTCTGTGTGTGTATAAATAACTGACTGAATCGCAGTTTATGCCTCAATGCTAAATATTTGTACTATACAATTCTTACTTTGGGTTCCTTTTTTTCTAAATCTGGAAGGCCTTTCTACAGAGTGTCCAACCTTAACTTTGCAGTTCTGTACAGTACATTTTTAAAGTTGATTTTGATCAATCTATTTTTTCAGCGCTTGTTTCATGAAGACCAGTTGAGTAAATGTTTGAGAATTCTGAAGTACACATGTTTTTCTAATGTAAGTTGTAGAGAAATGCATCATTTTAAATTATGAATGGGTGTTTATCCCCAAGTATGGTTTCATCTTTTAAGTGTCAATGGAAATCATTATTTTTCTGTGTTACATATACAAACAAAATATTATGTATGAGCATGTAGCAGTAAAATGGACTGTAAAACTTTGCAGGTTTTTTTACTCCTTTCAGTGTGTATGATTGTGATTTCTTTAATATTGAATGGTAAAAGTGTAGGCAAGAGAATAGTCGTGCACTGTTCAGTTTTCCTATTTTTACCACGTAAACATGTTGCTTCGGGAAGTCCGTATTTTCCTATACTCACCTACATGACCTAAGACTTGGTTAACTAGGCCATGTAACAATGCATGGAACACCTACATGACCTAACTCTTGGTTAACTAGGCCATGTCACAATGCATGGAACCATATATTTCAGCTCTGCTGACATCGTTCACATACATATATGTTCACATATCTGTAGTCATTTGATAACAGTTGTGAACACTTATGTGAAAAACGGATGGTGGTTCACTTGGAGCCCTGACTTTATTAGCGCTTTCTTTTATTGTGTTGTTTTTATTCCTGTTCTGAAAGTGTTCACATGATTTCATCTCACGAACGTAGTAAGGTAAACCGACATGCTGTAGAAGTGTATTTGTAAATGATATACATGTTATTTCCAACGCTGCTTTGCTGATCAATGAAGGGTGGGGCCAGTAACCAGCACTGGACACTGCTCTGAAACCTCTCCACCAGAACCACATAGACACCACTTTGTAATTAAGGATGGTAACATTATTTTAATTATTCTAAAATGGTTGGATAATTTTTGTATTGAAACACTCAAGCTAATACCATTCTGTTTTTGCACTAGGTCAAACCTTGCCCTAGTGATAATACAGTGCAACTTTGCACTTACACAAGTGCAACGTTTCTGTTATCTGGCCCCTGGTTTCACGTTAAGGATGTTATATTAAGTGCATTTTCTTGGCTAACGTTTCCAAATAAATTGCACGTCTTAAGCATCTTTTAGGCACCATCCTCAGTGGACCGATGTAAAAACATTTTCAGAACTGTTTCCAATTAATAATAATGTATACACATAACACGTTTGCCTTTTGTACACAACAGTTGCATTCGATTACCATAGCATTACTACTTATAAATATGTGATGTGTAGTTACAGGATAAAATTGGGTGATGTTTTTAATGAGCTGTCTTTGCATGCACTCCGTATGTTAGCGATTGTGACTTTTCTCTTGTTTTTTTAGCGTTATGATTTTCGGTTTCATGCACTCGTTTTCTTTTCTCTTGTACTTGAGTGAAAATAAACCATAGTTATTTCACATTGTAGTCTAATTGACAACGTTTGTCCACCCATGTATGTTCTTTTGCTGTCATTATTTTGTGTGCATGTTCTTGAATTATTTAAATTCCCCACCCAGGTTCAACTTATTTAACAAATCCTACGCCTGCACTATAGAGTGCCCACGGACTATCTCTGATAACAAATACAGCGTTCAGGATGTCCAGTCAATATGCTTCAAGTTTCCTCAGATCAATAAATGCAGTTTGGCAATTACTACAATTTGTGAAGCATTAAGAATGCAATTTGAAGTAACGTTTCTGCACTTGGGTGCTGATTCATTGGAGACCTGGGTTCCTTGGAGAGAAAATGTAAAGAGTACACTGGCTGCAAGAGTATTCATTTTGATTTGAATTCTTAAAAAAATACATGTCTACTTGGCTGAGAAACTCACCATCTCTGGAAGCAGGTGACCAAAGCTACTATCACCAAACATGAAACAAACAACGGCAAGAGGGGTAAAACGGAAACCAATCATTTTCTGCTGTGCAACCTGTCTCTAGAACAAGATCCGAATGCAGATTAGAATGCCCCCCTACATCCTACACTTCAGGAAGGACTTGAAGACTCTACTGTTCAAAGAACGTTTTTGCAATCACTGATTGGTCCACTTACCCTAATTCCCCCACCACTCTGTAACTAGGTTTGTGCTTTATATATCCCAAACGGATCCTATTTTTGTAGTTTATGATTCTGTTAGATTCACATGCTGTGTGTAGTCTTCCATCTTGGTTGGCCCAAAATATTTGAACATAAGTACTGAAATCTAAATCTCGACACGGGGTGTTTGTTAAATGACGCTGGTAGGACATATGCACCCCACCCATAATGCTGTTTCCATTTGATGGCCTCCTTAGCCACAGTTTTCTGTCAAAGTTTGAAGGAACAGAAGAACTACAGATGGCTGTTATGAAGTATGCACATGCGTTACATATAAGAATAAGTTTATTATCAAAGCCCCTGGAGTCTAACCATGCAGGGCAGAAGTACAACTCACAATGGCTCTGGAATGGCAACATTCCAGATCCATGACAACATTGTGTTCTACAAACTCCGTGCTGATGACCCGTGTGTGGAACCACATAACATCCCCCTTCCTTATATTACTGATATTTAAGTTACAGTGAGTGTGTTGTGCCACACAGTCAAGATAGAAGGAAACATTTATATTTAAATGAAATGACTAAATTGCTAAGGCTATAATTCAAAGGATACACCTAGACAGCAACGTGGTAAAATCACTAGTAATATACATAGTCACTTTTGAAATTTTGTATAATCCTATGATTTCTTCTTGACAACCCACTTTCATTGGGTCTACTGCCACTCCCTGTCTTTTGGACGCGCATCTCTTGACCTCTGTCCTGTGTTCCATAGTCATTGCGATCCCTTGTCACATGGTTGCTACACTTGCTGGCACTTGGACTTTCAGCATCAGTTTGCACCCCTACAAAAAACACATCTTGCCATCCTCCAACACAACTGATTTGCCGGAACTATTTAGTACCCTCTGTGGTGGTATGAAACTGGATTCACCTTTCATTGTTTTTTTAGGTTCGTTGATACAAACCCAATCCCCTTTCTTGAACATCTTTTCCTTTACTCCATTTCTGCGATCATAATATTCTTTGTACTTTCCCTTTTTCTTAATTACTCTCTTTATGATCTGTTCAATGTCCAAATGCACATCCCTTGCTCCTGAAAACATCCAAGCAGGTCTCAGACTGTTGAACGCTTGTCTGCCCCCTCATCATGGTAAAGGGTTCAACCTCTGTGGTAGTATGTGGAGTGGTTCTATATCTTCAAAGGGCTTCCTTGAGAGCTTCCTTCCATGGAAGTGAGTTGGAGATAGCTATTTGAATCACTCACTTCACAAACGTGTTCATCCTCTCAACAAGTCAGTTTGCTATGGGATGGTATAATGATGTCTTTATATGATCAATTGCTCTTTCCTTCAGGAACAGATGAAATTCAAGTGAGGTAAACTGGGGGCCATTGTCAGACACTATCTCTTTGGGGTCGCCCTCTCTGTTAAAAATTTCACTTAGAAAGTTCAACATTTTTCCAGTAGTGACACCGTCTTCTACAACTCCCCACTCAACCCATTTTGAGGTGTAGTCTACTAGAACTACAATGTATATTTTAACCGCCTCGAGATTTTCATACGGTCCCATGATCTCTATGGCTAACTTGGACCACACTTTATCGGGAATCTCAACAGGTTGTAAAGGTGTTTTCCTTACATTTTTAGTTTATCACTCGTAGCACTTGCATCACAGTTCCTGACACTTTCTTCAACTTTTCACCACAAACCCGGCCACCGGTATATGGTCCTTACCCTTCTCTTGGTCCAATGCCTCCCCAAATGTCCTTCATGGGCCAAGGCAATTATTTTGCCGTTCAGTCTCACTGGACGAATCACTCGGTCTCCTCTATATATGTGTCCTGAATCCATCCAAATTTCTTCCTTGATTTGGGCATAAACTCCTAAACTTTGGTCATATTTGTGCCAGTTATTTTTAATTGCTTCCCTGATATTCTCTTGCTCCTGATCAACATCAGCTATGTTCTTCCATTCTTCTTTCATCACACCAGGGTTTATGGTGGCAATGATATCATCACGTATGGTGGCAATGATGTCATCGCCTCCTGACTCTTTCTCAATCTCAATATTGGCCCCTGTACATTCCCCTGGCAACCTGGAGAAACAATCGGCTACAAAATTCAATTTACCAGGGGTATAACATATGCAAATGGTGTACTGCATTATGTCCAGAATCCACCGTCTAATCCTTGGTGATATCAAATGTGGCGTTTTGGATTGCAACACATGTACAAGTGGCTTATGATCAGTCTTGGGGATGATGGGTAAACCCCATACCAATATCCACTTTACCCCCCAAAGCTTCTCTTTCTATTGTTGAATAGTTTATTTCTGCATCTCTTAAGACTCTTGATGCAAATGCTATTGTCACCAACCCCTTGTCCGGTAGCTGCTCCAATACGCCACCCAAACCAATTTTGCTGGCATCAACAGAAATTATAGTTTTGGCTTTGCAATCAAACATGCCCAGTGTCGGTGCTTCATTGATCGTGGCTTTTATTTGTTCAATTTCGTATTTGCACTCATTTGACCATATGTATTTCGAGGATTTTTTTCATAAATTGTCTCATATTTTTAGTTTTGTTGGTGTAATCGTTCACAAATTTAGAGTAATATTCTGTCATGCCCAAGAAGCTTCTTAATTGGTCTTTGTTTCTTGGTTCAGTGATGCTCAAAATAGTATTCATCAATTCTTTTTTGGATTGATGCCTTCAGGATCACTTGAATGACCTAAATATGACACTTTGTCGCACTTAATCTTGCACTTGTCAAGTTTTAGAGTGAGACCACTGTTTTGAATTACTTGCAGCACACCGATCAATTTCGCATCGTGCTCCTCTTCTGTCTTGGCAGATATTAAAATGTCCTGGAAGCAGCATACGCCTTCAAGGCCACCAAATAAGAATGAAATCAGTCTTTGAAATAACGCTGCGGCTGAGGCGAGGCCAAACGGCATCCTCTTAAACATCAATGCACCAAGTGAAGTGACAAATGAAGTTCAAATTTTAAGATTAATTTTCTAAGGCTATCTGGTGGTAAGCCGAGGATAAATCCAGAGTGCTGAAAAACTTAGCTGGTTTCATGGTTGTTAGTAATTCTCCTATATTCGGAAGAGGATGTTGTCTATCCAGATATTTTTGTTAAGGTCTCTAAGGTCCACGCAGATTCTTATGGATCCATCCGGTTTCTTGACTAACACTATAGGGGCCAACCATTCTGAGCTCTCAATGGGTTCAATTATATTTTGTTCACTCAAATGGGAGAGTTCTTTTTTGAGTGCTTCCTTTGTACCGATGGGAACCCCCTTACCTTATGTGCAATAGGTTTTGCCCCTTTCTTAAGAATTATCTTGTGTTGGAACCCCTCTAAAAGTCCAATTTATTTTTCACTAAACACTTTGGGAAATTGCTTAGCCAACATAGCTTTGATGTCATTATTGTCCTTGAAAACGCTCAAAATGGGAACTTCTTCTCCTGGATGGATCCTGACACGTCGAACAGCTTGTTCTTCCCATCAAACTACTGACAAGCCATTTTTAGCTACATAAAGTCTACAATATGTTTCCCTTTCATGGAAATAATTTCACCCAGGTACAAACAATGATCTCAATGGGGGTTTTACCATAATCTGTTGCTCTTACACCTGTACTTTGTAATTTCCACATTTCACCAGATAGTATTTCCACAAGTGTTGACATCAACAATGGTATAAGGAGACCCAGTATCCACCATCATAGGCAAGGATACTCCATTTATCTTCATGTCAACCCACAATCCCTTATTCCCTCCCATTGCAGTAACTGTGAGTATTTGTACTTGTTGCGCGTTCTCCCTTCTGACTGTCAGCATATTGTTGGGCCCAATATTCTCTTCAACCACCCCTACTGTATTTCCTGGTGGTCTGTTGAATGAGTATCTGTTAAATCTTCCACCTCTTCCATGGACGTTCTTGCACACTTGCAAAATGACCTGTGTGGCCACATTTGTAGTATTCCACAGCTGCCGCAGGGCATTCTTTTTCAGTGTTATTGTGTTTATACCAACTGCATTTTTGATAACGATTTTGTGGCTGGTTCCTGTATCCGGTGTCTCTACCTCTTGAGTTAGCCCTCGAATTATTAGTTGACATTCTCCTTACCATAGACACTAAAGGTTCCTCAGAGTCTTCTCTCACTTCCTCTTGGACCATCCTGATTTCTTTGTCTTCGGGTTTATCAAACTTCTCCCTCATACAGTGATCACC
Source organism: Ambystoma mexicanum (assembly GCF_040938575.1). NCBI lineage: Eukaryota > Metazoa > Chordata > Amphibia > Caudata > Ambystomatidae > Ambystoma > Ambystoma mexicanum. The sequence continues at coordinate 495,776,402 of NC_090930.1, read as the reverse complement.
CAGTTCCATGGTTCTGGCAATCTCCACAGCCTACTCCAGTGATGGATCTCTAGTTTGCCACAATCTGTTGTATGCGTGGATCCGCCATGTTCAACACCAATTGGTCCCTTAAATATTCTTCACCGACTCCAGTAAACTTATATGAGAACATGAGACCTCTCAGTGCTGCAATGTAAGCATCTATGGATTCTCCCTCCAATTGGCATCTCGAGAAGAACCTGTATCTTTCCAATACGATATTGGTTTTGTTTCCAAAATGCTTGGCTAATTTCCCCAATGCACTCTGAAACTTGTGATTATTATCGCCATCTCCACTTTCTGTCCCTTCTTAGTCGGGGAGCGCCCTGAAAATTCTTAATGCTTCTTCCCCAATGCAGTTCAGTAGAGTGGCTTCTTTGAGGTCATCATATTTACTGCCTCCCACAGCCCTCCAGTATACTTGAAATCCGTCCAGTCATTGTTCCCATGGACTTGTGGGGTTGCCAGGCAATGGGAGGAACTGTACTAGAGCTGTAATGTGTTGCATAATGTTAGACAGATGAGTTTATTTATTAGATGATCTTGGGTTGATTGAGCTTGCTTGACTGTTCTGTGGATGCTGTTCTATGGTGTCATCAGAAAGTCAAATGTTAATTAGACAAGTTGTTTTTTGTTCACTCTTGGGACACTGTCTCATTTGGTGCACAAGTGCACCTTTGGCAATTGTTAGTGGCTATTAAGTTTCTTAAATGTCTTTTATTTGTGGGTTTTAGTTTCCTCGCAAAGCATAAATCGCATGCTACGCGTGCTTTTTTGCTGCATTCATTGATTTGTTTCTTCGCGTACAACTCTCCGTATTAGTTACCATGGTTACTTGAATACACATACATTGCCTCCAAAATGGCCGCCACATGTTGGCACGCTATGAGGTTCTTTCCTCTAATGGGTTTGCTGGTGAACGATCGCTTGGAGGTTCATAAAATGCACCTTCTCCCACGGGCGTCTGTGCTGATAAAACGTTTTTTCTCTTTATTATTTCACTCACGGTAACTGTGAGCAGCCCTTTCTGCACACCCTCGATGCTGCATACGAGGATCTCTGTCCGCCAGTCTCTCAGCCGCATTGCCATCAGGACCTCCATCTCTTTACCGTCGAGTAGCTTTTCACGCACAGCTGCGGCGGCAAACAGAACTCTGTGGGCATCCTTTGGAACAGGCATTTTCATCGCCTAGTCGCTAATTGTTATGAAGCATGCACACGCGTTACATATAAGAATAAGTTTATTATCAAAGCCCTCGGAGTCTAGCCATCCAGGGCAGAAGTACAACTCACAATGGTTCAGCAATGGCTACATTCCAGAACCATGACAACATTGAGTTCCACACACTACGTGGTGATGACCCCTGTGTGTGGAACTACATAACAATGGCCTTGAAAATCTTGGCTCATTGGGTGTTTTTTTTTTTTAGTAATGTTAACGGGGAGACCGGTTGTACAATAAAGAATGCAGAATACTTTTGTGAATTTGTTCTCTTGTGTTTGGACCTCATGTAGAAACAGCCTTTTATGTGTTACAGTTCCAGAATGTGAAATTCCTGTCTTCCACGGGATCACGAGGCAAGTAGGTGCCAAGCCTGTTAAAACAAATGATTAGAAGGTAATCCAAGCTAGAAAGAGCAAGGTTGGGCTGCCAATGTTATGGAGGTTTGTAGAACTGAGACCATGGTGAAGTTGGAAGACCGCACTGAGCTTGAGGAAATGAAGCCAAAGTATGGTGCTGAAAGCATCATTGGAAGATAACAAAGCACAGATGATCAACGTGGTGCAGAGAGCCACAAGGAAAGACATGAGGTCACCAAAACGGTATATGGCACTGAAAAGATATACAGCCCTTGTAAAGGATACTCTTTGAAAGGGGAACCATACTGTAGAGTCAAAACAGGAAACTGATTAGACTCTGGTACAAAGACTGAGGACTTTTATTATGAAGAACAAGACTGATGTAGAGTTGTACATGTCCTCAACACATTTGTACACAAATGCCGAAGTGCTCATGGACATGTGAGAAAAATAGACACCGGCAACGGCGTGAAATGGGAAAGCTTACTTTCCAAAAGGCTTAATCTAATTGCTTTCAATTATGCAGAACATATTACAATGGGGGTAATGAGAAGCACAGCTACACCCACCAAAACATTCCAATGATGTACTCCTAACCAGAAACATCATGACAGGAATTGGATTGACCAAGCTTCGAGAAGAAGAGGTGAAATTACCAGAAGGGGAGCAGAGTATATAGAATGTTACTGTCTGGGCTCTTCAGATGAAAGAGTCTTCATGGGCCTAGTCAAACAATGATCCGTGTAATTATCAGGCAGCTATACAAAAAGCAGCTAATGGGTTAACATTAGACCCTTACAAGATGAGGAAGAGGATTTCCTGATTGAGACTGTTAATAAGCAAATGGAATGCCTGAACCTATTCCATTAATTTGGCTAAATCCTCTTATGGCAGTTTGTGTATGATACGCAGTGTAGCCACACCAAGACTTTTCAACTTTCTGATAGAGAAGTGGTATTGCTCGGCAAGTGAACCACTACTAATCTCTCATCACCTCAAATCTGACTGATTATTGCCAGGACATGAGAATATGTTGCTTACGTACCTCTGTCTGAGGCACCCACTGATAGGGAGTGCACTTAAATGTATGCCCTCATTAGGAAGATGTCTACAACAGTGTTTTATATAATAACAATAGCTAACTCAAGTGCACTACTGGCCAGATATGATTGGGCAAAGTGGGACTAGTTGGGGTCCCTGATAAAGTAGCTCCCAGTAGAAGCAGGAACGATGGCACAGGGCATTCTCAGAGAAAGGAGGTTTCCTTCCAACACAATGAAGTCTAGCTTAAATGCTGCAGAAATGATGGGCAGGCAAGCAGAAATGGGGCTAGTTATACGAAGATACTCTTGGCTCCAGGTTGCAGGACTCCCACCCGAGAAACAGGCCAGAATAATTAGCCATGCTATAGGAAGAATCTAGTTGTCTCACAAGTAGACTGTGCACTTGAGAAATCAAAGATGAAAAATGAGACTGCAAGATCATTGGGAGCCATACGCATCAAATCTGCAGGAAAGGGGGGATACCTCTGCCCATGTCCGTTTCAAATCTAGGCTGCCACATGAGTAGAGTTGGCAGTAGGGTTGACTGGCAAGAGTGTTACCCCCCTTAGACAGTGTATGACTGCGGCATCCTCACATATTAATGCAATGGGAGGTATCTTGCACCCAAAAGTGGGAGAACATTGAGAGACAAGTGGGTACTAACAACAGGAATAAATATAGCAGAGTTCAAAAGACTAAGTCATGGGGCTGGGTGGAGCTAGCTGCATGCAAGATGTCCGCCTTTGCCAGTTCTTATACCTGTGGAGAGAAACTGCTCTCGTCACCTGAAGGAGCGATTGATGTCTGCTTGAGGGGGGTAAGACTTTGTAAAGATGGGTACCCCAGTTTTTTTTTTCTTTTTGTGCCTCCCAGATTATGCAGAGGATGCCTCCAGGGCCGGTTGACAGCGAGGGTAGCGAGATTGTGGCATCTGGACCATGAAGCCTAAACAGCAAGCCTCAGCAGGCGACCTAGCTCTGTTTTTCCCCACTAGTGCCGGTGGGAGAAGCTTTAGATACTGGAGGAAACAAAGCTCCCTCCTGTGACCCAGTTCCACCACACTGTACTGTCAATCATGGTGATGCTTGGATAGCCAGATTTGCAGGCATTTATATGTATTATTATTATGGTATTTATTGAGCACAGACCTAGCTTCAAGAAGCAACAGAGCGCTTTACAGAGGTATACAACAATACAAATACATAAGTGCTATTCAGAGGTAACCAAATGTATACAGCAGGAGGTGGGATACAGAGGGGAACAGCTATAACTGGTGGCAGCGAGGAGAAGGTCGGGCAGTGTCTAGCGAGTCGGGTGGTGCGAGGTGCGATGTGATGGCCTAGGTGTTGAGGTGGAGAGATTTCTTGAAGAGGTGGGTCTTGAGTTCTTTTATGAATTGTAGGAGCTTGGGGCCAAGTTTGATGCTGACTGGGAGGAGGTTCCATAGTCTTGGGCATATGCATATTTTCAGAGGGGACATGAGATGCCTGCTTACCTGCAGGGAGGTGCCCGCTCCTCTGAGGTACTCCTAGCATCAAGGGTGCAGAATATGAGCTAAGTCGATTAAGTCCCTGGATATGACAAATGGAGAAGTTGCTGGTGTCAGAGAATAGTACACAAGACTTGAAGTCCATGTGAATTCTTCATAGTAAACTTGTAAAGGTGAATAGCCTTGAGTTTGTGCAATACTCGAACAGTTAAATCCCAGCTCAGTAGTGGTGCTTTCCTTGTTAGAAAGTCTCATCTGTTTCCATTGAGACAGCTACATCATCAGGAAATGCATACTAGTCAGAAATGACAGCACCACTGCAATGTTTTGTATGAAACTCTGACTAATGCATTCCCAAAACCTATCGCACATAGAGCAACAGATTTGGCACTGATGTCTGCACAGATGGATCACTTTGATTGCACAGCATATATCCGAACGGGCATGACTGGGAACTCTATCCATAAACACTCCATGTTTTTCAATGCATGGGGACACCAGATATTGATCTTTTCACAAGATGAGCAAAAGGAAGGTCATGGAGCAATTCGCTATGGATTAGTTGGTCAAGCTTTACAAACCTACAGCTCTTGGTTGCAAAAGATCCTGTGGTTTTGCACCAGAATTGTGAAATAGGACTGATATGCAGACTTGCTGCACGTGGCACGAACAGTACCATTGAAGCAGCATACACACCTAATCATTATTGAAGAATAGAAGACAATACACCCCAATCCACAAACTCCTCCTTGCAGCTTGGCTGTGGAGCTTTTATGAGTTTGGACATTTGCAACTACTGCATAAGTGTATGTAAAATGACACGCACACACGCCCCCCCTCCACCACTCTTTGGTGCAGACAAGTGAACCTAATGCGAGGGGAATGGTATAGTGAAATACCTGTTATGCTTGCTACATGGTGGGATAGCATAAAAACCAAATTCAAATTTTTTCCAACTATAGTTAGTTGACGGCAATGGACTTCGACAGCGGCGAAGTCCTGGTACTTCACTTCATTCTCCTCAGCGGTCCCGTCTCGGTCTCGGAGCATGGGAAGAGGGAGCCTTACCAGGTCCTCTCTCGGATCAGTCTTCGACAAGTTCGGCAGCTTTCAGACCAGGTCGAAGCAAATGCAACAGCAAGTCTTCTTCTTCCAGCTGGGCGCCGAGGATCAGCAGTTCCAGTTACTCTTCTAGTGTATAAGTGTATAAACAGCTTCTGAACAATTTCCAGTGGTGAGAGGTCCCCAGATATACTATCCTGTCTCTCATCCACACTGCTGGCTCATACTCAGAAGCCAATCATACAGAAGGGCATTCATGCAGTCAGTCAACCAATCAGGCACACAGTGCATTCAGGCCATCCGCCTCCCTCCCAGACACTCACAACAAGGAATGTGGATTGGGACAAGTACCCAGCCATTCAACACTACACACTGCATTCAGGCCAGTTTCGGGCAGGGCTGTCTCAGTCTTTGTCTCTCATACCAGAAACCAGACGGCCACAACAAGAAGTGCATATTGGTCACACACTCCATTCACCCAGGTCCCACCCACAGGGTGTACCCACAACATACATTCACTGGGAAGCCTCCAGCCAGTCTGGACTGGACTTCACAAAAACACCATATATGGAACTTCCACCCAAAAGCCAGTCAGGGGGAAGGGACAGAGTCGGGGCTTCCCAGGACTTGGGTGGGGGGTGGGGGGGGAAAGGTAACAGTCAATAGAAAGCAAGAGGACACAGGGGCCATCTTGTTTTCCATCAGGAATCAACTGATTCCAATGGCAGGGCCTGTGTATCCCAAAATGGAGGATGCTCGGAGCACTTGTCAAATTCAGCGTGGAGCTGCCATCAGCCCATACCGTGCTCTGTGGGCCACCCACAGGTGCCCAAAAACATACACTAAGGGGCACAGGGTTGTACCCCCCCACCCATGGGTGCCGTAAGGGTATCCCATGGGTCTGTTCACCAAACCAAAAGAGAGCTGCACCGCCAGGAGTCCCACATGAACTCCTGTGTGGAAAACACGACGGAAAACACGATAGAAAGGCAGTAAAGGACAAGGATACGGAGGCCCTGTCCCTCATATGCATTTCCAGCATCACAACACCCAGAGAACCTTCAACTCTCGAGGGAATGTTTACACAGGAGGATCTGATTCATCCTAGATCAACAGTTTGGGAACAGTCATCCAGAACCACAGAATATCTCAGACACAGACTGCGTTGGCCTCTAGATAAGGATGTTGGAGCCAAGCTCAAATTGGAATGCCCTCACTCAGAGATTCCAGGGAAGGTAGCTCTGACCCCTGAGCTCGATCCCAAAATGATTACCTTCCTAGGGAAGAACATTAGAGACCCCAAGAAAGGCATTAATCGTGCCTGGAGATCCTGCCAGGATAAGGTCCTGGTTATTACACGTCCTCTGGCAAAAATAATGGTCCTGGTCCAAAAGGCCATTGACACGGGCAAACCAATTGATCCTACTATTCTATCGGGTTGGTCCCAGAGAGCACTCTGCTTGCTCGGAAATGCAAACTGTCCATCTCCATTGAACGCAGGAAGGGCATTCTCTGAATCTGGAGCAACGGGTCAGGCTATGCTATTCAGAGATACCTTTGTAAAAGATGTCCAAATTCATGGGCACCTTCACAGCCTTGGACAAGGAGCAAGCGTCTATTAAGAGTCTTCGCCACCAAGGTTTTTTTCCCGGGCCTGGACCAGGTAGGGGTTGCTCCTCCGGCCGATAATCATTTGACAGAAGACCTCAACACTCAAGGGACGAACATAATTTCAGTCAAGACCATTCAGACACCTTCTTTCCATCAAGGGGATGAGGAAGAAGCCGCGCCTGGAGAAGAGCGACTAGATATCCAGCCCAACAACCAACGGGTCAGTGTAACTATAGCAGCACCAGCGCCGCAGACACCCATAGGAGGGAGGATAGCTCTCTTTGCGCAAGCCTGGGACTCCTTATCTGGAGACGCCTGGATCAAGGACACAGTTCGAGGCTTGCATCTAGAGTTCTTTGCCTAAACATTCCAAGCAAAGCGCCCCACACGGATAGTAATGTCTGGGGCAGACGCAGCAGCGCTAGACAGTGAGGTGCACAATCTCTACCAAAAACAGGCAATATGCCCTTGTTCGAGTCAAGGCAGGTGTTTCAGCTCTATATTCTTAGTTCGCAGGAAGCAAAAGGTACGTCCAGTCTCGGAGCTTCGAACAACTTCATAGTCTACTGCCATTTCAAGATGGAGGGGATTCACATGATCAGACATCTTAAGACCAGGCGACTGGCTCATTCGCCTGGACCTCAAGGATGCTTACCTGGCAGTGCCCATTCATCAGGCGCACATAGGTTACATGAAGTTCTCCTGGAGGAAGCAGGACTGGGAGTGTATGAGCCTGCCCTTCGGGCTTTCCTCAGCCCCATGGGCCTTTACCAAACTTCTAAGACCACTCGTGGCTCATCTCAGACCAAGGGGTCAGACTGATAGTATACTTGGACGACATCATTTTCATGGCCCAATCCCAGGCTCTGGTAGAGCAACAAGACAGGCTCACCATAGATTTATTACACAGCCTTGGGTTTCTCATAAATTGGGAGAAATTGGTTCTCTGCCCTTGCAGGAACCTAGAATTTCTAGGATTCATAGTTGATATGCAGAGCTCGCAACTCTGGCTCCCTACTCCCAAAATGCACTCCACACGTCGAGATTCACAGGCTTCTACTGAGGAACGTCATCTCCCTCTGGGAGTTAGCAAGAGTAATAGGTCTATTTTCCTCTTCCATACAGGCAATATTTTCCGTCCATCTTCATTACCGGGAGATGCAGAAACTGAAAGGCCAGCATTTGAGGCACAGCCTTCCTTTCTCACAACGTCTGACACTCTCGCCTCAAGCAAGGACAGAACTAGTCTGTGACTCACGTGTATGGAAGCCTGGAACGGCAGTGCTATCTTCAGTTCCACCGCGGACATAGTCATAGTCGGATGCCAGCCCCTCAGGTTGGGGAGCAAGAGGCGGCGCAGTAGCCACGGGGGGACTTGGTCCCCTCAGGAACTGGAAATGCACATAAACTGCCTGGAGCTCCTGGCAGGCTCTTTCGCAGTGAAGTCATTTGCCAGAGGCAGAGTGAGCTGTTGTATTTTACTGGAAATGGACAGCATTTCAGCAGTGAGATATATCAATCATCTGGGTGGCACCAGATCAGCACCTTTAGCGGAACTAGCCAAATACTTTTGGCATTTCTGCCTGGAACACCAAATATCCTTCACAGCGATTGGAGGATTAATAGAGAGATCTCCTCCCGCCTCCAACGGGTATGGAGGCCCATGTCCAGGGATCTGTTTGCCTCCCACCTCAGCTCCTGGAGTTTTACAGCTGGAGATCGGATTAAGCAGCCGCAGCAACAGATGCATTTCTGCAGCAGTCAACCAGGGGAATTCTTTATGCCTTCCCCCCTTCACCATTATAGCGAGGACCCTGGCAAAGGCCCGTCAGGAACAAACAGAGCTTGTCGTCATAGCCCCGGTCTGGACATCTCAGACCTGGTATCCAGTTCTTCTGGAACTTTCCTCAGATTTTCCGACATGGCAATGCCACCCCCTTCTCAGCTGGTCATTGACCCTAGCAGCCTGGAGGATTTCAGGGCAAGATGGAGGGTCCTAGGCATTTCACACAAAGCTATCAGTCTCATCAAGGAGCGCTGGGCCCCCTCCACCTACAAGAAGCACGCCAACTCTTGGAACGCCTGGACACGTTGGTGTCTGGACTGAAGGCTCCATCCAGTTTCAGCACCTATCAAGGACATTTTGAACTTCCTAGCTTCTTTAGTAGAAGGAGGCCTTGCTTACAGGGCTGTCAATGCTTACAGCTCTGCGGATCTCGTGCAGGGTGTCCCAGCTGGAGAACATCACCTGGTATGTAGGCTCCCTAAGGGCATCCGCCTTACGGTACTTGCCTTTTCCTTTCTTGGCCCCATAATGAGGAGCTATCTCGCACAGCTCTTTCGGGCAAGCTTACTACATTACTATGCTTGGTCTCCTGCAGAAGAGTCTCAATGTCAGAGCTCTCGACTTAGCAGGCAGGACCTTTTCTTCTGACGGCATAGTTTTCCACATATCAAGAAGGACTAAATGCAATTCAAGAGTAATATCATATCCTGCCTTTAGAGAAGAGCCTAAGCTATGTCTAGTCAAGTGCTTAAAGGTCTACGAAGAAGTGACTGCACTCCTCAGAATCTCCCCTAACAGGCAACTATTGATAGCACTGCGCAAGCCCCACAGTGCAGTTTCTGCCCCGACATTGGCACGCTGGGTGCGCTGGACTCTCGTACAAGCAGGTATCGATGCTAATCACTTCGGCGCTCACTCATTGAGAGGTGCCGTGGCTTCCAAAGTTTTCAGGTTTGAGTCCATCTAGAGGACATCATGAGGATGGCCGTCTGGGCAGGTGAATCAATTTTCAAGCATTTCTACCTGAAACTGCTAGAACAACCTGCATCGGTACTGGTGAGTAAGCTTTAAACTAGCATAATGTGAGCCTCCGGTCTTGACATAGATTAAAGATTTTCCAGAATAACTTATATGAAAGTCTTAATTCTATTAAAGACACGGAGGCGAGCATTATCCCACCCGACCAGAGAAATAAGTGTCCCACAGCACGCTAGCGTGCAGTTGGTTAATATCATTGCATTGGGTGTATTTTGTACTACTACATGCCATGTAAGTTTACATAACGTACTGATTTCTCTCCCACCCACATAAGTAACCCTTGATTATTTCTCCTTGCCTCCGATAGGGACTGCAGACAAAGCCCGCCTGATGATCTGAGCTGCCTGGGTTTTTCCCCGCAGAACGTCAGAAACTTTACGACTTCAGCCATGCCTGTTCTCCTTGATTGCCAGAGTTTGCAGCCTCGAAAGAGGAAGTCACAGACTGTTTGTTCCTATTTGGAGGCACTGTTGTATGCTTATTGGAGGATTATTGTCCCCTGTTCAGTGACCTGTTATGGACTTCAGCTAAGCCTCCTGGGAAATAGTTTTTTTTCTTCAAGTGACTTTACCATGGACTGGAGGTTCCTTTTCTCTCATGTTTAATGTTTGTTTATTGGATATTTTTTTGCATCCTTGTTAATGTGTACACTATACCATCATTTGGTGCATGAAATACTTGCAGCTGAGCTTTTCTCTTTCAAGTTAATAAAAGAAAGAGAAGCATAATGCTCGCCTCCGTGTCTTTAATAGAATTAAGACTTAAAAGTTATTCTGGAAAATCTTTATTGTCAGGGTTGGTTTTATGGGCTTGTGATTGCCTGGTTTAGTGTTAGAAAAGGCTTTAGTGTAAGGATAGGGGTTAGGGTTAAAGTAAGATGTTTGGTTAGAATTAGGATAAGAGTTAAGGTTGGATAGGGTGGTTGCTGCAGTGCTTGTGAAGTTGGGGTTTGGTTAGTTAGGGTAAATTAAGTTTCAGGGTAAGTGTAAGGGTAGGAGTTATGGTAAAGCGAGGGCTAATAGAGTAATGGTTTGGGTATGTGTTTAAGAAAGGGATAGGCAAGTTGGGGATGCCTGTTGATGTTGGCATAGGATAGGGGTTAGGATAAACGTAGTGGTTAGAGCAAAGTAGGAATTGGGGAAAGTGTTAGAGTTGCATTTAGGGTAAGGTTAAGGTTAGGATTAGAGCAAGGGTTGGGTTAGAAAGGGCTATGTCATTTATGGAGGAACATGCAAATACAATGCTTTATCACACTAAAGACTTGGTGTTCTGTAAAAGTTTGGGGTAGTAATTGGAATTAGGGTAACGTTTAGGAACGGATTTAGGGTAATTGTGAAGGTTTTATTAAAGGTTTGCATCATTGTTAGGGTTACAGCCTTGTACATTTGTGTATTTAAAAATAGCTTTTCGGCAACCTTATTACTGCCAACATTTTCACACTTTGCATTGATTGACTACTTTTTTAAAACTGCTTTTTGCTGGCTACATTTTAATAGGACTTCATTTTTCAGGGTACTAATACACAACAGGTCAAGTATTGTATTATTGCCCCAAAGAAAACACTGGGGCTCCTCCACCCCAGAGGTATATACTTGTATCGCAAAAAAGGGGTGGATAAGCGCAACCATTTATAAAAAGAACCTCATTTATAAACTCGATCAATCCCTAGAAGGACTCTCCTGTCCCTTGGACAGCTCCCTCTAGGTAACACTGGTGTGCCACCTACCTAATAGGGATAGCAGGGAGATAAATGTCCCTATTCCTAAACTGCACTTAAGTATTTTATATGTAAAAAAGTTATGCTGGTTACCTTCTGGACAACAAGAACAGAGAACTGGTATCTTCTAAAAAGATACCAACGAGAAAGATACTAATTACAACTTTTATTCTGCCTCTTTCTCATAATTGTATCACAAATTGAACTCATAAAAACACCAATCAAACGTGCCACAATGCAAGCACCCCTGCTTGTTTGCCAATTCTCAGCAATGTATCCATATGCTTTAAAAAGTAAATGATCATGGTCGGTCGACAGGTTTCGATGGGCCAGCTTGCTTATGCCACCTTCTTTAGGACCTATTTTATTTATTACATTTGTTACTCGCCCAGACCCACATGTATCACAACAATGTTACAGACAGCTTATACAATGTTACAAATCAAACAGTGTTAGCAATTCATTTTATACTCTTGTTACAGACAAGTTAGGCCACTGGGCCATACATATAGGAGATAGGAACATCATTTAACGTTGCAGTTAGATAAAGCGAGGTAAGTAGAGGAAAGTCGAGGTATGTCGAGGACACTCTGGTGCCCTGGTTGATTGGGAATCACTGAATTTAGTATTTGTTGAACAACCAGGTTTTCAGTGCTTTTTTGAAGCCTAATAAAGTATCCTCATTTGTTATACTAAATGGTAATGCATTCCAATGAGTTGGGGCTAGGACTTTGAAGCTACATCCTCCTGCGCTATTATATTTGTATTGTGGTATTTCCAAAAGAGCCAAGTTATTGGATCGGAGGGTCCTACAGGAGGTTTTCTTCTTGATAGTATTGTTGAGGTAGCTAGGGGCTTTGTTTGTGATGCATTTATGAACGACACATAGCGTTTTGAAAATGATTCTGGCTTCGGGCAGCTAATTATTTTCTCGCCTGATGTTGGACATGTGTTTGGATTTCTTTATACCTAAGGCCGCTCTAAGGACGTTATTCTGCAAAAGATGTACCTTATTGATGTTTGTTTTTGAGGTTCCTAAAAGGACATTGCAGTAGTCCAGTTTCGTTAAAATTAGCGCTCTAGCCAGAGTGATACAGTTTATGGGAGTAAGGAATTGGCGGCTGAGTGCAATTAGTTTAGCGGTGTAAGCTGTTGAGGAGAGGAGGGCTGATATATGTTTATGCATAGTGAGGTTTGTGTCTGTATATACCCCAACAGTTTTGACTTGCTTGAGTACTGGGATCCGGGTGCCGTCTATGTTGATGTGCGAGTAGTCTGGATGGAGGGTGCTTATATTTTTTTTGTGAGCAAACAATGAGAGTCTCAGTTTTCTCGTCATTAAGACAAAGGCTGTTTAGTGCCATCCAATTTTGATTGATGGCATAGACTTTAATGGTTTGGGTATCTTGGGTGTCGTCCCCTGTAATGGGGATGAGGATCTGGGTGTCATCTGCAAAGTTTGTGTAGATGACACCCATATTGTCTAGAGCTAAGTATAGGAGTTTGGTATAGGCGTTGTAGAGAGTGGGGGAGAGGCAGGATCCCTGGGGAACTCCTATGGGGTCAGCTGTGTCATTTCTGATGGAAACTCGATGTTCGATCAGCTAAAAAGGATTTTATCCAGTGTGGCGTTATTTGAGAAATTAAAGTCTTTTTTTTTTTTTTTTTTTTAAGAGTTTCATAGAGTTTCTCATGGTCCACCAGGTCGAATGCTGCTGATAAATCCAGCAGCAGTAAAGTAGCCATTATTCCTGTAACTCTGATGGTATCTAATTGGCTTTTCAAGTCTGAGAACTGTCTCCGTACTATGGTTAGGCCTGAAGCCGGATTGTCTAGCTCCTACTAAGTTATTTTGTTCCAGGTGGGTTTGTATTTGGTTGTATGCTAGTTTGTCGATGATTTTGAATAGGAAAGGGACGGTAGTTATGGGCCGGTAATTGGTGGGGCTAAAGGGTCTAGTGTGGGCTTTTTTAGTAATGGCGTGACCCACGCTTCTTTGATGCTAGCTGGGACCAGATTAGAATTGAAGGAAGAATTTATAAAATTGGTAATTATAGGGGTGAGAGTAGGGGCACATAGTTTGAGTAGGTGTGCTGGGAAGTTGTCTCCTTTGCAGTTTGAAGCTTTGAGTTTGGCTATGGTGTTTTCTACTACTTCTTGGGAGAATGGGGCGAAATTGAACATAGGAGTAGTATCTCCTATAGGTTTAGTGATTTGGTTTGAGGTGATATATTTATCAGATAGCAGATTTCTTTTGGAGATCATTTTGTTTTGTTGGAGTTGAATTTTAGTGGCGAGGGCATCTTGAATAGTTGTACACCATTCTTTACTCGGTTGAACCGGATTGGTGATAGGGATAGGATTTTCCAATTCTTTGAGGATGGAGAATAACTCTTTTGAGTCAGAGGAGGCATTTCTAATCCTGGTGTTGAGCGCATCTGCTTTGTGTGCAATAATGGCTGCTTTGTAAATTTAATTAGCGGTGTTGAAAGCGTCTGCAGCTTCTGGGGTATGGGTTTTGTTTAGACGGTGTTCGGGTGACCGTTTACTCAGTCTAAGAGAAACTAATTCACTGTCAAACCAGGATGATTTTTTTGTCCTTGCGTCTAGTTTTAGTGACGCGAGGTGCAAGGGTATCTATTGTATTGGTGAGGCATTTATGGTAAGTGTCAGCCAGGGCAGAGGGGTTCTCATTAATCCTTTTGTCATTGAGGGTGATTGCTAGTAAAGGGTTAAGGTTTTCTGCTGAGAGTTTACGGATATTTCTTGTTACATAAGATTCCACGATGGTAGGTTTAGGTAGGTCTGGTTCATTACAAAGGATAGAGAAATTTACCCTATAGTGGTCAGACCAAAGTCATTAATTACTGGAGTCTATGGATACTGAAGTATGAGCGGTAGCATCTAATCTAGCGTTCTCCCTTTCTCATGGGTGGGTGCGTTCACGAGTTGTGTGAAGGCCATGACTTTCAATGCACTGTGTAGTGCTTCTGCTTTATAGTCTTGGGTTTCGTTGAATCCAAGGTTAAGGTCGCCAAGGACTATGCATTTTGTTTTAGGTTTAATGAGTGGCGTTCGTAATAAAGGTATTTCGAGAGGATTGGGTCCTCCGACGTATTCCATATCTATGACATGTAATCACCACAGCTGTGCTGATTACATGTCAAAGATATGGAATACGTCGTCGGACCATCCCATCGAAAGAACGCTGCTAGGTAAGAGAGTAACTTGTTAGTCTAATTCAGGCTGAGAATTAGTGTTAGGAGCTCTGTAAAAAGTTACTATTTGTGGTTAGTAGCTAGTTTGTCTAATAGGATTTTGTACTCGTCTGGGTTCTCGATGGGTCAAGCTCTTATTTTAAGTTGGGTTTTAGCTATAATGGCTACTCCCCCACCTACCGATTTCGTTCTATCCGTCCTGAGGATAGTGTAATCTGGGGGGATAGCAATGGTGAGTATTGGTCCAGAGGCTTGATGATGCCAAGTTTCAGTCACTATGAGTAGATCTAGTTGCTCAATAATGTGGTCATGTATTTCTGTGGCATGTGCAGCTATGGAGCGTGCATTAATAAGTGCTGCTTTGAGGTGCACAGGGGGGTAGTGATTGGACGAAGGGTGTTAGGCATGTGTTGGTAACCCCAACAGAGGTGGTTTGTTTGGTTATGGTGTTCATTTTGGATGGTTTGGCTTGGTAGGCTGGTGTGTATACACTACTTATGGTGGTAGGTGTAAAAGGGACAAATATGCTAAGGCAGTTAATAAAACAGGATCTAAGTCTTTGGGTTCTGTTGCTACCCACTAGCGGGATCAGGGGGGGGGAATGTAAGTCCGTGATCTGAGTCTAGCGCATCTGCATGCGCTGATGACCGGGTAGGTCATTTTAGGCTGGTTCTTAGTGATGATTATGTATGGTTTGGGAGCAATTTGTGGTTTTTGGACAATTATGGTGTCCGTTTGGGTGTTGGTCTGATGATAATGCTGGGGAAAGGGATTCGTATGAGGTAGGAAAGGCGTGGGACAGGGGTTGGGGTGGTGACGGGGGCATGCTGCCCTGAGGAGGCCATTTTCATGGTAATGAAGTGAGAGCCTATGCATGGCAAATCACACGGTACAATGCTGAAGGGGAACATCATAACCAGCCTGGCATGGTTTAGTTAGATTTAAAAGGCTAGGTATATTATGTCCGTAGAGTGGCTAATGGCGATGGCTCAGAGAGGAGATGGTCGGGCAGACCTGGTGCTAATTGTTCCCTATGTCAACTAGTTTGCCAGAGCTAAGTATCTATGGCAGTAACAGAGTGGTGGTAGCTACATTCATGCGCATAACGGTTCGACTGGTATGGTTAGCCACAGAATTACAACATTGTGCAGGTAGGGAGCATAGTTATCACTATCTACAGGTAATTTAGATAGTGTTACAGATACACTTGCAAAACATGTGAAGAAAACAATGCTAGGGCTAAAGCATGGCGACACAGTTCATAGAGGGTACTTGTACGATGCAATTGATAGCTGGTAACAGGCAGCACAATAGGTAGTTTGTGCCCGGCAATACAGTTAATCGGTTACTCGTATGGAGGAGGAGCAGGCTGCAGTTGCAGGATCAGTTAAAGACAACATAGAGAGGTAGGCAGGAGGTTTGCCTGAGCACATGATTACAGGGAGTTCAGGTGTGCTAGACTGAGCGTAGAGGGGGCAGTGACAAAAACAATATATGCATGATCGTACATGTTGATTACCATTTATGCATAGGCAACGTTAGGTGTTGATGGGTGAAATGCACATAGTAAGGATATGCACCGGCACCAACAGCATTAGGTTCCCTTTGTTTGTGAGCAAAGCACTACATACTCCCAGCAGGGGTGGAGAAGGGACCGTTACAGAGAGTTGTATCTCAGTATGCTGATAAGTAGTGAGGGGGATTGCTGCTCTACAGGTGCGCTTCCCGAGTCATCCAGTAGCGGAGCGTGAGGTAGGATAAAGACTGTAGGTGGAGATGCAAATGAAGCCGCAGATGAGTATTTACATTAATTTGGAGGCAATAAAAGCAAGTGCCGATGGCCCATCATGGACAGGCACAGACGGGCCCTTTTACTCAGCCCTTCGACGAGGATCTTCCGCACTCCGGCTTCTGCCTATTGGTGGGGGGGGGGCGGAAGTAGTGGAGCTCAGCCAATCTATGGCTGAAGAAGGCTGATATAGCCGAAAAGTGAAATATGCTTGCAGAGGACGTGGCGGCTATTGACCGCATTGCAGATAATGGCGGAGTATAGCGAATTCCGTCGGGGCAATTCTTGTAGGCAATGCAAATAGCAAAACACTGCACAACTGCTTTGCTGGGCACAGATAATAATTATAGAATGGTAAAATCAGCAATGCAGGTGTCGACGGCTGGTCTCATCGTTGCAGTAGTTGTGGGCTTGGGCACTTCCACATTTGCTGGTCAAGTTGCGTGGCGATGGAGAGAAGGCTCCTGCCTTCTTCTCCCGACGAGGCTGCT
The DNA here is from genome assembly GCF_040938575.1 of Ambystoma mexicanum. NCBI lineage: Eukaryota > Metazoa > Chordata > Amphibia > Caudata > Ambystomatidae > Ambystoma > Ambystoma mexicanum. The sequence goes on along the minus strand of NC_090930.1, from coordinate 495,759,559 downwards.
GCTATGAGCAATGGAGATCGCTTCCCTGTCGTCTCCAAATTCTCTTAGAGTACCACACGGAATTGCTCACTGCCACCCCATGCTCCCCTCTGGACTTATATTTTTACATTTATTTATTTTATTTATTTTGACATTTGGTTGGGCACCTAAACTTGAGGCATCTAGGCGCTTTTTGCTTAAGAAGGATGGTTACATTGGTTCCTTGCAAAGGTCTTAGGTTACAGATGTTGATTACATGGGTTACAGACGTTAGTTACATTAGTTACATAAATATAATTAAATAGATTTGGCTGAGGTCGTTATATAATGCATTGGGTTATGTTTACAGAGATTACTTCTTAGATTAGGTTAATACATTGCTTTCGGTTATTCCGGCACCCTACACAGGAAGGTCCTGTGTAGGGTGCCGGCAGAATGGGATGAGGTTGTTTGAGGGAGGTAGTGGTAGGAAGGTGAAGCCTAGTGCGGGTAATTATATAGTAGAAGTACTTTTAGGTGTCTTGGGAAAAGAGCCAATTTTTAAGGCCTTTGCGGAAGGACCAACGGGAGGTGTCTGATCTCGAGAACATGGAATTCCATTGTTTGGCTGCGATTACAGGGAAGCTGCAGTCTCCAGCTTTTTGCCATCTGAATCTCGGGATGCCAATGTGACAAGAGTAGGCCGAGCGGGTTGGTCTGTTGGACAGAGCTTTGGATATTTGTCTTGCTAGGTAGATCGGAGCGCTATTAGATGGGCATTTGTGAGTTAAGGATAAGGTTTTGAATTTGATTAGATCCCGAACTGGCAGCCAGTGGATATTCTGTCTAGCTGAAGAGATGCTCTTTTCTTTAGGGAAGTTGAGGGCGGCCCTAACTGCATTGTTCTGGACTATTTGTAGTTTTTTTTGATGTTTCTTGCATTCAAGCCTACAAAGAGGGATTGCAGTAATCAATCCTTGACAAAATGAGTGCTCTGGTGAGGGTGATGCAATTGTCGGTGGTTAAGAAAGGTCTACTGGGGATGATCAGTTTGGTGGTGTAGGTTGCTGCCGTGGCAATGGCGTTGACTTGCATTGTTAGGGAGAGTGAGGAGTCCAGGTAAACGCCTAGTGTTTTTACCTCTTTTGCTACCGTGATAATGTTGCCGTTAGTAGTGAAGGATTTGTAGGATTGAGATAGGTTGTTTAGCCTAGGTTGACTGCCAATAATGAGTAGTTCAGTTTTTTCGTCAATTAGACAGATTCTATCCGTGACTTGCTGCCAGTGGACCATACTCTGAGCACACGTATGTGTGCTCCCTTCCTGCGTGAGCTTGTCACGGTAGTGTACGCCCAAGTAGTCCATGAGGATCTGGATTTCTTCACCATTGAAGCTCCTCTTCTTTGACGTGGCGGTCTCCTGTTCCGTGCATTGGGATTGAGTCTGTTCTGCTACTTCACACTTTACCTTCTTGGAAGGTCGGGCAGACCCTTTGTGGCTGGGACCACTCCGGTCAGTAGGGGCTGGAGCACTAGTGGCCTGGGCCATGGCATGACCCACTGATGCTGGGACAGTAGATGCCCCTGCAGGTAGCAGGCTGCTGGTGCTAGGTCCTTTCACTGCACGTCACTTTCCCTTGTATGCTCGGACAACATCTGCCCCTGAGTCTCTGTGGACCTGGGCTGTGACCACTAGAGCCATGGCTGGTGGTCCCTGAGCCTGGGTGGTGGGGACTGCAGCTTCCTGACCCTAGCTGTTGGGGACAGCAGCTGGCCCTGCAGCTCCCGGACCATAGGTGCTCGGGACATGCGTTTTGAGGGAACGTCCCTTCCCCTTGGACGCACGGACATCTAGCTCTGCTTCTCTGTGGACCTGGGACGTGAACACTAGAGCCATGGCTGGTGGTCCCTGAGCCTGGGCGGTGGGGACTGCAACTCCCCCTGCAGTTTCATGACCCTGGCTGGTGAGGACTTTAGCTGCCCCTGCATCTTATCCTTGACCCTGTTGGGTGGGGAGCATAGCTCTCCCTGCATGTCCCCCGACTCTGGACACTTCAGCCACCCCTCCCTCTTGTGCCCTTCCCATTCATGGCACAGATTGATTTGTACAATGGGAGGCGCAGCAAGCAATTGTCCTGGGAAATTGGAGTGAGGGGGCAGGGTATGTGATGCAAAACGTACTAGTATGGTCCAGCAAGGCTCAATTTGACCCCTGGTGGAAAAAAGGGCTGCGTAACGCACAGGCACCCACAAAATCAAAAATGCCTGTGCGCGACCCCTCGGTAGGTCACGTGAAAATAAAAGCGTTACGCTGTGGCACCCAGCAACACAAAAAATGCATACGCGAAGCCCACGAAAGCTACTGTGATAACAATGGGGATATGCAATACACAGGGGCACCCAGAGTATGAATAATGCATGCGCGACTCACCCTTCGCCTTTGAAAATAGGGAAAAGGACATGTGGGTGTGCGCAGAGGCAAATCCCCCACCAAAATAAGAAGTCCGTACTTGCACAGTAGTGAACAAAATGCGTGGCGCCCCAAAAATCTCCGAAGTCCACACGTCCGTCCGCTCCAACTTACACAATCGGTGTGAAAGTTCTCCTACGCAGCTTGATGCTATGTAACACACATGTTGTGCTTTCACCTTCACCAGCATGTGTTTGTGCAGTTATCATTGTCTGGTGTTGGTCTACCTCTTGCACTGCCATGCAATATTGGCATTACTTTAGATTTACACATCGGCAGACCAATGCAGTTGTCTCGGTGTGTGGCCATGTACTCAATCAGAACTCAATTAATTCCTCTTTGCTTGTGCTTTCTGTCCTCCTCTCCTTTGCTGAAATCCTGTCTGAATCTGCACTGGTCACCTTGCTACCCTCTGACCTAAGGGGCCAAGGTCCCCTCACCCACCACCTGCACACCCTCACTACCTCCCTGGCATCCCCTGCACTTGGACTGTTTTTCTGTATTCCTACAGCACCATACCTGTACTTGACACCTGATGTCTGCACTTTGATGATTTTCATTGTTATTGTATTTCTTATTATGTTCTTCCCATGTACTGCACTCACCCTTCCCTCCTCCCCACACTTTTCACCTTCCCCACTTCCCATGCACTTGCGCCATCACAATGTCACCTGGCCTAGCAAGATCGTTGTCTCTGTCTTCACTCTATTACCCCTCCCCTGACTCGTTGCGCCTTCAAACACTTTTGTATAAGAGCATTATGAATGCCATATCATTTTATGATTTCATACCATATCCTTCACACATGGGAGGAACAGTGATGTGTTTATTAGGAAATCTGTTCTGGTAATAGCAGCTCATTGAGGCTCAGGCTGTGACATGCTTAGGCAGTGTCCGTTCATGTGGCACACATTTAGGCTGCTTTTTATTCTGTCATTGACTATTTCTCGATGAGGATTTGTGACATGCCATTGTCACATGGACAGCAGGGCCTAACTTTACCATTAACTTGTTACATGTTTATGTTGGGAGATGGTTGTGGACAGCAATTGTGTTTGAGCAGCTGCTACACTCGTGTGGTCCATGTGTATGCATTTATTTGTGTTTGCAGGATACATTTTCCAGTGAATAATCGGGGTGGTGTCACAACACGGCAGTCAAGGTGCACGACACACCATCGATGGAGTGATGATGTGTCACTATGTCAGCGTCCAGCATGCAGGTGATGTCCGGTCTGGAGGGGGCTACCTGCAGGGTGGGGTCACAGGTGATGGGGGCTAGGGTGGGGGTGTCTCATGTGGAGAGGACTCCCTGCAGGGTTGGGTCATGGCCGATGGGGGCTGGTGTGTCCCATGTGGAGGGGTCTGCCTGCAGGTTGGGGTCACAGGTGATGGGGGCTCGGGTGGGGGTGTCCCATGTGGAGGGGGCTGCCTGCAGTGTGGGATCATGGGTTATGGAGGCTGGGGTATCCCATGTGGAGAGGGCTACCTGCAGGGTGGGGTCACAGGTGATGGGGCTAGGGTGGGGGTGTCCCATGTGGAGAGCACTGCCTGCAGGGTGGGGTCACGGGTGATAGTGGCTGGCATGTTCCATGTGGAGGGGGCTCTCTGCAGGGTAGCATCATGGGTGATGGGGGGGCTGGAGTATTGCATGTGGAAGGGGCTGCCTGTAGGGTGGCATCATAGGTTATGGAGGCTGGGGTATCCCATGTGGAGAGGCTACCTGCGGGGTGGGGTCACAGGTGATGGGGGTTAGGGTGGGGGGGGTGACCCACGTGGAGAGGGTGGCGTCACAGGTGATGGGGCTAGGGTATAGGTGTCCTGTCAGGAGGGGTCTGCTCGCTGTGGATTGCGGGTGCACAATTTGGCTCTGGTGCGGCCGGGGATTGTGGGGTGTTTTCACTTGATTACACTGGGGTGCGGCCGTGGATCGTGCAAAGTTTTTACACAATTTGGTTGGGGAGTGGGGATGCTGTGGGCTGGCCCAGAGATTTAGCAGAGACATGCGCAGTGTTAGGCATTTCACTTGCTTTTTACGGCGTGTGGGGGGCATGTTGGGGCATTACTGGTGCAGCTTGCTTTTCCTTGCTCCACGGCTACCCATGCCTCAGGAAATCCTTGTCCATTAAATAAAAGGATGGACTCGAAATGACAGCAGAGAGGTCAGAAGAAAATGACAGCAATGTTTTTTGACAGTTAAAGTTGGTGATTTGTTTGCAAATTGGGGTTATAAACAAGTCTGGTTTTATTTAAATGTTAGTATTGCTTCGATTTGTAACCATGAGCCCCCTCAATTTGTAGTGCGTGTTAACCACAGAATTGCGATGACGCCAAGTTGTCAGCTTGTCACAGATTCAACTCTTGAAATATTTGAAACGCCGAAGGAAAAGTATTGTTTTTTTAATGCAGTGGAAACATCAGAGGCTTTGGTTTCATTTGATGATTCAGCAGGAGTGGAAGAAATTGAATCGGATACCCATTACCAAGACTTTTTAGTTCAAAGACATTTCTAAAAGGAGACTGGAATGTTATGTTCTGGGGAATTTACACAAAATCCCATGAAGGATGTTCCAAAGGTGGAGATCAGTGTCCCAAAACTCAGTTTCCTCAGAGTTCTTCAGAGCTTAGTAAGTGACATTTAAAGAGTAAAAAGAAATAAAGAAGGATTTACTGGTTGAGACTCCTGAAAAATACACTGTCGATGCATTCAACTTCGAAAGAGAAGCATGTATTGAGTAATTTAGGCCTGAAAGGAAAAACATGTCTAATTCACCTATGGCCTAAAATCCTTATGAGTGACTTTGGCACTACTTCGAGAGATACAAAAACAAGGCATTGAGGGTTTGATTTTGGAAAATACCCGTTACCCAGATTGTGATGCCTAAAACGCCAATTGTCAAAACATAAATACTAGCGATATTTACCTTCTGTCATGATCAGAGACTACACACCCTGAAGACTTTAACATGCATTTGGAGTCCCTGTTGGGTACACAAACTCTTCTTTAGAATCAAGTGACAAAAGGTCTTTTCATGAGGCATTATTTACAATAAATTAATGCATGGAGGCCAGGTTGCCAGCAAAGCATTTAAAGAGACCATTCACTTGGCCTGCAGAAAGGGCTTTTAAGATAACAGCAGTGCAGGAGTATTCTTCAACCTCTACTCTTCGACTGCTTGAGGAGGCACAGAATGAGTTCTTCTCAGAGGGTGCACACCAGTTTCATGATTAGGATTAAAGTGTCTGGCATTGCTATGTATTTGATTTTTCTGCGATGCCGGTTTTCAGGCATAGGCTCTTGCGTGTCAGTGCCGAAGATCAGGCTGGTGATTTTGGATGGGGAGGGGGGGAGTCATCTCCTGAGCACCAAATTTGCAGAGTGCATCCAGAGCGCCTTCAGATTCATGTGCCGACAGGATCAGCACTGCTCTACGTCATGTTTCACCCTGAAGCACCACACACAAATGCGTGGTTCTGTGATGGACATTTTCGAGCTGCAGTCCTTACAGTGCTTAAAACCTGATAATTTGGGGCCTGACATGTCTCCATCAAAAACTATTTTTCTGACGATCAAACTGATAAATGTGTTTCGGAACACTGTGCTGAGCATGCAGAAAAAAGGAACTGAGGTATGGGGGCATAGTGATGATGTATATGTAATACCAACGTCATATCCAGAGTCAAGGAGTGGCACAGTTGAGAGATGCAGAGGTCGAGAGATGATACTGAGCTGCACTATACCCCATGTCAAGATTTTCCAAGCAGCAGAATCTGTATGATATATCTATCAAGATGAGGAACCTGCAGGAGGATTCAATTAATTGAAATGGAAATTAAAAACATACCTAATAAACTAACTCCCCAGCTAACAAGTACAAGCACTTTATGCATGACCCACATTTCCGCCTCAGCATATTAAGCCTTTTTCGCAATAGTAAAAATAAGTCATCCCCTTTAGAATTTGAAAAACATTGGTGTCTATTTATGGTTGACCATTGAGATTCTCTTGTTCAGGTTCATTTTCCACAGGCATACTCACAGTAAATCCCAGTTGTCCTTGGCTCTAGAGCAGTCCTGAATCAGATTACAGCAATCCATCTTGATTTCATTATGTTTGATATCATTCATCCACTTGGAGTGCGTGGCAGGGAAGCACTGTATCTAATCCATTGAAGTTCTGTGTCTAGCAATTCGTAGTGCCAATCTGATATACCTTGTGTTAAAGTGCTTCTCTACCATATAAAGTCCCATAAATCATTCAATTTTTGAAGCAGGAATCACACCTCATGAAATAGCAACATAATTAAGATGATCTACCGTGGAGCGTGTTAGTAATATGAGAGACCTACATATACAAATATCCAAAAGAGAACCACTGTGGCTATTGGACCTCAAATTAGGCTAATGGCCTAAATGACGTCAGCTAACTGAAGAGCTTGATAACATGCACCTAAATGGTACAGATATCCATCAGCACTAGGCAGTGATTACTTGGAACATAATAGCACATAGAATTCTGTTAGAAGAAATGTGCCTCTTGATTCAGATAGCATATATGATATTAATGCAAATGTCAATTAACAATCAGGCGTGCCATCAATTGGATATGATGTGGCACTGTTTTTATGCCGTTTTAATGCATCGCCAAAAAGAACTAGGTCCATGTAAAGAATGAAATATATATTTTGTATTTACATGGGAACAATATTGAGACGACCTGCTCCTTTCAAGATGGAACCCTCCCTATCACATGCATGGGTCTGGTTGTTAGTACCATGTGCGCTTTCACAGATGTCAAGGTGGTTGCATGGTGTAAAACATTTGATTTATACAGTGCCCAGAATGTCTGTGTGAGGAGTTCTCACATGGATAGAGTAAGGATTTTTTGGGGGGAAATCAATCTAGATCATATGTCTTTAGTGAGGATTTATAAGAGCAGATAGATGAAGGTCCCACTTGTGTGTATATATGTTTCAAGACATTCAGAAATTCAATTTCTGTAAGGCCAAGCAATTATACTCTTGACATGTGAATTAAGAGGTTCAATATTTATTTATTATCTGTTCATTAAAGAGGCTGGACTAGCTCCTATAGGGTCTAGGGCTTATATTACAAACTGTACAGATGTTTCTAAAATACTGTCAGGAATTGATCGACACACGCAGGATCTTCTCCAGATGGAGAATCTCCTTTTGGAGATCAAATAGTAAAATCCTAAAGCTCTTAACCTAGCTTACCAGTCCGTGCCCTCATTGGGAAATCCCACGCTACAGGTAAAGTCGAAACGATGTGCCCAACAGATAGTTCCAACCCTAATGTTAATGAGTCTTTTAACCTCCAGGCTACCCTATACTGTAAACACACACATTCCAATGTTCAGCCAAATGAAAAGTTTTCAAAATTCTAACCTTTAATGCCCAGCTCTAAACTAATAAAGCAAAACAACAAACTGCTTCTGCTGGGAAGGCTCTTTGAGGGTCTCTACTCTCCTAGTCATCCTGCTTTGACCAGACCTCTGAAGCTCTGCCCCCGGCATCAGATTTCTTCTTGTAGGCTCTCCCTCTGCTTCGTCAACTTGTGTCAGCATTCCCTGCATGCTCCAGGTCTCACCCAACATTTCTTCAGCTTTGCACAACAAGTCTCTCCTGGCACATGGGTTTCTTTCAATTTCAAAGCCAATCTCTTCCAGATATTGGGGTCTTTAACTTTCACAGCATGTCTCTCCCAGACCTGCTAGCTTCCCAGTAGGTCTCTTCCAAAGCTTGTGTCTCTTCAGGTTTCACAGCATTCACTCTAATGGGTATTCCTTACCGCTCATTCTGGCTTCTTTTTAGGTAGTCTATATTCTGTCACCCTCCTGCCACAGGGCAGATATGTCTGGTTCAGGATGCCTTTCATTTCAGGCTTCCTTCTACTCGGCCAGGAACAACCAGTAGGTCAAGTGCCTCACCTCCTATACAGTGGACTCTGGGAAAGCCCTCACCAGAGTAGATGCTGCAATCTGTCCAAGGCTTCTACTTCCTTTGCCAAGGTAGTGAGGTTCTTGTTTATCCAGGGACTGTGTGGAGGTGTAGCTGATACCTCCCAAACTCTGTCTCCTCTGTCACTTTCCTTGGTATCACCACTGCCTCCCCTACTCCCTTTCGTCAGATCTTTTCATGCAGCCTGTCCTAATTGGGAGATTTCCCTGACCTGTTCTTCCAGCATCTACAAATGTGTATGTAGGGTTGCCACCATCTTGAAATCTCTCTGCTTTCAGCTCAGACATAGAGAGTATTCTACATTCACCGGAAGGTGCTCCATGTTTAGCTGCTACTTCATCCAACTTTGAGGTGCATGGTTGTCTGAAACCCTTGTAAGTTTGGGAACTTCTTTGGTTTCTGTCGCGATCTTCACGCTCTAATTTCTGAATACTGTGTGAATATTCTTTCAGTGGTTAAAAGATTCTGAAATAGTTGCACTGATTTGATGCCTGAATATGTGAGACATATTTGTAGGTACCCATCAAGCTCCAGAATGAACAACTTTTTGTAATGGCAAATTTAAGCTCCTCTTGACTCTGTGAAACTCATGATATTTATAAATATTAATGTTAGTTGTAATACCCCATGTTAGTTCTGTTAGAGGGAGCTGTTAGAGAGCTCTTTAGCTCTTTTTCCAGAGCTGATGCAGCACTGTGACACAAGGATTTCAGTAGTAAATAGTTAAGTGTAATATAAAGTAGCCTATCATTTTGAACATGCATCATATTGTTCTAGGTTTTGTGCATAAATATCTCAGCAATAGTTTAGTTGTATTATGGTTTTTGATAAATAACTCATATACTTTTTGATCTGTAATGCTTCTAAGTGTGAAGGTGTTTCCTAAAATAATGTCCAGATTTCATTCTATGATATTACAGAAGTCTGCATACTCACCCTGCTCCTTCTGGAAACACCTTGATCGAAAAAAGGGTTTGGAATTATATTAACTAAATGAACTTGTGCATTTCTCTATGCTGCTCGAATTATGCTTTTTTGGGGGGTTAGTGTTGCTGCAAATGACTGTGGACTGCTGCATGTTGCAATATACCACCTGCTGGATTCTGAACGGTTTGGGAAGATTTTACCTGCCATGTATTATACAAATATGGGAGTCTGCTTTGGAGAAAATTAATTTGGGTTTTGACTGTTTTTATTGCGATCCTGGTATTTTGCAGGCATAATTTTTCTATCCTTGTTTTTATTTTAATTCTTCCTTCCAAATTTCGATTTTGTAACCAAAAGTAATGTTTACCTTTTTAAGGGAGCTTCACTCATTTTTGTTTTATCTGCATGTACATTTACTTATTTACCTTTACATTTTTTAGCATAACGGTGGTGTGAGGAATTGTCATCTCGAAAAGGTGCAAAGCCTTTGCTTTTTTGTGATTTTTATTGATGCATAAAATGATGCAGATAATTCCACCTCCAGATTCCCTTTTCTCGTCAACTCCTTGCCAAAAGCATAGGGTAATTTTTATTTTTTTATTTTTATTTTTTATTGGCTCAAAATGGTTTACAATGTTGGAAACCTTTAGCCACGACTTTGTCCAAGTGTAACCCAAATAAAAGTAAGCAAAAGTTCAGAGATTCATTCTTCAGTCTCATTTTTGTATGGCTCAACCGCTTCTGATCGTTAGTTTTGCTCGAGACACCGTCTATTTTCTTAAATGTAACCAACAGGAGTTTGGTTAAGGCCAGGCTGATTTGGGTTTTCTCTCCTTCCACCAGTCGTCTACCGACCTGACGTTGTACCTTGACATTGCCTCTCCCAAGAAGAAGTCTCTCTTCTCTCTCATTGCCGGACAAGTGACCGTTAAAAGTTTCAATGATTCTTTTGAATCCTTCTCCTGACATAGTCTACAAACAATGTCCGTGTTCCGTTTTATTCTCTTGCGTAATACTTCCCTCATGGGAAAGATGATTAATCGAAAGCGCATTTATTGTGATCTGAAAAAACAATTTGGCAAAATTCTCAGGTAAGCGGGTAACACGTTCAGTTTACATGCTCCAAACCAATAATCTTCGTGATGTTTATACTTTTGTGTCCCCTTCCTGTGTCTCGATCCAGTCTTTCGTGTATAATTTCCTCTTAATTTTGCTAGGGTCTCTTACAAGTGCCTCGTTGCCTGGCAGATGTTTAGCCACTCAATTAGTGTTTTTTTCGCTGTGCTCTTCCATCGCCTTTTTCAGGAATTGAAACCATCGAATGGGGTTGTCCTCAATACATTTGGGATGGAATGACAGTGATTTCCACATTGCTATTGCTTTGAGAGAGGTAAGAGCAAGTTACCCTCTTACAATCTGTATCAGGAGACTCTTTGGTAACCTCAGAGAGCAGGTCTTCATGGATGTTCAGGAAAGCAGTTTCCGTACTCTGGCAGCTCTGAAGCCAGACTGATGGTCATGGAGACAACCAACAGATTCATAGTGAAGGTTAAGCTGGGAGATGGTGTTGGGTATTTTGTGGATATTTGGGGCTTTGCGGTATTTTCTTAGCGCCAAAATACCTTTAGCAATAATCACTCTCTGTATTCATATTGGGTCACACATGACAATAATACATTGCATTATTTCAGAATTCAGACCTATTTAGATGGTATGCGCGGTAGTTTGCGTGGTTGGTTGGTATAGTGGTTGGTTTATTTGTGGCCCCAATATCCAACATCCCTTGTTTTTTATCTAGATTGTTCTTGATCACGAGAGACCTCAGGCCTACATTTTAGGGATACCACATTTTCAGTGTTCGTGTTGTGTGCCACCATGGGCCATTGTGGTATTTTTGTGGTAATTTCCACTACCTCATATACGGTAGGGAACTATGTCCAGAGAGTCTCTCTTCCCGTTGACTCATGTACCTCCAACAGGCTATGCTACAAACAGTCACTCACAACTGTCCATATTGAATAGAATCATGCACACATCTGCTTTAAAATGACAATTGCACTGTTTAAAAATCTACCCACGTTTAAACCTTTCCCCATGCAAAATGAAAGAGAAAAATAATACACACTAGCTATCTGTTTTCAAATATTTTTGTATTATAGAGATTTCATTTAAACACAGTTTAACTTTTTTTACAGAAATAAATAAAATGATACAACATTATTTGTGATAAAATGAACAGAGAGCTGCGAGAATATATTCAATTGGTAACATTAAATATGCTGATAAGAGACTGAGACTCCCTCTAATACACTGAACAGCTTCGCACACTTTCGCACAGCTCCCACTCACTTCTGTAATTACCTTATCTGTTCAGCATGAGTTTTCTCCGGCTATTCTCTTTCTGAATTTGGCTCCCTTGAAGATCAACCCCAGTGAGAACAAGCGTCTGCCGTTCTCAAACCGGGGTTATTGCCTGGCGCTCTCAGCTTTTGCAGCAGGAATGCCCCAGCCAGGAAAGAGATCCTTCTCCCAGCTCTGCAAGATGTCGACTGTCTTCCCCCTCTTCTCAAGCTTCTCCAGCAAAGTTCCAATCACAGCCTCTAGCATGAAACATGCTATGAGGCTGCTCCAATCAGAATCAATCATGTCATCTCCTCCCTCACTACACAATGGCTCACTTCTACAGTGGCAATTGTAACAAACTGATTTCCTGCTCCTTCAAGCTCTTTGCTTCCTGTAGTTATGTGGACAGAGCAGCCGAGAAAAAAAATGAATGTGTGTTTTCAAAGTTCACTTTCAGAGTAGGCCTAATTCTGCAGTGGAGACACATTTTTATTAGTGGGTTATGTTAAATGAAGTTTTATTAGTCAGGTTAGTTGTTAATAAGGTTAGTTATTAATTTTCAAATGTGTCTCTTGCAACATATGCATTTCAGGTGAAAAATAGTGTGCATTTTGAATGTGCAGATGTGTGCTTTTAATTGTAAAAATGGATTTGCATCTTATATGTAAAAATCGTTTTTGACTGAATAGCCTGCCTTTACTTATATGTCCATGTTACGCTGGCAACACATATAGCAATGCACCACCCCCATGTAGTGATGCTGCATAAAAAAATGCTACCTGTGCAGTAGTGCTGTACTCTGTGCTGTAACACGCCAAATATCCTTACAATGGCCAGCTTTTCAAGGAGTTCGCCCAGGAAAGGAGTGATGGAGATTGGACGATAGTTGGCAGGGCAGGAAGGTTCGGCAGAGGGTTTCTTGAGAAGAGGGTGCACGTAGTTTAAAATTTGTTTGTCATCTTCTTCTTGCACTTGCTTGATTAACCTTGTTCATTTCTTGTTAAGACTAGGCATTTTATTTGTACACATTTTCAACCTATTTCGGCCTAGATTCAGTGAAATATTGCTCCCATATGTTGCTCCTTTTATTGTTACTTATGTTATGACAGATGTGTTTTATCAAATTATGGTCACTTTTTGATGTTTGCACTTCCATACATTTAATAACTCCGGACATATTGGTTTTAGCACATATATCGTCTAAAATGTTTCAACTACTTGCACCTTTCCATGTTGCCCTACCTGGGATGTCACCTTGAGTTGTTCCGTTCAGGATGGTACAATCTCTGGATTGCATGGCTTCCCTCCAACATAAGCCTCTCTTTTCTTATTGGTCGATCCCTACTGGTAGTCTTCAATTGCTTGGTTCTGTTGGTCTAAACAGGTGCAATTAGATCATCTAAGATTCAGAAGAACGGGTCGTTCCATGTGGTCCTTTGCTCATCTATTAGAGTCAGAAAGTCTTCCGGTAGATCAGTGTTCCTTTGGTTTGCCGGGTTCCAATATATTTTGATCAATATTAGCACTCATTGATGTATGTATGGAGTAGGGTTTTGATTATAAAGCCGGTCAAGTGGCACAGCGAGTTGAGCGCTCGCTTTGACATCCGTGCAGAGCTTGCTAATGCAGGTTCGAATCCTGGCAGGGCCAAACTCAGCCTTTCATCCTTCCGAGGTCGATAAATGAGCACCACAAACCGTGGTAAGCAGCGCTCAGATACCTGAGGGTTCGTAGAGCTATATAAATGCAAAATTATTATTATTATTATAAAGTAGTGTCCAGTCTAAATCATTTTTAACGGCTGCCAACAGGCCAGACATTGGTCTTCCTTTCGGGCCTTTAATGGCGGGGTTCAAGAGGACCCAGTAGCCTTCAAGTAGTGGGACTCTTAGCCATGTTTCTTGTAGGCAAATGACTACAAAACCCTCGGGTTTGTAATTCCCCTCTTTCAAAAAGATGAACAAAGCCTCTAGTGTTCCAGCTAAGTGAAGAGTATTTGTGTCTTCCATTGTCCTTTTGGCATTATTGTTTGTGAATTTTTTCCACCAGCAGTCCTGCCAGCCATTTCGAGTTTGCTTCATGGCCATCTTTGTGTAGGTTTTTGGTTTAATAGGGCCCTTGTACTACTTTCTCTGGTCGCCCATTCCTTTAGATTTTTTATTGGATTTCCCCACATCTTGTGGTAAAACAGTGCTTTCTCGTCGTTGACTAGTTGATTAGTTTTCCACTGTACTGCCGTCAGTCATCGTAGTCTCTCCTTTCGATACTGTGTAGGTGGATAGATCCATTAGGTCAATTTCTATTGACTCCTCTTCTCTCGATTCACAGATCTCAGGATTGTTGATTTCCTCCGGTTTTTCACTGTTTTTCACTAACTCTGGTTTCTTGACCTTTACCGTGACGTTAGTTCTTGACTGTGGAAGAGTGATGTTTTTAATAAAGGTGCGACTGCTGTTAGATTTCTGTTTTGGGAGACTTGCTTGATTCTTCAATTCTTTTTTTACAACCACTTTCTTAATAATTTTCTTCTTGCTGTGGTCTACCTCTGGTTTTCCTGGGATAGATGGTGCCCCCAAGTTCGTATTGTCTTCATTGCTTTTTTTGATGATGATTTGACATATTTTTCGATCAGGTTTGTCTTTGCCAACTTTGTTTTCTGTTTGATGTTCTATCCCAATGTTCTGTTTAGCCCTTTCGTCTGGTTGTAATGGTTCTGTCCTGCCTGTTTTCTCCAAATTGTGTTGTATAACTCCACCTTTTGTTTGTGATATTTCTTGTGGCCGTTGTTCCATGTTCGTTATCTGTGGGTGCTGGAGTCGTTGCTCATGCTGTTTTGCGGACTTCTTCGATTTATGAACTTTGTCAGTTAAAGTGAACAGAATATCTCCTTGGGTTTGTGGGTTACCCACTTTTGTCCTCGTATTTGTCTGCAGTGTCTCCCAATTTTATATTCCGTTTGCGCAATTATTTCTAAATGATCTGGGTTCCCGCCTGTTTGAGGGTATGGCTCCCATTCCTTCTGACATTCGGGATGTTGTCCTATCTCTTTTTTCTTTGATGATGGGATCCATAATATTGTGCAGTAATTGCGCAACCGTTGCCTAGCTGTTCTCCATATGGTCCTGAATGGCGGTAATGAAACCTTCCACGAAGACCATTTTGGTATACACCAGTGCTAGCCTAGTAGTGTGGTCTTTTAGAGTCTCTTCCATGGCCTTGTGTAACTTCATAAAGGGTGCTAATATTGCTGTCAACGTTGATACCAAGAGAAAGTCTTTATTTCTAATTTGACACTGATCGTGTGGTACTTTCAATGTGGGATCTGCTCCATTTTGAATCACCGTAGTCATTGAAGCAGTATCTTTCATTGCCTTGGGCTTCCAACTATCTACTTTATTGCCATTGCTTTCAGTTGTTGTTTGCGTGAATTGAGTGTTTTTTTGTTTCACTTGAACGGTTTCTCTTTGAGCTGAGGGGGCAACAGAGGTAGTGAGTGTTTACTTTATAATCTTTGTTTGCTTTTTCTATGTTAATTGAGCTTTCCAGTAAGATCTGGTCAGGTATTTCTGATCCTGCCATGTAGGCCAATGTAATCTAGCCTTGTAATAGGGGCTCATGGTTTACGACTTTTCCCTCCCGTTGGTTGTGTTTAGTTAAAGAATAATCTTTTCCCCTTCATGTCCCCCACCGGGGCTAATCTTGGGGGTTACCAAAGGTTTCTTTCTTGTATTGAATGGCTGTACACATTCCATTTTAGCTTGATAGCATCTTCGCCACTGCTCCTCATGTTGGCCATTCCGCCGAAATTTTATTTGCCTGCTATGTCTACTTCCTTACTCAACTTTGTTCTTTTTTCATTTAGGCTCTTCTGAGTATTGGGTAGATACGTTTCTGCAGGATTTATCTCTTGTCCCGGGGTGATGGGCGCGCTGCTCTCGACACCCACTTCGACGTCAGTGAAGTTTTTCCTTTTTGCTATTGCACCCATCTTTGTCATATCGTATGAAGGTGACCTAATTTTCAGGCCAGGGCGGTTGGTCTTGAGGGAGTTGTTCTCCAGCTCGCACTCGGCCTCGTTTGACTGACAACTCTCTAGTTGCTGTTCGCGCTGGGGGCGCCTGTCCTGCCTCCTTCACGCCCTTGGGAAAAAGGTCTGTTCTCTATGCTGTTTGACCCTTCTTCCATAGTGTGGTGGTTGTTTTCCATTTCATGGTGTTGGATGCCGCACTGTGATTTGTTGCGGCTTCGTCCCGAAGGTCCTGTCTCATTCAGGGTGTACTCCGCATCACTTGCGACTGTTGTTTTCAGGGCAGCCAAGTTATTGATATAATGCGCCATGTTAGCCCCAATTTGAACTACAATATTGAAAGGGCAGCCGGTGTTCATTATTTTGCTACTCGTCCTTCTGTTAGAGTTAGAATTTAATTCATGTCTTTGCTCCACCGAGGTAGAGTACCTATCCCCCCACTACCACCCTTGGGGATTGCGGTTCAATTTGAAGACATTTCTCCATCTGGGTTGTCTGACCGGTTGAGTTTTTCAAGTGGCTGACAGAACCCAACCTCGTATCCCTTTGTGTCGGTGTTCGGGGGTCCCCGCCTCCCTCTTCTCGCATCCCGCTTACTGTCTGCTTTTGGGGAGGGGGGGAGTTTGTCCTCTGGCTGGCCACCTTCCAGCGGACACTCTGCAGGCACTCTGCTACGCTTTGCTAGGGGTGCAGTTCTTATTCGCAAGCGTAGATGGGGGGGGGGTGGGGTGTTTCCTAGTAGAAAGCGAAAAGAGACTAGTTTTTTTCACGTTTGCCCTTCGCGAACAGAATTAGCAAAGGTTCCAAAACTCTCCGCTGTCAGGAAATCAGGAATCCAAGTGTCCCAAATAGTCAGCAATACAAAATACTGTGGACGCTCCTATCACAGCGGACACTCTGCAGCATAGGGTAATTGTGCCCTGCTGCTACAGTGGTCTGATCCGCAGCATGCGATCCAACACTGTCATGTAGCAGATTCAAAGGTCACAAGAAGCCCACTCAAAAGCCCAGTCTCTACAGCGCAGAGTTGCATTTAATGTATGCACCTCTGTACCAAAACTACAATTATCATAAGTAACCCATGATGTGTCAGGCTAAACTAAAATAAAGCTATGCCCGAGTTTAGGCATGGTGCATGGTACTACCTAAGATCATGGCCGCCGCATACCAATTGATATTGCACATGTGTCCGCTCCTGTGAGTCAGCTCTGCTGTGGAAGGTGATGTCTATTCTGGTCAGCCGTGTGGAGACTGCCAAATGGCAGGACAGGAACCTGGAGGACAGATCCTTTTCTTTGATCCCTTTGTGATGGAAGGTAACACCCTCTGCCAGAGACAGCCACACAGCAGGCAGCTGTTTTGGGCCCAGGCATCAAAGGAGCGCACCCATTCAAAACAAGGGTGTGGCATCTCTAACGGCCTTTGTTCTTAGTGAGAAGGGAAGGGGCATGATTTGAGTAGGCAGCAGTGCTCTGGTCAATGGAAGGTGACTTCTGCCGTTATGTTTCTCTGTCTTTCTCTTTCCGTCCCCTCCACTTAACTCTGGAGCGTGGCACTTTGGGTGTGACATCAGAAGGGCAAAGTCCATTCTGTTCAAGAGCAGGGGTTGGACAACTAAGGCAAGTTAGCTTTAGTCCAATCACCTAGGGACCTTTTCCTTTAAAAGAAGCGGTCTCCCACCCCTTCTTCAGATCCTCTAAAGACTCACTCTAAAGCACCTGAGAAGAACTTACTGGACCTCCTTTGGGAAAGTTGCACTTTCCAAAGCCCTCAGCCTGAGATGGAGGTGTTGTCCAAGGCAGAAGAAAGATCTGCCCCCTACCCACTTCCTGGTCACATTGGGGGTGAACCTTTGCTGTGGGCCAGGACCTGCCACTCTGCACTGGAATCTCCTAAAGCTGGGAGAGCAGAACTATCCTGTCCTCGAGTCCCCCAGAGTGGGCCTCACAGCAGCTGGAGTACCAGACCAGTTGTAGCTCCCTGTTCTGCTGCACCGAACCACCTGCACCATATTCACTGCACCTTGAACGAGAGGGGAGACTAACTGCATTATTGGGAGCCCCCCCCCCCCCCCTTTTGACCGCACAGAGCGGCTGCATTTGCCCCAACTCCACTCTGGTGTGCTGCTTAAGCCCACACAATCCAACATGCCCAAAGTGACCCTAATCCGTTCACATCAATGTTCAACACCGGGATCGACATCCGCCAACCTACCAAGAACCGAAACCAGGTACTGTTGGCCACGAAATGCTCCCTTGGTCCACTGGGTCCAGGAGAGACTGGTTCATTCACCTCAGCACCTGCTTTCCACCTAAGACTTATCCTTTCATTGTTGGTATTTGCCTATCACCCCTGTACTCACACTGTCTATTTTCTGAAGTCTGTTGCTTCCTCTTTGTCTTTCACAGGGGTGGGGTTTTTGTAAAGTGTTCTATTTAATTCTATTGCAGATCGTATGTTTAATTAAAGTATATATATTCTTGGATAACCTTGATCGGACATTACTTTTATTTTGGAGTGTGTTACTGTGGTGTGTGGGTCATTACTGAATCATATTCACATGCCTCTTAGGAGCATAGCCTTCCCTTGGCCCACATTACCATGAAAGGTGAAGGATGTATATCTCTTAACTGTCCCTTTTTTACCTTTATGATTGTGTTGGGTTTTGGTTTGTAGAAGTGTGAGAGCTGAGTGGGCTATTTTACCCCTACTTATCCTTGTACTCCTGCAAAGCAGAATGCAATTCGTCACAGGCGGTTTTGTTATACAAATATGCCTTGCTATATTATGTGTTTTATGTCATGTATTTTGTTTGCAATGTTATGTCACATTGTACAAGACTATCTCGAATATACAACAAGGAGCCCTGGAAGCTCAAGAAGAGCAGGGAAGAATGCTCAAATGGAACACAGATTCTCCAGGTTTCGGTAACTCATTGAACAATATCTGGAAAATGCTTGTTTTGTAACTAGGTTGTTAAACTATGTGGATGTGATTTACAATATTGAGGTGCAAAGGCATATGGGGCCTCTGGTAGCCTATCTACTAGGTAAAACACATACTGAGCTAAATTATACCGCAACCAATCCAAACACTGAACATACTATCCTTATGTAGTAATAAATATATATTATATTCAATGAAAAAACTTAGTTAAGTGGACATTATGGTTAAGTTGTACTAATAAAAACCTATGAAATGCAATGAGAACTTTTGTCCACATTTGTCAAATAGTAACAGTTATTAGCCATCTAAAAATGTTGAGACCCCCTCTAATTTCGCCCCCTCGTGAGAAAATCCGACCAAACTTTAGAAAACCATTTATATCTAGATCCAAAATCGTTTTGCCAAATGTTGTGCAAATTCGTCAAATGACAGTTATATGCCTTTACAATATTTTGGGACACCCCCCTCTAATTTTGCCCACCCTTGACAGAATCACACAAACCTTTGCAAAACCATTCAGGATTAGTTCTAGAATAAAATTGCAGTTTCATTGAGTGGCGCAAAAGTTATAAGCCATCCAAAAACTGCTTTTGCCCAACCCTGTAATGCAGAAAATGGTACAGATGTCATAGGACATCTGAAGTGTCTGCGAACACCACAGGACTGCCCCAGGACATCTGGAGAGTTCAGACTTTCGGGGGGTGAAACAACCCGTTTTATGGCTCCTTATGCCATATCCAATCCAATCCTCACCCCCCCCCCCACACCCCTGGAGATTGTTTGTCGAGTTTGACAGTTTGCACTGCATTGTCCGCGGACCCCAAAAAAGTCAGCGAATCCAAGATGGCGGGCATTTCAGGAAAACTGACGCATTTCACGTTTTCTCACCACCCAATCAGCGGCCGTGTCCCGATGTTCGAGGACCATGCAAAAGTCAGCAAATGTTTCTAGCCAATCAGAGGCCAGTCTGTGAACCGAACAGCCAATCAGAGGCCAGTCCGCGGACAGGAACCTGGAGGACAGATCCTTTTCTTTGAACAGGGAAGTGAGTCCGTGGAGCAGACATGGATATCACACATTTATTTGCCTTACGTTTTGGTCATTTAAAAAAAAACGACTGGACGGATTTACACCAAATTAACAAAAGCACCCTTTCGGGCTAATCCGCTGCTCCTTTCGCTTTGATGAAAATCCGTCCAGCGGTTTGGGCTGTAGGCGCAACAGAATTTTGGGCAAAAAATACATTTTGGGACCCCCCTATAACTTTGCCCCCCCTTGCCAAACCTCACCAAACTTTGCGAAAAAATGTCTTCTTTTGCAAAGTTTGGTGAGGATTTGTCCAAGGGGAGCTAAGTTATAAGCCACCCAAAAAGTGCGCTTCCTATGGGTTTAGAAACTTAACCATACCTACATGGCCGCTACCGCAACATTGCAAAAAAAGTATATATGGCCCACTCTGAGTTTTTTTGCAAAGTTTGGTGAGGTTTGGTCCGGGGGGGGCCCAATTTTTTTTTTTTCCCATAGACTGAATGGGGGAAAAACTTTGCGCACGGCTACAGATGAAACCCTGGATGGATTTTCACCAAATTTGCACCAGGAGCAGCGGTTTGGTACCGAAAGCGTGCTTTTGCAAATTTTGTGAAAATCTGTCCAGTACTTTCTTTTTTAAACGATCAAAAAGTAGGTCTCAAAATATTAGTGATATCTATGTCCGCTCCGAGGTCACACTTCCCTGTTCGTTCCGCGGACAAGATAACGTTTGGCTAATCGGGTGTGTCATGTCCACGGACATGTGACGCATTCGCTCATTGGATGGTGAAGAGCGTCAGATTGTTCCGATGTGTCCGCCATCTTTGGTCAGTGTTTTGATGTCCGTGGACATCGCCACAAAAACATATAAAAAAACAGAACATTGCACTTTTTATACTTATCAAATACTGTCTCGGAAGGTGAGGGTTGATGAGGCTGGGATGGGATGTGGCAGCAAGAAGTAAAAAAAGTGCAGTTTTTTTTTACACAAGTTATACCGTACATTTGGAGGTGTTCCTCAATAGAATGTGCATAAAGTACAGGCGAAGGACTAATGTGTCTGTGTTACAATGTATTTAAAATAATATTGGAGTCAGACTGGCGCCCCATAGAGTTTGCCATCTGAGGCAGCCACCTGCAGTGTTTGATGGAAAGAGCGGCTCTGCACGTGTATGCGAGTACCATTTCTCCTGAATGCGTTGAGCCATGTTGTTGCAAAGTGAGAATGTATTTGGATTCTGAGTGAAGGTCAACAGCTTTGATTTTTTGGTTGCGAGCTAAGACACCCTACGTATGGGACTGAAACTATAAGGGTCAATTGTTTTTCGACCTTGAGGGAAAGGGAATATTCAGTAAGAATGGAGGGAGAGGAGGTTTGGAATAATGAACATTTGATAAGGTTATGCATTCCAAAAGTTTGTAAAGAACATGTAAAATCAGTTCATGACGATTCTTTGGTGCGAGAGCATTGAGCATTGCAGTCTGAGTTACAGAAAGAGAATGGAGACAGTGAAGATCATGTAACTTTCCTTTTGACTACTGTACACCGGAACAAGCTTTTAATTTATTATTATCTGAACATTAATTTTGGCAATGTAACTGTAGTACTATCTTTCTGTGTGGTTGTCATTTTCTTGTGGTTATGGGGAGTGCAGAATCTATGTAGACTACCACTAGATTCACCCAGGTTCAACGCTAATATTTCTTTAAAATGTCATATATGACAATATCGATTTGTGTATCATTTTCCACGTTCTTTTTGTCTTTTTTTAGATTGTTTGCTTTGTGTGCTAATCGTTAGTTTAAACTGTATGCCGAATTAAGAAATCAATAGATGTATTGTAATAAAGGTTGGGTATTGATACATATTTCCTGTTATGTTTTTAAATAGCTACATGCTGCCTTACTGCGATTGCCATGGATTCCAGATGCCAACTGATGGATTTTTCATTTGCCAGGTGCACGTAGTCGTCAACGGCTCGATCACTGTGACTGTTTTGTGGGACGATCGCCCAGGGCCCATTTGTCCGTACGCTGCAGTAGCGATTAGGAGTAACATAACATCTTTTGTGGTGTTCTAGGCCCAAGTTCATGCCGACGCCCTGGAATTCACTGTGCGACCCAAGCGGCTCCTTTATTGAAAACTAACACTTTGTGTATGGGAAAAGAACAACGTGTGCCTCACGAATGACATTTTCGATCACGAGCAAAGAAACAAATTTGCAATTTGATTGAATATGGGAATAGTCGGATGTTCTCTGAGAGTTTGTGAAATGAAAGTACTTTACAAATTGTACAGTGTTATTGTTTCCTTTTAAAGACCGGTTTAATATTTCGAATTGTGACGTGCTATGTTACTCGATGTGAGTTGCTTTTCGGGTTCTGCATCACAGCACGTAGGTGATTATGGGTGCATTTGGCTACGCTGAAAAGGAACGTCAGCGAGAAAGGTGTTGAATATCACTAGGGTTGGTTATGTGAGCGTTAGGGGTGGAGCATATGATTTAGTAACGTCCGGGTAGTTTACCTTAGGCAGATGCAGCAATGGATAAGAATAGCACAAGATGGATGCACCCTGCTGTCACATTTCGTATGTTTCTAAAAGAGGAAAAATGAGGTAAGGTGCATTGGAAATGTTTTCCATACAAAAATACATGGTCGAACCCTCGGGACAATAATATTTTCCGAGCGTTGCACTTGTGAAACTTATGAAATAATGTTTGGTGAGGTGAGGGGTAATGCTGATTGGTGGAATATTTCTGACGTAAATTCGAATGAGTTTACAAAGTTTGTTGGGATTTTGTGCACACCTTATATGATGAATCATTTGTGTATTCCTTTGACAGTTTTGAAAAAATAAAACGTGGGTGGATTTCCAGCAAATTTGCGTAAGGCTCATTGGCAACGATAGAAATGCATGGTTTTGAAAGGGATGAAAATTGTGCTCATGGTAATATGGGCACAGGGTTTTGTTTTTGCCTTTTGTAGGCTGCCATTGAAAGTGAAGAGGGGCCCTGTATGGAATCCCTGCCTTCCCTTTCCATGGTGGCCATCTTGGAAAAGGATTTTCTCCTAAACTGGGACCCAAAGGCGTTTTAGTAGCATTAGTAGCAAGGGTTACCACTTTGGAAACCTAGCCTGCTAATGGCATGCATCCCCCATTTTAGGAGCTGGAATGGGGGGGTAATGGTCCAGAGACCTCGTTATCCACTCTCGTTTTGATTGGGCTGATAACTTGGCCTGCTGACCTTTTATCCACCGTTACGGTCCCTGGGTCAGAGGATGAATGCAACAATATTCCCATTACCATAACACAAAATGCAAATGCAAATGGAAAAGTTGGAATATCTTATTGTGTCTATGTACTTTACTGAGAAATATAAAGTAGATGGAGTCTATGCAGGTTTTTTTAACTTCTATTTTTTAATTGTGAAAAGTGGTTCCTAAAGCAACATTTATTTTGTTTTTGAATGGCTTTTTTTTGGCAGGAGAGGTAAGCACGAATGTTGGGGAGGGAACTGAGGGAAGAGGCACCAAACACTAATATGGAGGGCTAGGTGGAGGGTGGAAAATGTTGTGCGTGTGTTATTTCTAAGGTAGGGCGCAGTGTTTCTGATGCTACTTGATTACAGCAATGGTGGTGTCTCTTACGGAGAAGGGATGGCCTTATCTGATGTCATTTTAAGATAAATAGCAGTTTTGCTAGAAGTATGTACTGTGTACTAGATTGTTAATGGCGGAGTGCGAATAGGTGTTGGAGCTGTGCAAGGGAAACGTTGAAGTTGCAAGTTCCTACATCAGTAGAAAATGTACTTCGGCACTGTCCACGAAGCACAGATCTTATTGTGAAGTGAGTATGGGTTCTTGGACACGTCATCATGCTGTGCGCCACCATATGGTCGTGTGGCATTCTCCGGAAGGTGTGCAATGAAGTCAGATGTTCGTAGAGATTATGGTTACATTGCACTACTAAAAACCTATGAAATGCAGTAAAAAAAAACTTTGTTAAGGGGACGTTATGGTTCCAAGTAAAACCGAAATACCCCTGAAATTCGCCAGTTATGGTAAGCTAAGCAACCATAACTCACGCCACCACTGTGCACTGCTAAGACTATCACTATCATAAGACTGTTACATAGTGACAATATTAATGCATTCGTTTTAGAGTGTTGTGTACTGTGAAACATGTAAGAAGTAGCTACCATTGCCTTTATAACTACATATTTGCACTACTGCACAGAAACCATAAAGACAGCATAATGCATACAAACATGACCATATGCAAGTAAGCTAAAAAGCAGCAGTATTACCAGAAACTGTTCAGAACATAACTGATTATCTTCATGCACAGAAACCAGTGCTGTGTTGTACGCTGTCCTCTTCCCCTATATGTATATGTATATGTATCATACAATGTGAGTGAACTGTAAAGAAAGGTGTGTAAGAACATATGAGAAGGTTGCCGTACACAAATGTATAACCTTATGAATTGTTTGTTCATGACGGTTAGTGAAGAAAAGCACCTGCCCTACTTAGGGTAGTGAACAAAACAGAGGGAACCACACATGTGATGTCATGAGTGAGATTTGTGATGCCATCTTTGATGTAATGGGTGTTAGTCCTTGCAGTGCACACTCGTGGCATGAGTTATCGTTGCTTAGCTTACCATAACTGTCGGAGTTCGTGGGTTTTACCTGTAACCATAACGTCCCTGTAACAATGTTTTTCCATCGAATATCATAGGTTTTTTGCTAGTGCAACTTAACCATAATGTCCCTCTAACAATGTTTCTGTTAGTGAATTTCATAGGTTTTTAGTAGGCTACTGTAAGCAGAATGTTGCTTTAGCATACGGTTTTCTGTGAAAAGGATAGGTATTTGGTAGAGCAACATAACCATAACGTCCCATTAACGGTTTGTTACCGATTCCTTGCCTGCCCTCATGATAAATGTGTGGAAAGGGCAAATTGTGTGGTGTATGTATCCATGTGTGCTACCCCTTACTTTTCCAAATGGAGTTGGTGTATCGTACTAATTACAGAAGTACATAGTAAATGTTTAATGTGTCAGGAGGCTCTCTTTTTCTGTTAATGGTGCATGATAAATCTGTACCGTACACTACTGGCTGAGATAACTACAGATGAGCGATATGGACGTTTCCTAGGGACACTGCACCTAGTTGTCGTATGTGCAATCACACTGCAGCTATTCGTAGGACTCCACCAGTGGCCGCATGTCTGCGTCTTCAAATGGACTTGTAAGTAGTTGGGGAAGGGCACGTGTTTCCGTTCCACACCTAGACTCATGCATAGGTCATCCACTGTATGCTGGTAACACTGTCCCTGACGCTAGCCCTACGGATTCAGGCAGAAGGCTAACACATTTAAATTACTGCTGCCGACTTCCTGGGTGGCTCTGCAAACTTACCAATGTGTGGCTAAAGTTCTCCTAACTGTATAACGGCCACTGGTAAACAAGGAACATCAACCTGCAGTGTCACGTGGGTGTGGTAAATGTCGCATTACTTTGATTTATCTGCTGCTTGCCTTTACATGACCCGTAAACAGATACATTGTGTGTGCACTCAACAATGTGACTGTGTATCAAGAAGTCGCCTGCCGGTCATGCAGTTGAAGAAAACATGTAACTGCAGGTCGGACAGTTTGTACTAAGTCTGCAAAATGGCAAAGCTGGTGCACCTTCCTCACGCACATAGTAGTGCAGGCAAAGGTAAATAAAAAACAGCAGAATATGCAGAGCGCAAACAACCTTAGTGGTGGTTAGAAAAGCATGTTAACTGCATGGGTCGCAGACAATAAATGGCTTCCTGCTGCACGTAATGAAGCTGTGTTCCCCGTTGTTGTAAACATTATTGTATTCCACAATATAAGCATATCCGTGAATGCTACCTCTAACACTAATGGCGTAGCATAAAGTGTTTATACTGCATGTGACGACAACTGAAATGAAAGCACAGTGGACAGGCTACCGCCTTTCCAACAATTACGTATCCTACTTTCATATACAGCATTGCCCACATCTACGTGCAACAAGAGGGGCACTCCTGTAGGGCAGCGGAGCTCTAAAACAACCTTGGCAAACCATGTGCCGCACTACAGACCCTTATCTGGCAAAGGGCATTGTATTGTGCACGTACTGGAACGCACTACTGTACAGCAGGAAGGTACTTTCTTGTGCGTGGGAACGGTCCTTATGAGTGCATTACAATGACTGGCGCCTATGTACGTGACGGCCGCCCAATAATTCTGTTTCCTGGCACGTCCCCTATAGTATCGAGGTAGGTGCTGCCCCTTCTGTACCTGACCTTTGCTGTTGTTCCTTCTGTGGCGTGTGTGAAAACAGCATGATAAATGAAAATTAACTGGGAAAGGAACAAAAGGTAAATAAAGAAAATAACTTTTTTCACAGATCAACAACGCAATTACCAATGCACGCTAGACGTGTGGCAGTGTGGTAAACACTGTAGTGGAATCGGTTAGAAAGGGGGTAGCTGTACAAATAGGTTTGTTTACATGTTGCAGAGTGTTTTCAAGAGAGTCACAGCGCAACACTAACTACAAAAAAAAGAATACTTTCAAGAAGGGCACCAAACCAATGTAGATGGGGTGTACAAAAATCAGGATTGCTGGCATACTAAGATGAATGTTATAGCGGTTGAAAAGTATTCCTGCTGTGAAACATCATATTCCCAAGGGCAAAGTATGTAATTGGTTAAAGAAAGGCAGAAATGCACTTCTTTGCAATGTACTGCGCTGTCAGCATTCACTGACCAAATAGAAAATGACGCTCCCTCATTGGTGACTGCATAATGCGGTAAAAATGTATGCAAAAGATTAAAAACGAACGCATGAACTCGGGAAGTGCTGCCTTCATCGCAAATGGCACTGAAACTCATGTAACACGCTGTGCAATTTTCCCTGCACAATCAACAATAATATCGGCATGATTGCTTGCCACCAAAGTGTCACACAGGGAAACCAAAATCGGGCACTTCATTGTAACTACTCCATAGCACTACACATTCACATCATAGATTGCAAAATGGGTAGCCACTACGCAGTGTTTTCCATTCACTTTCAGTCAATGTATGTCGGAATTGCCTAAAACTTGCATGCTGTGCCTCGTGAAACACAGCCATAGCCGCACCCTCTGCATTTCTGTCCCCAAATACACTGTGTAGCACAGTCTGTCCGTACACACCACACCCACAAACTTTGTTACCCAATCCCGTAGTCTCTGCAGGCCCATTTCTATGAGCATCATCTGCAAAAGGCGGCGTATGTAACACGTGCCCCCCTGCAACTATCGCGATATTCGCACACTTTTTGTGCTGGGCGCGCGCTGGAGTGGGGAGTAACTTTGAACCAGGGGAGCGGAAGTAGTTAGTTGCGGTGGCTCGGAAAAGAACCTTTGGGATATTTGTGTTTTTTTAAAACATTTTTATGTTTAAAGGTGCTTCTCTAGAAACACTGTTTTTGCTGTTTTCATATACGTAAATGTGTGTTTTCAACATTAGCTCGCATTCTTACAATAGGCTCTTCTGTGCAGCGTGTAGATTGCGAAATAACACTTTATTGCCACTGTACGACACACATGCCATTTGTTCTGCAAAGGTGTATGTATCGCAAACCAATATTCTCATTCTCATAGTAGAACATCCCAGCAGCACTTAAGAAGTCGCACATGCTTCTGTTGATGAGACCCCTTCCGACCTCTGGCTGGCGACAGGAATCATTGCACTACTTCCACACTATTCTCTCTCTGGGGTATACATGAGAAAAGCACCTTGGCAGTAGGAAAAAAGCGCTGCACTGCTTTCATCATAATCTTCAGTTGACGGAACACACAGGAACAAGGCATGTAACCCAGAAAGAAGGCTCCAAAGTGCACAATCACTACATGTACAGTTGACAGAGGCCACCCGTCGACATTCTAGAAGCAGTCCGCCGAAACAGAAGGATTCAACACTACTCCACAAATCGCCCACTCCCTCCAAACCAAAATTGCCAGACTTGTCCTCTTGGAGGGCATACATGCACAGAGCTTCCACAAAGCCATCACCCACAATGAAAACTGTACGACTTGCCATGTTTGCCAGCCGCAGTAGACAAAGTAATGGGGGTAGTGAATGCCTCCCTTTCCTGTGACGCACACCCAAAGCACCTGATTGGCCAAATGCCATAGTCACATTTCTATTGGCCAGCATGCTCACAAGAGCAGAATGGGGCATGTGACTTTCTCCAAGTACCGCCATGCAGTGCCCCAGTAAAGCAGGAGGAGTCCTTCCTATTGGCACGCTTTCCGCTGATGCACACCCTGAGCAGCACCTGATAGGATAATCGCTGCAGTCCCATTTCCGTAGGCCAGAGTGGTGAGGAGCGTCGAATGTGGCACGTGTGAGTCCCCAAGTACATTGAGGGCCGGTCCCCACTGCAGTGTCCCAATCGCCACAGTTAAATTTTCATGGCCACCACCCACAAAATCCCTGCATGTGGCTTTCGTGATGCGTGTGGGCGTGGGGGAATAACTTGCAACTAGGGCAGGGGGAGTTTGTAGTAAGGGTCGACTCTTAAGAGTCTGTCTTTTTTGTGTAGATCCTTCTACAGAAACACCTTTTTCTGTATGTTATTAGTAGCTTTTGTGTCTTCTTCTATGCACATTAGTTCAGTAAACTCTTCACAGCATCCTGTAGACCAGCAAACAAAACTGCATTGCTAATGGATGACAACAAAATGCCATTTTCTTGGAAAAACTCTGCATTTCCACAAGAAATGAGGTAATTGTTGCAGGAGAATATTCCACGAGCGGACACAAGTAGACATGCTTCTGTTGATGAAAAACCTTCCTTCGTCTGGCTTGGAACAACATCCATGAGCAGTAGGCCCTACTCTTTGCAGTATTATAGATGAGAAAAGCACCTTTGAGGTGGGAAAAAGCATCCGCACGACATCCAGCAACCTCCTCAGTCTACAGAACAAATCTAAGCAAGGCAGGTAACCCATATGCATGCCGCCATAATGAATTATGATAACATCTACTACTGGAAACGTGGTGAGGTCTTTGCAAAGTGCATGCATATCGAAGGAATTGCACTCATACACAGCATTCCACAATGCATCTACTCCTTCCAAACCAAAATTGCTGTCAAAGTTTCTTTGCAGGGCATAGTTGTGCAGATCTATTACAAAGGGATCGGCTAAAGTCAACACAATATGTTTCTCCATGTCAGCCACCCTCAGTACGCACAGTATAATGTTCAATCATTTCATCTCCCCTTCCTGTTAACCACACCCACACTACCTGATGGGCTAATCCCCACAATGCATGGCAATTGGGCAATGTGGTGTAAAGGACAGATTTTGGCAGCCCAAAGTAGCACGTGGCCCGCACCACTCTAAAGCTGGAGCAGTCCTGCTTCCCTTTGCACATCTTCTCTGCAGCTCTACTTCATTGGGTTACTGGTAAATAGGCACAAACGCATCCACCAATTGCATTAAAGCCCCCATCATCAAACACTGTCACTCCTGTACAACACTTGAAATGTACCGCTACACATTTACAGTACAAATGTCGTGCCATTCCAAAGCACGTCCACTACAAAGTTCAAAGAAAGTATGCACAATTTCTCCATCCGCATACATCCACATAGCCACCCAGGATGTGGCACGTGCAATCCTAAAAGTACAGCATAATTCACTACCATTTTGTGATAGTGAAGGTGGGGGGGGCGGTGTCTGGTAAACAATATGAAGGGGATTCAGTCTTCCAGTGTATATGTATAAAGTGGTTTTTTTTGGTTGTTTTTTTTGTTTTTTTTACATGCGTGTGACCAATTTTGTTTTCTATTTTCTCTTCATATGCGTTTCTGTTTGCCTCGCCTCACATTTTTACAACATTCTGGCCAATGCTTCTTCCCCAGTGTAAAAGAAAACACCATTGCCAATGGCGCTCAAATGCCATTTCTACAGAACCACTGCATATTTTTCGACCTTATGATCTCCATAGTGGGTGGAGAACATGGCAGCATAAACTGATGCATAATTCTGTTTATAACACACCTTCCGACCTCTTTTTGGGGACAAATTACACCGTTGTGGACCCACGCTGCTCTTGGTGTTCTGCGTGAAAAAAACACCTTGGCAGTAGGAAAAATACGCATCACTTCGGTCAGCAACCTCTTCAGGAGATGGATTAATCGTCCACACAATATGTAACCCATATGTACACTTCCATAGTGCACCACGAAACACAGTCCACATTCGTGATGGATGCCACATATCTGCAAAGGCGAACCATCCTGCCGAAACTGCAGTTACCCTGACAGGCCCAGAAAGCGTCCACTCCTTCCAACCCGAAATGACCAGGAACGCCTCTTTGCACACAACACCTGTGCAGATGGCGCACAAAGGTATCACCGATGATAAGTACTGGGCGTCTCCATGTCAACCACCCTCACGGCACAGTATTGTGATGAAATGTTACCGCCCCTTCCTATGAACCACGCCCTACACTCCTAATTGCCTATTTCCCACAATTTCATTTCCACCCTACTCATAATGGGAGGATGTGCACGTGCGTGTTCCCATCTACAGTGAGGACCACGGGCCAGCAAAGCTCCGACAATACTTCCCTTTGCGCGGTCACATTTTGTAGCACTCCCCCAATTGGGTGCTGTCACATTTCAAAACACGCATGCACCAATCACATACAAAACCTCTGCATTGCACACTGTCATTTCTATACACCACTCCTCATTTACCGTTAAACCCTCTCAGTACATGTCCCGTTTGATTGCAAAGCCCCTCCAACAGAAACTTCTGCTGAGGAATCCACTATTGCAGCATCCACAAACATCCTAATGCACACCCAGGACACCTTTGGCTATGCACACAACATTGCCACCCTTTCCACACCCACCACAACACATCCAAGCAAGCGACCATGTGGCCACCTAACATTATGCACAAATGTTACATGCGTAGCAGCAGTTCTACCCAACTCCCCCAAACCATAAAACACCCATTCAGGAAAACATATCACACTTGGCAGAAGACACAAACCTAGCATGGCCTGCCCCACCCCTACGCACTACCATTCACACCCTATTGTGTCACTGCCAACCTATGCATTGCACCTTCACAACATTGGGCCTACTTCAATAAATATGAACACAGCAGAGTAACCAACCACATATAAGTTGCCCTTCAACCATACCCACTTCCATAACTCACATTACGTGCGCACTGCACCCTGTGGCCACACTACACAACTTCTCACTGCACCATCTCCTGCCACACACCAAATACTGTAGCATGTTCCAACTATTACCACAACCATATAATGCACAATACACGCTTTGCAACTCACTTGTGCTGCTGTAGCATGTCGACAATGTGCTCCACACACATTCTCCAAAGATCACCACCCTGTGCCTCATACACTGCCAAACCTGCATTGCTCCAGTGGGTCTGCTCCTTGCGCACATTCCCCCCACCGTAATTGAACAATACATGTCAGCATATCACCAACTACCACTATACTATGCACACATGCACCACTGGCACCAGCACTCCTAACCAACCTCGACACTGCAATGGACATGCACATCATTACATACAACTATTAACATAATGTATAAACATTACACTGTCTCTGGCACCCCTACGCCCTTTCATTCACATACTATTGTCTTACCCACTTCCACTCAGAAAGGATGGTTTAATTGCCAACGTAAGCACAACATGTTTACAACATTGTCCATACTGCACGCATTGTGCACACAACACACTATGCAAGCACATAAGCTGCCCTTCATCCATACCCTGTAACATACAGACAGTATACAAGCATTACACCCTGTGCCCACACAGTGTAACTTTTCACTGCAGCATCTCCAACCACAGGGCACCACCATGGAGCTATGCAGTAACAAATTGCAACATTTACCATAATGTACAAACAAGACACTCTCTCCTGCATCCCTGTACACTTTCAATCACATACTATGGGCGTACCCACAACCATTCACAAAGTATTGTGCCACTGCCAACCTACCCACAATCTGTTTGCAACAGTGGCCTATATCGGCTTAAATGTGCTCCACACCCATTCTTTACATGTCACTACCCTCTGATGCACATTGAAAAATGCATTACTGCTGTGCATGTCCTCGAGGTCTAGGCTCTTGAATGCATGGCCTACGGCCTTCGGCCATGCATTCAATAGTCTAGGCCTTGAACACACTCATGGCAACTTAATGCCACCATGCATGTCTCCATATCAGAAACTGCGAAAATCCACATAGACACCACTGCCACCAACACTCTTACCCCACCTGTACACCGCCATGGCGCTAATCAGCAACAAATGGCAACAGTTAACATAATGGTTATGTGCACAGCTACCATTTTGCACAAATGTGCCACATGTAGGTAGCAACACTTCACCCCAACTCCCCCACACCATAAAACACCCAATCAGGAACACAGGTGGCACTTACCAGAATGCACAAACATACCACTTCCTCCTCCACCTCTACCCACAGCCTTTCACAAAGTATTGTCACTAACCACAACATTTTCACAACATTCAGCCTACTTCAACAATTCTGCACACAGCGTAGGCCTTGAACACACCTACAGCAACGTAATGCCACCATGCATGTCACCATTTAATCAAATACGACCATCCACATACACACCACTGCCACCAGCAGTCCTACCCAACCTGCGCACCACCATATAGCTATGCAGCAACAAATTGCAACAGTTAAAACAATCTAGAAAGAAAACACTCTCTCCTGCACCCCTATCCAATTTCATTCACATACTATGGGCGTACCCACTCTCATTTACAAAGTACTGTGTCATTGCCAACCTACCCACAGTCAGTTTGCAGCACTAACGCTACTGCAACCAGTCTGCACACACTGCAAGCACCACCCTGTACTGGATGCAGAGTCAAACATGCCTTCCTGCGTTGTGTATTTTGCAGCCCTGCACTCCTCAATGCATGCCCTACAGCCTACAGGGTATGGGCTTCGGCCATGCACCCAATAGTGTTATACTTCCACAGACCCAGCGCACCTTCAATCACCCATGCATGCCTCCATGTGCCACCCGCGCTCCCACCCAACCTATGTTTGTTTCTTTGATAATGCGTTCTGAACCCTTAGGTAACAACAGAGATAAATATACTTAGGCTTAGTTACAGCAGTCATGTATGTCATGTGCAATTCACTCCCCATGTGCAAATGACCTGCCACCACTCACCATGAAAAGAGTTGGCTGCAAACAGGTTGTGGCAGAAGCTATGGTGCCGTTACGACAGCTGCCTCCAATCACCACAGAAAATACTTGCCTACATATGTCACATTAACCACTTCTCACTCCCCCAGCCATTCCTTCCCTTATTGCCAACACAATGTGTACGGTAAATTTTCCAGACCCTTCTGCCGCCGCACTGTCCTCCGATACATCATGGAAGTTTTCCTAAAAATGTTGACGCACAGCACGCTTCGCTCCAGCCAACCACCGGCCGCATCCAAACTTCTCCGACACCACGCTGTACCGCGATCCAATAAAACTTCTGTCCGCGGAGCAAACAGGGAAATGGGTCAGCGGAGTGGACCCAGACATCACAGATTTTCTGGGATGTACATTTCAGTATTTTACAAAGAAATTACTTGTC
This sequence comes from Ambystoma mexicanum, assembly GCF_040938575.1. Lineage (NCBI taxonomy): Eukaryota > Metazoa > Chordata > Amphibia > Caudata > Ambystomatidae > Ambystoma > Ambystoma mexicanum. The sequence goes on along the minus strand of NC_090930.1, from coordinate 495,726,171 downwards.
GGATTTCCACCAAACACACACAAGCACACTTTCTGGCCCAAGCCCCCGCTCCTGGCACAGATTTGGTGAAAATCCATCCAGCGGTTTGGCCTATAGCCGTGTGCAAAGTTTTTCCCCCATTCAGTCTATTGCAAAAAAAAATGTGGGAACCCCCTTATAACTCCCCCCCGCACGAAACCTCGCCCAACTTGGTGAACAAATTCAGAACCGGCCACATACTATTTTGCAAAGTTTGGTGAGGATTGGTCCTGGGGGAGCAAAGTTATAAGCCACCGAAAATGTGCTCTTCCTATGAGTTTAGCAACTTAACCATAACTACACGGCCGCTACCGCAGCCCGTGTAATATATATTTTTTTGTTTGTGATCAATCCCACTGATGGCGCCCCTCCCCATGAGGCCATGGAGGTGAGGCCATCACCGATAGTCGCCCTAGGGGTGGTACTCAGCAGTTGGATCTCATGAGGAGGGAAACCCCCTATTGGACGAGGGGTAACACCTTGGGAGAAACACAGTATATTTCTTTTACACCCTAATCTCCCTCACCCTGCACAGGACATAATAACCCCACACACTTCCATGTATGTCTGAATAATAGACAATGTCACTTCCCCAAAAAACACTGAGATGAGGAAAAACATTGAGTACAGGGATAACAATAGTACTGGGATGAGGAAGAAGTGTGGAGTAATCCACTGAACCACTACAAATTATTAGTCAATTTGTGTCAAGCAAATTGGAACAGAACATAAAAAGAGAAGGACTTGATGATGAATCAAACCCTGCCATGAGGAAGCAGGTGATTCGATTCCTGGCAGCAGTAGAGGAGACGGGATGCTAATGGTACAAGAGCGGGATGCTTACCCACTAGTAAAGGCATTCCTGAGGTATCCGTCGCAGGCAAACACCTTAGAGGAGCAGAAGCCTGAGCCCCTAGCTAGACGGGAAGCCTGGAGCGCATGGAGAAGCCGAGACACTCTGCTCAGAGGCAGGGAGTCAGAGTGGAGCCGCTGCAGTCCCTGCAAGCCACGGAGGGAGGAACCCGCAAACAGCTGAAGACTATCGGCAAGCTCTCCAGAGAGGTTGGGGAGAAAAGGACGGTTAGTTGGATGGCTAGCAGAAGTGAGAATCATAAAGGCGAGGCTGTGACCCCCACCCATAAACCTAATCAAGGGCTCCAAAAGCAATATTCATATTCATAGTACCTGGCAGGATAGTATATCAGGTTGGTTGTGACCAACAAAGAAGTAGTAAAACAAGAAAAACCCAATCAAAAGGGCAGAAAAGGCTAAAGCCCAGGACTTGCTCACATAAGAAGAGAGAGCTAAAGCACTCTTCATAGTCGCAGCACCTGGCAGGACGGTGTACCAGGTTAGCTGGGAAAGCAAGGAGTAGAGAAGAGGAATGTTCATAGTCGCAGTATTTGGGAGAAACAAGAGCCAGGTTGACTGTTAAATGTACTGAAAATAAACTAGTGCATCCTCTCTAGATATTTTTACATACAAGACATAGGCAAGAAAAGGGAGATATTCCCTCAACATTTGGATGAGGCAGGAGAGGAAACCAAGAGGAAGCAAAGCAAAGCCCCCTTGTTTTGTGTTCATTTTTCGAACACTGAAAGAAGGAAGACCATCATTGGACATTCAGAGAGTGAGACAACCTGGAAAGTAAGGTTGTCCTTTCTTTTGAAGTTTATTTGTTGCACCATTTTGGGACTCTTTTGTAAGCTGGAAAAGAACTTTGAGAGTAAAGAGGATCCCCTTTTCACATTAGTTTGAGCTCCTAGTGTGAGGGTTGGAAAATGGATTTATTTCTTTGGACTATCCTGACAGTCTCCTTAGAATATTCTTTTGAGGCAGAAAACCACTCTTAATATTGGGGGTATACTATAGTTAAGTTGCATGTTGAGTACCATTTGAAAATCCCAAAAATTATTTGCTAATAACTTTTGACTCATATGACGGTTTCACAGACATAATTATATGCATGCCCCCCTCACTCCCATCGACTGGAAATTGTGGGAAAGATCTGTTAGAAAAAACACACTTTCGGCCTAGTCCCCATTTATTTTCCCATAGACAAAAAAGGAACATTTTTGCTCCAGTGCACAGCAAAAACCACTGGACGGAAATGGTTGAAATAACTTGTACACGAAGAGTAGATTCAAAATCCGGCTGGCGGGGTGGTGGAGGAGTTTGGTTTATGGCATCCAGTACTTTTTTAAATATTTGATGGAGAAGGGGGGGACCCTTTTTCCAAAAAGAGAGGTATATCTCCTATGGTGCATTGCAACAGACAAGCTTCTGAAGACTGAAAAGCCACTATTTTCTTTTGTTTCATGTGAGAGTTACCTGCAGCTACTTGAAAACAAAAAGGCAGAAATAGGCCATTTGGAGGAGAAAAAGCGATTCAATGGCATCAGGCTAGAGGTTTGGGGGAGAGGACACCATGTGAAATTGGAGAATTGGTGGGGGGGCTAGGGACGAAGTTAAGAGCACAAACGATTTCCCGTAGCTGCACATATTTGGCAGGGTAACTGCTTCTACATAAGAAAACATGAGCAGGAATGAATGTGCGTCATGAGTATTGGAGTGGAATGGGAGAGGGCTAGGGAGGTGAGGAGGACTTGAGGGGTAGTGGGAATAAGCACGGATGGGGCAGACACTTGGTGAGTGCCTGGGAGGGCACGGAAGCATTCATCATTTTTTCACGATAACCGTGGGATCTAACAACTACAAATAACTGTAGCTATCTGTAGCACATAGTTATTGGCCTGGTAGTGTTTTAAACAATAGAGTGGGCGCGGGCCGGTAGTATTTTAAAATTGCCTATGTCGACCCGCCATGGCCTGGTGGTGGTGTAAAATATATAGTGGTCACGGCTAGTGGGCATGGCCAAAGGCACAGAAAATATCTATGGCATGGGGGTGCTGTTGTGTGACAACAAAGATGGCTGCTGCCTGAGATCGCTCCGGCTCTGGCCTACATATCTTGCTTGATATTCTCACCTTCCAGGCTGGCATAACCCTGTAGGACTAGGTACCATCCATGCTTTGGGGATATTGAACATGTGAAAACTGGCGACTTCCGGTGCCGGTTGATGCGGATATAGCAAGGAGGCTGGTGGAGTGGCCCACGTCGGAGTGAGGGACGAGCACCAACACCACCTTCTGTGGCCGCTACATGGTAATAGCTCCGCAGCCTGGAAGAAGCGAGCCTGGGCGTGCCTTTGAGGAGCCGTGTCTTTCCACCTTGGCCTGCCAGAATTCTTTATCCCGTAGCAGTGGAGCGTGCTGTGACAGATGCTGCCTGGGTCTGGCATGTGATCTTCCAATCACACAGGAGTACCATGGTAGTTGTCTGCTGCCCTCGCGAGGTGGCCGTATAGTGGAGTGGGCCCCCCCCCATGGAACGGGAGCAGTGAAGGTACATCGGAGGGCTCCGGCGACCCCCTGGGACAGTGGCTGCTGGTTTGGCCCCCCACGCTCTGTGGTGCACTCCCGGTGGTGTAGCACCCCCCTTCACATGGGGAGAGCGGACGGCGGGCAGTTACAGATCCTTGGTGTGTGGTTCTCTGTGGCTTGCCCGCGGGTGGATTTGAGAAGCTAAAAACTGACAGGTACCAGATGTGCACACAGAGTGCACGTTAATAACATAAGGTACCACTTCGTGGCCCGGGGTGTGAGACTAAACCTCTGACTACAGTTGGTGGGGGCTTTGATAGGTGTGGCCTCCCACCCCTCCCTGGAAAGTGTCCCCTGGGCGTGCTGAGCACCAAGCGGTGGACGTGAGTGGTCATTTGCGGCCCGGTCTGGATGCACATTGCATACGGGGTTGTGATATAGGAGAGGCAATCGCCTTGTGTATAGTCGAAATAGATCCTGCACTGAGCCCAATACTGTCTGGTGTGGTGAAGAGGTCAGAGAGACGCTCCCAAATTGATTCTCCCCTGAGCGGCTTGTGCAGTGCAGCATCAACTCTTGAAGTATTCAGCCCTTGTGTACTCATCGCAGACTAGACCGCCAGCGGGTTATGCTACACATCGAGGCACTGATTCCCTGTGCTGGATCCCAAGAAACAGGCAGGATGGACCAGTATGCCAGAACAGATGCTGCAACGCCCTCTCCACCTGCAGAGCTGACCTCCTCTCAGCTCAATGTGGCAGCCCTCAATCAGACCCTGCTGGCTCTTAAGAATAGCAAAGATACACTTGGCATTAGAATTGACGCCCTTACCAGCAAAGTTGACATCACTGCTGTACAGATTGATAAACTATGTTGTTGTATGACTAAGGCTGAATATGGAATGAGTGAGGGCGCAGACAAAGTATCGTTCCTGCAATGTGAGGTCTCTCTCGTGTAACAAACAGTGAAAATAATCTTGTCTAAAAATGATGCTTGACGAGAGATCTAGGCGCAATAATGTACGCATCTTCGGGGTATCGGAGTCCAACTCCATCGTACACATGGAACAGTTCATTGAAACATTTCTACTGGAAAATCCTGGAGTACACCCGTTATCAAAGATGTTCGTAGTTGAATGGGCAAACCGCTCCCTTGCTCTTAAACCACACCTCAACGTCCTATAATGGCATGTATTTTTAACTACTGTGACAGAGATATGCTACTCAGAATGGCCAGAGAGAAGGGCGAGCTACGTTGGAGCTCAGCAATAATTAGTATATTTACGGACTTCAGCCCCCAAGTACAGGAACAAAGGAAAACCTTTCAATCGGTTAAGAGTGCTCTGAGACGATAGGGCATCAAGTATGCGATGCTGTATCCTGCAAAACTTAGTGACTCACAAGGGTAAAGCAATTTTCTTCACTGCTCCTGAAGCGGCGGAACATTTTGCAAAGGAACTCTGGACTCTGGCGGTTCCCAAGATCACACATCGTAGTACCAGCTTGCAGCATGTAAAAATGTACCCTGTAGTTCAAGAAACTACTCCTGATACCCTACGTTGCGCTTGGCGGGGGCGATGAGTTTTTTTACACCAAGGTTTGTGCCTCTTCACAAGAAGACTAAACATTTTGTGGTGCAGGCCCGATGTCTTATGGAGCCAGTTTATTATTTATTTATTATTTATTCGGATTTGTAGAGCGCACGTCAGCCCGGGGGCATCGTGCCGCTTGTTACAGACATATCTTAGTTGCATATACACAAGTAATACATAATTTACAGGAGCAGGTATGACATTTGTACAAATTTACAGTGCAGTATATTTACATAGGTTAGCGAGTGTCACATATTGTGCAAGGAAGGAGGTCATAAGTTTCCTACGAAAAATCGGGAGAGAGTTCTCCGCTCTAATGTATGCAAGTAGAGCGTTCCAGGACTTGGCAGCAATGTAGGGGAAGCTTAGGCCACCGGCTTTGGCTTTTTTGATGCGTGGGATATGGAGTAAGTTGGTGTATTGCGTCCTGGTGGGACGTGAGGAGAAGGGTTTGGAGGTGGTCTCTGATAGGTAGGACGGGGCGGAAAGAGAGAGGCATTTGTGTGTGAGGGTGAGGATTTTGAGTGTGATCTGCTCTTTAACCGGGAGCCATTGGGCTGAGTGTCTGGCCTGGGAGATATGCTCTCTTCTTGGGATGCTAAGAGCGGCCCGGAGAGCATTGTTCTGTGTGACTTGTAGTCTGTTAAGGTTTTTTGCCGATGTGCCTGCTAGGAGGGCATTGCAATAGTCCAGTTTGGCTCCAATGGTTGCTCTGGCTATTGAAAGGCAGTTAGGTTTTAAGAGGTATGGCTTGATTGCGTTTATAAGTTTGGTGGTATATGCAGATGAGGAAGTGATTGTGCTGACTTGTCTGGTCATTGATAGTGAGGAGTCTAAGTCTACTCCCAGTGTCTTGACAGCTGTGGATACGAGGATGATGGAGTTGTCAATGGAGAAGTTGGCATATAGTTTGTCCAGTTTGTCTAAGGTGCTCTGTTGACCTAGTATCATGATCTCAGACTTATCTTCATTAAGGCAGAGGCCATTAACTGCCATCCAAGCCTGGATGATGGAGTAGATCGTGTGGAGTGCCTTGGCGTCTTCGTGGTATGATCCTGAGAGAGGTAGAGGTACTTGTGTGTCGTCCGCGGAGTTCGTGTACGTGATACCATGTTAGTCGAGTTTGTCAAAGAGAGGCTTAGTGAACAAGTTGTAAAGTGTGGGTGCAGTGCAGGATCCTTGAGGGACCCCGCAATGGATTGTAGTGGGTCTGGCATTAGCAGTGTCCGAGAAGACTTTCATGGCTCTTCCCTCGAGGAAGGAGGTGATCCAGAGAGCTGATTCTTTAGAGAAATTGGCTGAGTGTGTGAGGTGTGAGGTGAGGGTCTTGTGATCAACCAAATTGAATGCAACTGAGAGATCTAGGAGGATCAATAGGGCTGGCTTGCCCTTATCCATGATTTGGGTGATCTGACTCTTTAGATCCACCAGGGCTGTATCTGTGCCGTGTCCTTTCCGGAAGCCTGATTGCCTGGTCCCTAGGATGGAGTGGGTTTCCAGAAAGTGTTGGATTTGGCAGTGTGCGGCTTTGTCCAATAATTTCAGGAGGAATGGCACTGTAGTTATCGGTCTGTAGTTGTTGGGTTGAAGGGGGTCGAAGGTAGGTTTTGTTTTAGAAGGGTGCGGACCCAGGCCTCTTTGAGGCTAACTGGGATAATGCCTGATTTAAAGGATGCATTGATGAAGGCCGTAAAGAGCGGTGCAAAGCAGTCTGCGCAGTCTTTGATGAGCTTGGGTGGGCATATATCGCCTTTACAAGGGCAGCGTTTGAGATGTTTTTGTAAATTGATAACTTCTGGTTCAGTGACGTCCCTGAAGGAGAAGTCAGGTATGGTGGGCTTAGACGAGGCTGGTGTGGAGTTGGTAGGCTTGGTTCCTGTCTGTTGAGGTAATGCTTTGCAATGGGTTTTGTTTTCTTTTGGAGCAGGTCAATTTTGTGTAACATGGCAGCTTGGATACCAGCACACCAAGCTTCATCTTTGATTATTTCATCAGGTGTATTGGGGGGGGGAGGGAGATGAGATCTTTAAAAATGGCAAAGATTTCTTTAGAGTGCGATTTGGCATTCGAGATTTGTGTGTTGAAGGCGTTGGCTCTGGCAGCGTGATGGCTGTTTTGTATTGGTGGGAGATTAAGTTTAATTTGTTTTTGGCACTGCTGCAGGGGCTGGTTTGCCAGTTTTTTTAGTGCTTCCCTTTTGCGGGAGCGCTTTGAGTGCTGTTCTTCAGTGAAACAAGAGTTGGTGTGTAGTGATTTCTTTTCTTTTTTCCATTTGAGTGGTGCTATTTCATTAAGAGCTTTAGTGATGCCGCCCTCAGCATCCCGTTTCCCACAGGCACTGCAGGTGTTGTGTGTTATTGAGTTGAAATGGGTGTGGGATAATGCTGGTATGTTTTGGTTTCTGGCATGGGTGGTAAGGGAGGTGGGGAAGTTCAGGGGGTGGGATTGGGTTGGGAATGGCATTATTGATGCAACAATTTGCGTTCTCACAATCTTGAACCTGAATATACCTGTTAGATTTTCAATGAGCGATCATGTCCTCTGGTGGTGCAATCAATGGACTTGTTGACTAGCCGATAGATGGTGATGTCTGCTCAAGGGGTGAAAATGGGAGAGATCTCATTATTGTCATGGAATGTACGAGGATTCACAAACCATAAAAAAATCTAAATTGCCATTTACACCAAGAATGATGGGATAAATATTATGTGTTTACAGGAAACACACTTTGCACCGAATAGTGGGCTCCCAAATATGCCGGGGTGGGTCATACACAGATATGGCTCTTCATTTACCACACATTTGAGAGGGATTGGTACATATATACATTGTTCCTTTACATTCAAACTGCAGGAACAGGTTAGTGATGGAGAGGGTTGTTTCTTACTCTTAGCAGGGGAGGCGCTGGGTCTTCGATTTCTCATAATAAATATTTACGCCCTGAATACTGATTCTCCTGAGTTTTTCCAGAACTGTGCTAATCACCTGCACAGATTTTCTGAATACAAAATACACTGCCTTGGCATTCGTATAAGCGATCGAGTGTGGAGCATAACCGATCACACAAGTTCAGTTCAGCATTAAGATTGTAAAACCAATAACCCTCCTAAAACAATATCGCGCCTACTTTGTGCCCCGTGTTACAATTAAGACTGATTTTGTAAGCTGTCAAGGGTTGAGCAGAATGGAGCACACGAGTGTAGGTCAGCATTGGGATTTAAATACAGTGAATGGACTCGCCATTCCGCTTGATTCACTGCCTGGGCGTCCGTGCAAGCGATAGAGTGTGGAGGATAACGGAGCACACGAGTTCAGGTCAGCATTAAGATTCCAAAACCAATAACCCTCCATGAAGACACACAATGGGTCAAATCCTTTCTAGCAGGACACACCGCCAGAGCTTTCATCGGTAAGGACTCCACTGACCCAATACCAGTCCCATGAGGCATACCACAAGGCTCATGCCTTTCTCCCACCCTCTATAATGCCTATACAAAACTACTGTTTGCAGCCCTGGATGCTATGGGTGTCGTCTACACGAATTTCGCAGATGACACCCAAATTCTCATCCCCATCACAGGTAACCATGAGCATAACAGTCACTATCAACAAGGTCTGTGCCATTATCCAGAACTGGATGGCCACAAATAGCTTATGTCTCAATGATGAGAAGACAGAGATCCTCATTGACGGCTCACCCTCCAAACTAAAAACTCCACTCAGACTACTCACACATCACCATTGACGGAACACCCATCCCTGTCCTTAAGCAGGTTAAAATGCTGGGCATGTACCTGGATGCCAACCTAATCATGACTAGACACATTAATGCTCTGTCCTCATCCACAGCATACACAACCAAACTCATTGCATTAAGCCGCCAATTGCTGTCCCCTCAAAACTGCCTCACACTTGCTTGCGCACTCATTTTGTCTAAATTAGACTATTGTAACATCTTACTACTGGGTAACTCTAATACCAATTTGACTAAATTGCAATTACTGCAAAATAAATCCATGCGAGCAGTCCTAGGCATAACAAGATCATATCATATTTCCAAATCTAGGAGGGATGTTAATTGGTTACCCATCAAAGCCAGAATCATCTTCAAAACGCTCTGTGTCACACATAAATGCATCATAAAAAAGCACCCACCTATCTCAATAATTCCATCATCCAAAACAAAGCCATCAGAATTCTGAGATCTAACTCCAGCACCCAACTATTTGTTCCACGGTTCAGGAACTCGAGGGCAGGAGGGAGTAGCCTCCCGGTAGTGGCTGCCAAAATGTGGAACTCCCTTTCTTCTCTTATAAGTAATTCACCATCTCAAAAAAGTTTCAAGAAATCGATCAAAACATGGTTTTTCAATAAATTGTAACCCGTACCCAACCACTTCCATTCGCCACACCCCTGCCTGCACCAAACTGTACCTTATGGGTTTATAGTCGTAGCATCGAATGCCAAAGCATCAAATGCCTTACCAACTACAAAAAAGTGTCAGAAAAAAGCATCTAATGCATTTTTGTTTTTTGTTTTTTTTTTTAAGGTGGGGGGGCACTTTTTTAAACCTTTCAAAACCCAATACAATTAAAATAAACCATTTACCTTAAAAAAAACTGCATTAGATGCTTTTTTTTCAATGTTTTTTTTTTAGATGGTAAGTCATTCGATGCTATGACTAGATACCACCGTATGCAATATCCTGAAATGTGCACCTGAAATATTATGCACTGCAATTCATTGTTCTGTTCCTGTGTAATTTTACTTTACTGCTACCTGTAACCAGTCAAACAGGTTAAGCTATCTGTAAACTATGCCGTGATACCCCCCGGGTTTAGGCGTATAACAAATGCCATAAATGAATAACAATAAATATAACAATATTGCTCCTACTTTGTACCCCACAGTTACAATGAAGACAGATTTTGTAAGCTGCCAAGTATTTAGCATTACGCAGTACACAATCTTAGGTCACCATTGTGATTTCTAATACCAACATGCCAAATATTTTGTGTCCCGCGTTACACTTAAATTAGACTCCCGAGATTGTGACATTTTGTACAGACTTTAGCGTACAGCTTGTTTTTTTTTTTTCGAGCTGATTGTTTTACCGGATCATTTCTAACACATGACCCTGTGTGCTTTCCATTTCTATTTTTCAGGCATGAAAGTGCCTTTTCCGCTCAGTGTACGAGCTAGGTAACCTCCCCCATGGTGGCTCTGGACATACCTTGTGGACAAAATATTTTGCTCAGGACATTCACCACTACTTAAGTCTAACAGTACGCGTTTTTTCTTGCACTGAACATGTGATGTTTACCACGAGTACTGTAAATGCTTGCCCATTTTATTATATTTCTTGCCTATGATTGACAGACCCCCCTATAGCATTTCCTGTTTTTATTTAATCTTTTTACTATATAGACACGAGGATGGATTTGACCCACATACTGTTCTGTTTTTTTGAATTATGGTACCATTGATGTTTTGGCTACTTTGAGCCTAATCTTCACATGGAATCCTATAAGTAAGTAGTACATTGTACCATCTGTACAAATGTTTTCTGGAATGACAGTATTAAGCCCCCCCCCCCAATATAGTGACCTCTATGCCTCCCCATTCAAGAAGGAATTTATATTCTTCTGATACCCCTGATTGACCACTAATGCAATTATTGGTTAAGCGTGAGCTCGCTTGATGAGGTTTAAGTCATTTTAGACAATCACCTCTTTTGTCCGTGATTGAGTTATTGCATCACGTAGACATAATGAACTTACATTTATGAGTTAATTCTTCTTTTTGCATCTTTATGTACAGGTGACCAAAAGAATTAAGAATTGAATTTCAATTGCCACGTAGTGAAGTTCTACCACAAAAACAGCCAGTATACATTACCCCTGAAGAATTTCCCAGTATCCTTGGAACATCTCTTTTATGGTGAAGAAACATGTCGGTTTGATATTGGTCTGAATCATTTGTATCGGGCCTCTTTTGTTTTATGTGCAATATTTAATTTGACAGATTATATGTGTTGATTTACTGTATTTGATAATTGTTTTGCACGTTTGATTGTTGTATATACGTGTTGAATTATTGTTCTATGTAGTTTGGTTACCACCTAACGGGTGGTCCTTGTGTTATATAATGTTGTGTCGATCTGTTCACTACACGTTTAAATAGATGTCGAATACTTCCACATCTATTATTTTAGATGGAGGTTTAACAATCTTTTAGTGACATGATACATTGATAGTTACTCAGTGAATGTTTTGATCAGTGATGAATGTTTCATGTATTTACATTTTCTATACCAATAAATCTGACATATTAATTATCAAGAATCAATGGGACAGAATTGAATATTTTCCTCCCATATAGTGTTTGATTTGAGTTCCCCTTCTTGGTCTACTATACAGATGCGCAACACACCCAGTCCCTTCTTTTTTTCGTTTTTCACGCCATTTGTGCTGTACCAGGTGTGACTGTGGTGTACAATAACCTGGTGTCCCTCATTTGTGTTGTATGGTTCAGTAAGGTATGCCTTCTCCCTTTACACCTCCTATGAAAGAACTGTAACTGCTGTGGCACTCTATTCAAAACATGTGAATCCATGAAGGATCCAATGCTGGAGAAGGAGTATGTATCTTACCTGTAACTCCTGTTCACCAGCATTGGTATCTTTCATGGATTCACATGCGCCCACCTACCACCCCTAAGGGAGCAAGGCTACATTGCGCTGGCGCTCATCTCACTAGGACGTATATGGGCTGCTAAAGTGAGCTTTAAAATCTCTTATAGGCTATAATGATAATGTTACAGAGGATTCCCAGCCTGTCGACAGGGAATATTCAAAGCATGTGAATCCAACATACTCCTCTGCCAAAGTTTTAAAAAACGACAGTACGGATTTACACAAAACCACAGCTGGTTTTAATTTGGTGCAAATGCATCTTGCGGTTTTTGCTGTGCGTCTGTTCACTTGATGCACATATTTGCCTATGGGAAACCCAGTGCAAAGGGTAGAAAACAACCCCTTTATTCAACGCTTTATAATTTGCAGCAAACGTTCCCATTCTACCTGGGTCAGAAACCATCTTTGGAAAAAGTCAGACAGGTAAGCGCCAAACGAGACAAACATTATTGCCAATAGAATTGTCCAAAGTCAGTGGATCATAGGGTGAACCTTAACTATAAAACGATATCTGTTGCCCTACAATATATACACCATAAAACAGGGGCGTTGCTAGGGGGGTGGGGGGGGCGCTAAAAGCCCCTGATCTTTTGGTTGTAGCCCCGGATAGAATCTCAGGAGCTACAGCCAAAAGACTAGCTAGCCCCCAGTCCCAACAGTTCCGACATCAGCGTAGCCCCGGGTCTTTTCCAGACCTAGCAACTCCCCTGACATAAAATATAGACACACGCACACGTACACACACACACCCCTCATCGAACTGATAGCATTTCTGCAAAGGGGGTCGACCAGCAATCAAATGCACCTTTTCATTGATATGCAATAGATAGACGTCATACCTAGGGTCAAACAACACTCAGGCAGATTGCAACGATGCATTTCACAACTAACGCACTACATTTATTTTTACATATTTCTAGGGAGAGTTAGTTCAAGCGTGTAGTAAACGTCGGAGAGATAGTTTGTTTTTAACGATTGAATTGAAAACCTAGGTCGCAGTGTCCTCTAGTGGGGAAATTGATGAATGGTATCTCATGAAAAATAACATTTGAAAAGCCTCAGTATTATAAAATAAATCAAGTATTGGCAAAGGTAATATGTTTGGCTTTGGGCACTGCACAGAGTAGCTTTTTTTAAATGCTGGGTGGAAGGGCAAGCTTTACCAAAATAATATTTGATTTACCAAGGAAGACCTATTGCCGTTGCAACTGTTTGATTCTAATTATGACCGGGAGCAAGTAGGAAGTTTAAAAGATGTTCGCCCCAACCATGCAGGAAATGTTATTGTACAATTGGTAATCATTTTCATATATTGATTGCTTGAACCCGTAGGCATAGAATAAATACAATTTCTATCATTATAGGGGATATTTAAAAAAAATAGTGTACGATCTTAAAATAATGTTTAGTGTTCTGTTGTGAGGAGGATACCGCTACTGCGATGTAGAAATGTATTTCTTTTTTAAGTGCCCACATGGACTTGTTACGAGTAGGAAAAAATACAATTTCTTACAGCGCCAGGAGGACCCCTAAAAAGCTCAATTCACAGCCAGGAGGAAGCTTGCCCTTCCCAAAACATTGTTTTGAAAGTATGCTGTTCCCAGCTCATAGGAACAGAAGAGAAACTAGTTTTATGGGACAGGTGATTTCCTAAACATATTTATTTGCACTTACAAAATAATGCTCAAGCTTTCTTGTAAGAAGTATTTTTGTGTAAATATGTCTAACAAGGTAATGGAGACTGGTTAAAGAACTCATAACCACACCTCTGTGATATATGTCATGTATAACGCTCCTGTACACAAGTGTTTCTAGTCGCGACAAGGGAGAGAAGAACAGAGCGAAGGGCATGACAAATGATCTTACTAGGTCTTGTCATTCAGATCGTGCAAGTGTGCCAATGCAAAGTGCAGGGTGAGGGGTGGGGTGCAGTTAGGGCAGCAATGCTGTGAGTAAGTGCAGCCAGGGTAGTGCGACTCGGGGTAAGTGCAAGGAGGCAGGGGAATGTAGGGGTTACAGTTACATCCCCTAAGTGTGTGTTAGCCCCAGAGGCAGTGCAGGGGGGGACTGATTGCGGAGGAGCCCAGAACACGGTGAAACACTGAGGTTGGCCAGGCAACCAGTAATTGCAGCAGACAGATAGGTCAGCAGGGGAGGGAGAGAGAGAACGCAGAGAGAAAACTAAGGTCTTGAGCTGCTTCTGGAACTTCAGGTGGTCTGGCTCATGTTTGAGAGGGGCAGGGAGGCCATGCCAAAGGGAGGCACCTGCATAGGAGAGAGATCTACCCCCCACTCTCTGCCTGGAGAAGTGTCTGACCTTCATAGAGTTGGAGGTGGCTGAGCAAAGGGCTCGAGAAGGAAGGTATTTAGGAAGAGTGTTTTGAATGTAGTGTGGGCCCCGTCCCCAGAAAGCCCTGTGGATGATGCAGAGGGTCTTGAACTTGATCCTTGCAGCCAACGGAAGCCAGTGGAGAGATTTCAGGCCTGGATATATGCAGTCCTTGGGCATGAGGCCAAGGATAAGTCTTGCTTTCCTATTCTGGATTATTTGCAGAGGGTGGAGAGTAGAGGAAGAGGCCGTTGTAGTAGTCAAGCCTAGGGAGAACCAGGGCTATGGAAACGGTGCGATTCTGGGGGAAAGTGAGAAAAGGAAGAATACCTCTGAGGAGGTGCAGCTGGTAGTAGATCTTCTTGGCAAGGTCCATGATGTGATGAGAGAAGGAGAGAGTGGAGTCGAAGATGCACAAGGAAGGTGGCCAGAGCGAGAGAGGGGAAGTGGGAGCAGGGGTCCCAATGAGAGGGATATCCTTCTTACTGGCATTAAGGCAGAGATCGTTGGAGGCACACCAATCCTCAATTGTGGATAGACAGCCAGGAATGAGCGAGAGAGGAGGCTGAGGGTATCATGAAAGAGAGTCGAGTGTCATCCACATAACACTGAAAGTTGGAGGAGACGGTAGAGATCAAATGGGCTAAAGGGGCCAAGTAGATGTTGAAGATCCCGGGTGAGAGGGTAGAGCCCTGGAGAACAGCACATGTGGAGAGAGAGGTGGTGAAGGGAACCCAAGTTGGACCTGAGAGGGTTGGTCCTGGAGGAAGGAGGTCAACCAATCCAGGGCCTGATCAGTGATGTCCAGGTTCTGAGTCGATTGATCAGGATGGCATGATTGACTGTGTCGAAAGGGGCAGGAGGAAGGCTGGAGTCCATGTTGGATAGCAGATCTGTAAGTGACTTCAATCCAGCATTCCAACTAAGTCAATGCCTAGTATGGGATGCCCAATGGAAACCCTTATTTACATATTTTTATGTCAAAAGTTCTTTAAATCTGGATGATGAACCCTTATATAACGCCCCTCTCTTCGAATTCCCCCGGTCTCACTGGACCAAGAAATAGGTTTCTTATGTAAATTAAAAGATTTATTTGAAGAATTGAACAATATATAGATTACACTTTTATGAATATGAATAATATCTGAATATCACACTTAAGAATATGAACAATGATCAACAATGGGTAATATTACAACATCAACAATCTCTTTAATCAGTTAGGAGTAGGAATAGGAGACTAATGTAGAAGAGAATACTTTGTATGAGTTCAAGGAAATGCAAGATAGGAAAAATGCAACACAGAAATAAACTTGAGATGACTTCAATCAAAAGACAATATAATCACTTTTTCCCCCTGTTACCACTCACTCCCCCCACTATGCAATATGAAGAGATGGAAATGAGGGCACACAGGTTTCAGGAATATTAATCAACAATGCAGTTGACTCCCAGTTCCCCCAGCAAGCTTAGAGAGAACAGGTATGATTTTAAAACAGGTCAATCACTTTTAAATGTAGTTGGCAATGAATGGGAAAAATGCTAAAAATGATTTTAATTCGCTAAATGTGATTCAGCACTTGTGAGAGTTACTTTGGATTGGTTCGGGTCAACACTAGCAATGATTTATGAATGATTATCAGATTGAAAACGAAATTCAGCAGTTGAAAACAAGAAACAGCTATTTTGACATGTGGTGAAATTGAGCTAAATTGCAATTTGCAGCAACATTTCCGCGTGCGTGAAACACGATTACGGCAAAACTATAAGGAATGTTGAAGAAAAACAAAGATGTTCCCAGTCTCACTGCGCCAAGAAATTATAATTAATTGTTTGTGCAAAGAAAAGCCTTTATTGTTTGTGCGAAGAGAATGTTGTTTTAGGTTCATTGGAAAGCTTAGGATCTTAGCTTCAAAATGAAAGTTAAATTCCAGTTCTAGGGCGTGCGGTTCAAAAGTTAGAGGTTTTTGTGAAGGTAGATTTTTCAGAAATAAAGTCAAGATTTCAAAATGAAAGATTGCGCTTTAAAGATTTGGAATCAATATGGACTTATACTAAGGGCTATGAAACTACAAGATACCCAATGGGACAACCCCCAGAAACAGGGCGCCTTCCGCTCTGATTGTTGTGACACTTGAAAAAATATCAGCGCATAGATGATTATCGCTATAATTATCACAGACTATAAAACGAAAAGGATTCAGGGTGGAAACAAGATTCTATAATGCTGTTCTGGATAGGTTGAAATGGATGGAATAGGATTACTTTAAAATAAGAGATTGTTTATGGACACTTCTAAACTAGATACTCACTCCTAGGCTTTGGAATGGAATGGGCCCTGTCAAAGATCTGATCAAGTGTTTGGCTGGGATCCTCTCGCCACCGGACAGGTCTCAGGCATTGGGTTCTGCTCTCAGCATGGCACTGCGGTTTGCACAGCCTCTTGGACTGGATCTGATGGGGTCTGGATACAGCTCTGCTCTCTGGGTCTGGATCTGGGTTCTAGCACAGGGTTCTTAGCTAGAATAACAAAACAGCTCAGCCCGGCTGTTGAATGTGAGCCCCTTGGAAGTTTAGGGGTTAGAATCAGGTTGCTAGATTTTAAAGGCCTGCTGAAAAGGGTTCAGCTTTTGAGATTGGGCCTTTCTGCTTCAAAGTTCTGGAGTCTGGATTCTAGAGTCTGGTCTCTGGATCTATGTCTGGAGCTTGGATCTTCCTGCAGGGTGCTTTGCCAAGAAATCAGTTGAGAAGTGGAAAGTGTGTGTCTCCCTGCCTGTCCTCAGCAGTCCCTATGTATGTATTTCCAAAGTGGGTGGGGAGGCTGATTCTCTATGCCCAACCCTCTAAGGATCTGATAGGTCAGAGGAGTCCCTGTCCCCTGATTGGAGAAAGAAGCAGTGTGTCATCCTGTTTCATCATGTCACGTTTATGGTTTAGGGGAAAAACCCTCCCCTTTGTCTCTGTACAGTGTATCTTATTGTTCATAAAAAACATATTTACAATATGCACAAATTGTTAATATTACATATGCACATCACAGATTAATTAAGGCATGTCTCTGTTCAAGTCCCATGTTCCTATGAGCTTTGGTTCGTAAATGACAACTTTTCCGCACTTTTGGTGGGTTTCTCAATGTTGGTTCTGCACCAATTTTTGTACATGCATACATATCCCCTCTGGGCACATATCTGTAATTATTCATGTTCCTAGCATAAACACAGTAGCTACAATATGAATAAATTCAGGGGTTTAGTCTCAGAACATCGCACGGATTCCAGCTTAGTCTTAAACTGTGAGCACATTTTTCATTTTAACAATCTCAAAGTTTCACATTTTTGTCATTTCGGTACAATATTTTTTCTAAAACATACATTTGCTGTGCTTTCGGAATCCACACAATGGTTTGTCTCCGCCTCCAAAGTCTGGGCTGACTCAGAGGTCACATGTCCTTCTTCCTGCCAGAGCAGTTTGTTGTCAGTCAAACCCGAATTAGCATTCCTATTCAGCCCAAGAACTCCTTTGTCTGCACTCAGCGCAACAGGCCAAGGTGCCCCTCCAAGTTCCTTTTCACAACAGCCTGTCAATTTCTTAGCCAAGGGCAGGGGGAAGTTTCCTTTGTTCAGGGGGGAGGTGTGGAATTTGTTTGAAGCACAGTGTGGGAAACTTTAACTCTTAAACCCAATGTCTAAACATGGTCTTGTCTTATAATATAACTCACATTTTTAACGCATTCATTAAATAATTTCTTACTTCAAGCCTTTTTAGAATATAGTTTTGAATTGTATCCACCTCTTAGGCTTCTGATAGCAAGTCTTTCTTTGGCATAGTTTGAGTTCAATGTTCAACTTTACACATGATGGTTTTAAATCACCGGCTTCTGATAGAGGTGAGTCACGGTATTACACCCATTTTTGACAGATTTCTTCCAGCAAGCAATCCTCAAAAGTGGACCTTGTTCAGATAATATACTTCTGGGGACCTTATATTTATGTAGATTCTTGAAGTAGAATGATGTGGACCACCCAACAAGGAGGTTGAATCTTTTTGGGTGGTTTGTGAGCCATGATTTTTGCAAATTTGACACCAAATAAAAACAGATTTTTGAAACAGCTCTGTTTCTTTTGCAATGATTTTGCTCTGTGGGCAGCCAAATGATGGGTTTTGGCAGTGGTCTCCTGTGTTACCACTGACATAGGCAAAAGTAGATGGTGGCCTATTTTTCAGATTTTCAATGCACACTTTCTGGTGATTTCTAGCGAGCAGCATGCTTTCCAGTGGCCATTTCTGAGGTTTCTGCTGCCAGCAATGTACAGTGATGTTGCAGGGCTTGGACCAGTGGGTTAAGACCTCCCACAGATCTTCACGGGTGTTCAGGAGAGCAGTTTCCATGCCTCTGGCTGTTCTGAAGCCATACTGATGGTCGTGGAGACAAGCAGATTCATTGTGGATAGCAGCCAATATTCCATGCAACACAGGTTAACCAATTTGGAGCAAAAATGGATCCATCGACTCAATACTCATGAAATTGGTCTCAATGAACATATTCAGTGGGAATTTCTAATACAATAAGAAGGACACTTACTGTTGTGTGACAGAGTGCCTGCATGTCACATGGGTTTGCCTCAATGGTGCATGGAACCTTGTAAAATATTGATTTTCTGAATGGGAATCATTTGAAGGAATTGCCGCTGATCCATTTTTCATCTTAAGATAAGCTTGGTAATTGTCTGGTGGAACCAGGTGTTCCTCTACACTACACCTAACCCGGAAATAAGTGACAGCTAAGGTACTCCTTATGTGTCTTTCAAATGCAAACACTGGTATTCCTAATGGGCACCATGTTAAAGAATTGCGGCTGGAGTCCGTAGTTAACCTTATGTGAAAAGGGGAATTGTCTGCCGGAACCATATGTTCCCTATGCTAGATCCAATTCGGGAATAAGTAACAGTTAAGGCATTCACTGTTTATTTCCAAACATCAGTTGCCCTTTAAACCAACCCCAAGGGTCTCCACAGCAATGCACAACGCGGGAATTGGCCCGGACGTTGCTTCAAGTGTCCGCCTGTGCAATTGGAGGCGTAATTGACGTAGGTGGGCGTGTCCACCTGTGCACACGTTCAAGTACTGTAATGGACGCCAAGTCACGGTCTCCAAGATTGGCGAAATCGGGAGGAGAACCTCGCAGGCATGATGCGGATGCAGCCTGGACTGTAAGGAAGAGGTAAGATAAGTGCAGCAGGTCCCGGGAATCGGACTGCAGGGCCGTTTTGGAGCTACAGAGATGTAGGTGAGATGTCAACGCACAGCGCGAGGAGCGAGTGCTCAGGCAGCATGGGCTATGTCAGACACTACTCCCGACTGAGTGCCGCAACCGTGACTTGGGTGGGCGTTCCCCGGAGATCAGCAATCAGTTTGCTGCTCTCCTGGGAGCTGCCCCTCCTCGGCGTGGGTGGCGGCCGGCGGGGGACAGGGGCATATTGGCTCTGGCAGGTCACAACAAGAAATGGGCACTCAACCGCTTCCTTCTTTTCTTCTTTGTTCCCCCCTCCATGTGCCCCACCCCTGACCCCCTCCCCTTCTTTTGTTTTCATTTCCCAGCACTTGTGGATACATGCAATAAGGACGCGCAAACGGGAGGGCGAAACCCCATTGAAGAAACATGGGCAACGGGAGCAGCACCTCATGGAGATGTTAACCCTACCGAATGGAGAACGGTGACAAGATGCCACCCACTTTAAAGTAACAAACCAAAACCACAAGGTAAATTATGTTGATCCTAGCACTTTACAGTGCATACCTGGACAAAAGAACATTAGGGGGTGTAATTTTGATAATTACATTATGGGGAAGTACAATGGGGACATTAGATGGTAAAGGATATGTAGGCACATAGTATAACATGGCATCCATTTATCCATACAAATAGATGGGAAAATAATTATTCAGGAAGAAACTCCCAACAAGTATTGGCAGGTAGAACAAAACCATTGCAGGAAATGCAATCAATTGAAGATACCTACATAAACACCTTGGACCAAAGTGTACCTAGGCTCCTTGCAGTCATTTCTCCATTTTGGGGTAAGATGTGGTCTGGGACCACACATTTGGCTTTCTCCATTGACTGGTGGGTTTTGAGACAATAGGGGGACCTTGTCCAGTTAAGAGCCTATGTGTTCCTCTATATGACTTTTGTGTGTGTGGCCCTGTACGGGATGGGAAGGATGTCTCCAGCATGTAAGTCAGCGACATCACCTTTCCAAATTCAAGGAGAGAACTTTGTCTCCCCTGTTAAAATGCGGGTACAACTATATTTAGCCATGCCCATAACGACAGAGGGGTATGGACAAGACAATTTGGAGTGTTATATGTTTTTAGACAATAAACTTAGCCAGCCATGATAAGATGTTGAGAATATGAGAAGGAGAGCCGAGAGCGATTTTATCTAAACAAATTGTTTTTTGTTTTCTTTTTGTTTTCTCTCTGCCTTTCTTTCCTTCTCTGGCTGAAGTGGCTTGCACAGAAACACGAGTATGAATCCCTCTTAAAAGGAAAGGAGTTGTATATTGAACATCTGGATGACACGCACTACACATCAAGCTGAACTATGGAAACATAAACTGGTTTTTAGTATCTAAGAAATGTATGTCCTGATGAGGTGCACCAGATAGAAACAGTGTATGTCTATTTGGTGCCTGAAACTCGAGTAGACAACACCATAGAGCCCACTGCGTTCAGCTGGGCCGTCTTGAGGTTTCCAAAAAAAAGGTGGAAATTGACAATTGTTCACAAGCAAGCTTTTGAACATTTGCCCTATTTAACGTGATGTAAGAAAAATTTTGTGTCTAAATACGTTTTTGTAAAAATATACAAAACATTTTTTTGCCCTAATAGATGGGTGTTCTACTTATAGCACAAAGTTATTAGAATTGCGTTTTTTTTGGACAGTACGAATGGTGTGATGGTATGAATGAGGATGAAAGTGGATGTGAGTAAGGATGGGTGAGATGTGATCACTGGTTTTGATAAGATGTGTTTTTTTTCTAGATGTGATGTGTATCTTTAAAATTGGTTTTTAATATATGAATTGTCAATGTGTTATGTGGTTTTTTGTATAAATGAATGGTTTATAATGAAAATTTGAACAACAAATACAATAAATGAACTTTAAACATATACACTGTGATTTGTCTATAATGCATGCCCTTTGAGTAGGGCTATCCTGTTGGAAAGGATGTATGTCAGCGCTTTTATGCGTAAAGTAGTTCATAAATGATTGGAGGGGTTGCACTTCTCCATTGATAATTGCTGTTTTGTATGGTCATTGTGGAGATAAAGCTGGGAGATTGACAGCTTTTCCAGGAGCTTGCCCAGAAAAGGAGTGATAGCGATTCGGTGGACAGGTCGGATCGACCGAATGCTTTTTAAGGAGGGGGTGCACAAGGCAGTGCTTGAGGAGAGAGGGGAAGATCTAGTGGCGAAAGAGTGATTGCAGAAATCGGCCAACGCTGGAGCGAGGGTGTCAATGTGGTCTTTGATGGTTATGGAGGAGCAGGGGAGCACCTGTTTGGATGACACTTTCATAGATTGACTGAAACTGATGTTTCTAGACAAATACAGAGAGAGCGAGGAGAAAGGAGGAGGAGGGGGAGAGGCGGCCAGAGGGGGCCGATGGAGGTAGAGTGAGAGAAAGAGGAGAGCGAGGACAGGATTTCTTGAGCTTTAGTCATGACGTGAGAAGCCAGAGCTGTACAGAGGGCCTGGGAGGGAACAGGAGAGGTGGAGACTGCAGAAGGATTGCCAAGCTTCTAGCAGATTTTAAAGAGTTCGGCCCTGTTGCTATTGACCACAGAGATGCAGGCCTGGATGTGAACTCTCTTCTTGGCTGGATGTCAAGCTAACCAAGGAGGAGAAGGTGAGAGGTAGAGGCAAGGATAGAGGAGGAAAGGTCAGCCCACTCTGAGAGGAAGAGGGCCAGGTGGCTTGTAGATGATGGCCACAGTCAGAGAGAGGCCAGGAGATAGAGCCTGCAGACCAGGCATTCAAAGGAGGAGTAGGCCTAGGTGGGAATGTCAGAAGCAGGGACCCACTCCCAAAAGATTAGATCTACTCCACTTCCGGACTGGTTGGTTCTGGGCTCAGAGAGGATCTTGTAGCCATCAGGGAGGAGACTGTCGAAACTCATGACAGAACTGGCCGTGAACCATGTCTTGGTGAGAGCGAGGACATCCAGGTCATGTTTTTCAAGGAGCCGGCAGATGTCAGAGGAGTGTTTGACAGCAGGCTGAGAGTTGCGAGTAGCGGCGTGGAGCAAGTTGACACTTCCGGGGTGAGGTACAGGCTTGAGGTACACCCAGTGGAAGTGGTAGAGGGGCCCACGAGTGGGCAGAGGTGGTAGCAGGAGGTGGAATGGCAGTCATCGAGGAGGACTAAGTCAGAGAGGTGGCAGAAGAAGGGTCCTGCCATCCAACAACAGGACCCTAATATTATTTGAAAAGTGTTCATAAATTTCACTTTTAAAAATTCAATCTCACCCACAAAAATAGTGGATTTTCTATTTCTATGGGTTCATCCAAATAAAAAAAAAGGTGGATTAACACTTCTAAAATCATATTTTGGGTCTTTCCACATGGCTGTTGGTTTTTGTATTTTTGAGGGTGGAGTTCACGGGTGGCCCTGGTGGCTAGGGGGCACAAGTGAGGGTGATGGACATAGACCCAATCAGAACAGTGGTCGAAGTGAGCGGGAGCGGTTGGGAGCGGTGCTCCTCTACTTTTTTAAATTAAGTTTTACCGTTCCTATACTTTTATTTTAAAAAGAAACCGTTCCGGAATGGTTTCATTTTAAAATAAAAGTATAGGAACGGTAAAACTTGCACTTTCACTGCAACGCAGTCAACGTTTCCTTAAGCAGCAGGTGCATGTGTTTGGGGGTTTGTACTGCGCATAGCAGGGGGCGTGGTGATGGTGTTTGTGGGGAGTGGTGCAGGCCAGCAGGGAACATAGTTCCACTACTTCTTTTTGTACACTTCGATCACTGAATTAGAATGCAGCTGATTAACACCAGTTCCCCTCTCACATACACCTCCAAGACTCTAGGAGATGGAGCTTTTACTGTCCAAACTTAACAAGAGGGTGTCTTATGGGGGTCGTCCCGTCCAGTTCCTTGCAATTGCCCCATTTTAAAGTGCCGCAAGAAGACCGAAGACACTAAAGATAACTGGAGCGGGGGCAGGCATACAGTAAAAAAGCTTTAGTAAAAGATTGTCAATTATTTTCGCAACGAGGGAAAATGTTTTGATTAGACAACCCATGGAAGGACACTTGGCATGCCTGTGGATTCTAGGTACACCTCATTCAATAAGCACAGAGAGGCAGAAATAAGTCAGTGCAAGAGTACAGGGATGAGTCGTAGCGAAAGTACTTACTCACTACACTACTACTACACCAGCAGTGACAGCAGTTAGTAAGGTGAAACAGGCACAATCTGGCAGAAATACCTTCTTTTGTACTGTGGGCCGAGGACAAGCGACACTCTTTGAGAGGTTTGTGAGCTGGTACATATGATACACAAATAAAATTTGTGAGGTGGTACCAAAATAAAAAATGTACACGAGTTTCCATAAAAATAGCATCTTTAATTAAACTACCAAAAATGCACACAGCTAATAAAACCAATACTGGCTGCCCTGGGACATGCCGAGAAAGAAGACTATAGTAAAAAGGGGCACTCTTGGTGTGTAGACGGGGGTGTCCAGGCAAATATTTTAGCATATCATCTCTGTTCATGTAAAAATAAAATAGTCTATTTGAGCCAAATCACACATTCCACAACGCCACCTAGTAGTCCGAGCCACATCAGCAAGGCATTGTAGGTATGCAAGTAAGCCCAAGTTCAAATCTTTTTCTCCAGGAAATTGTCTTTGTCTTAGAGTGCAGTGTTACTTTATATATAGCTTAATCAACACAAGAGTGACGTTTTGCAAGGCTGTCAGGACAACCACATGCTTGGTTTCACCCTTATTAGGGATCATCAGTGCAGTAAGCCTTGCTGATGTGGCTTGGAACTGGAGGTGAAATTCCACTAATGACTGCTAGGTGGCATTGCGGAATATGTGACGTGGCTCAAATGTACTGCTACTTTCCCATTTCAGGTGAAAGTTTTTTTTCCAAGCCTTTTTAAACCCGTCATAACTTTCTTGGTGTTTTGAATTCATGTAAAAAGGTAGAGAAGGTGGTTTATCAGTTACTAGGGCACTATAAGGTGGACATAGGGGATAGGACCACTTCAAATACCTTCTGTTTCTTGTCTTTTGTGCTCAATAGCATGAAGCAGTGTTTCTAGACACTTTACTGCAGTCAAGCCGGTGTGAAGATGGTATAATTGTGCTGTTCTTATGGTGAATTGGCTTTGAGGTGACTTTGAGATGGGGCTCACAGTGGATCGAGTCAGCATTCAAGACTGGTCAAGATGGTGGCTTGCAGCAGGTCAAGCTGGTGGTTGGTTTGAGAGAATGGTTCTCGTGGATCGAGTCAGAAGTTCCAGAAGTGTAATTCAATGGCTTCCAGTGGGCAGAGTCTGGTAAAGAAGAGGATTCTGGTAACTAGTTGGTGGTCGAGGTCCATCAGTCAGATGCTTCCATGGAGTTGAGCCAGCGGTTGAGTCTGCGTCGAGATGGCTTGACGGGCATGCAACATGATGGAAGCCCTTAAAGTACCAAAATCAGCACCAAATGTCCTGCAGTGGCTTGAACTGAGGGCAGCATGGTTGAGCGTGCCCAAAAGAATCTCATGTCTGTAAACTAGATTCTGAGCTGCTTCTGAGTGTCTGAGAGACTCGATCCAGAGTTTCATGGGCAAGTGAGTCCTTTCTTCTGCCCGTCACAGCCAGGAAGGTTTATTGAAGGCACTTACAGAGGTTCTGTAACTTTTATTGGTATACTTCGATTAAAATAAATATTTCTGTGCAAAGGGTTATATTTTTGAAAAAGGTGCACCATCCATTACAATCAGACATGTTAAATCCGGAGAACCTACGTACCTGTAGCACCCTTATGCTGTACCTTAAACAACTCACAGTCAAACACCATTGTGTTACTATAAAAACTTTGGTAAACCCCCCAGACCACTGAATGTTTGGCCATTATGTCCCCATGATCACTTTGACAATTGCCTTGTCAAATTAATTTTTAGTTTTTTCTTTTGGATTTATGTAAGGATACAGCATAGGTTGGTTAGCTCTTTCCTTCCTTTAGTGCATTCTTACAATCAGGGTGTTGCCGAACCTTACGTGACGAAGGTACCTCGTCTCCCAAATCCAAACTTGGAAAACAATGTCACATCAGGTTTTAAATAGGTAGTTTTTGTACTATTTTGGGAAGATTTTATCCTAGGGAAGATATACCGAAATGCTCTTTGTTGAGAGGTGGGAAAGGCAAACTGCATACAGTGGGGCTGTAGGGTTTTGGAGGGCCAGTGGAAAGGGATGGAATGATGTTCCTACTGACCATTAAACAGAGTTCTGTCCTGCAGTCTCAAACTTTTGAGGGCTGTTTTATGGCTGTTTTCATTGGACCACCAATCCATTACCTCATGACAGAGCCATTTGAGCAATGTCCGTGGAAGCTTTCATTTTCTGGGGCAGTTGTTTTCTCAGTGGAGAGGGATTCACAGTGGTGGGTGTGTGTGCGTATGTAAGTACATTTATTTATTAATAAATAAATATACTCATGGAGCTGGGATGTGCTTGTAAACATTCAAACAGTTGGAGCCGTTATGCTTACTTTGATGGAGTATTGTGCATGAACAAGTTGGCAAATTGTTCCATGTTAGTTAGATTGCCTCATTTAGTCCTGGTTTTTGCTTTGCATTCTGAGACTTGTGTTTCATTTTTGATTGCTCCAGAATACAAATAGAGAGGAAGTAATGGATGGGCTATCCAGACTTGACTTGGTGCCCCTTTAGGTATCTGTATGTGTCCTTTATGTGATTGCTTAGGAATAAAATGAAACTACATTTTTTCTAAAACAAATCTGCTGCTTACTTTGAACGACTTACTTCACACACTTTCAAATATTAAATGTCATGTTTAAATGTTTGCAGTTGTTCTAGTCATGTCCTATGCATGCAAACAATGTTATACTTGTAACATTGATGCAGATTGGCCGACATGCTGTTGGGATAGATTTAGGCTTGTTTCTGGGTCCACTTTAGGTTTTCCATTTTATAGCAACCTTGTAAGCAAGTTATGGTGGGCCGGAAGAAGGAGCCGGACTCATTAAGGACATTATAAACTTGATTTAATGAAATTATGTGAAACGGTTGAACGTTCCATATTGCTAAAGGGATCACCATACCTATCTAAAGAAACTAAAAGTGCTTGGTAAAAATGTCCTTGGTCCAAACCTAACTCTACCTGACCCTACCACTAGTATAACCAACTTAAACCCAGCCGACTGAAGGTATTTCTTCCCCTGGACATCTTGTAGTTCTTGATAGTCTATGCATGGAAATGTATCTCGCTTATACTAGAGTTTCTTTATACAATCTTCTTTGGTAAGCTCTGGATAGCTCATCAGAGCTCTTGTAGCTTTTGTAAAACACTGCTCGGCTTGGTGCTCTCTTTAAGCTAAAGATGCTTACAGCTTGTTTTGAGATAGTCTATCACATTGTTGCCATCACTTGGGACTCTTTCACAGTCAGTGTATCTTTGGATACTTTGCATGGGACTTGATTTTTTTTTTAAATCCCCCCACTGCAGATTTCTTTATTTTATACTCTTCTTTCTGTCACCTGCCTCTCTGGATAGTCATATCTCATATTCCTTAGAAGCTGTGATGGGACTTGACTTTAACTAGTCTTTGTCTCTTTGCTCACAAGACCTTTTCCCTTCTTTCCAGGGTAATTGTCTCCAGTCCCTATTTATTTTTCACATGGCTATTTGTGACATGCTTTATTGGTCTTTCACATTGGCAGACCGATAACTTTATTTCACGCATCTCATCTTCATGACTGAGACGAGTTGTACTCTTTATGTACTCTGTATTCCTTATATCTCGTCTTTATGCCTCATATAAGTTGCACTCTTTATATATTCTTGCTAGGGTGGCCTCCCACTTTTCCCGTTCTCCCCGGTACCTTCATCTGTGTAGGGGAACTTTGCAGGGCTCGGCACGCACTCTGGTATTCTTCACCGCCATCGATTCTCTCATTCTGGCTTTTTCGGCAGCATCTCGTTCTCAGCTTCACCTCCAGGATGCAGCTGACTACAGATGCAGGCAACAAGGAGCACTCATGCTCCCAGCTGCAATGGACTGTGGGATATATTTACCTACTCAGCAGTACTTCCCCACATCACCAAGCTGCACTTCAGCAGAACCAGCAAAATGGCTGCGCTGGCTCCTGTGAGCACCATTGCACCCAAACTGTGTTTGCCGCGACAAAAGGATGGCTGCACTTTTTTGCCAAAGTGCCATTGGGCAAGATGCAACAGGAAGCACCCTGAGAAAGGTTACTAGGGTGTGTTTGTGTTTGTCTTAAAGAAATGAAGGGAAAAATCAGTGCTGTTTTGCTGCAAGCCCAAAATTACAATTGAAAAAGGGAATATTTAACCTTCAAAATGATACAGCTCTGATGCTATTTTTCCCTGTTTTCATCAAACTGCTTTTATCAAAACTGTCATGCCCAGCCATATTCACGTTGTGCTCCATCAGAAAAGAGCCTTATTCCTGAATGACAGGCTGTGCCAGCCAAACCTGAGAAAATCCACAAAAGCTTTCCTTCAGCTACATGGGAAATGCTTACATTTTGCTACAAAATGTCAAATAAATTACTGCATGAAAAGAAAATCATAGCTTTCTGTGAACATGTCAATTTCATGAAGACTTTTGCCTTGTACAGACTGTTGTGTAAAACAAGCTGACTACAGCTACAAAACCATGTGGGAATCCAGATGGAAGAGCAAAACCGAATTTGAAAGGAATATACCAGCTTTCACCACATGTGTCAGAATGGGCTTTTACAAACCAGAGGAAAAAAAATGTCTGTTTTAAAAAGTACAATGTTGAATGAAAGCTTGTCCGTGCCTAGCAATGTAAAGGGGTTTGTTGCTGGGGAAACATATTTGGGCTGTTTTATTCAACAGGCTTGTTTTGATTCAGGACAAAATACAAGAAAAATAAAACTGTTAAACTGCATTGGCTGGAGCTGGATTGTTCAAGCTCCCAAAACAGGTTTTCCACGTGGTCAGAGCTAAGGCTTCCCCTAAAAGAGAACCACCATAAACTTCCAGGACACCTGGCTGATAATTACTAGGTTGGAAAACTTTCACTGACCAAGACAAAGAAACTTCACATACTCAGCAGACTTTGGTTTGGACTGAGCCATCTTACTATCGAACTTCTAGGACACGGATGTGTGAAGTAAAAAATCACACCTACTTGTGACTTCCACAGGAAGCTTCAAAGGAAATCTCTGTGACAACCCCGGATTGTGGGGGTAGCCTTGGAAAGGTATGCCCATATATGGGGAACAATACTGACATTTGCCTCCAAGGACTATTTTATTAATAAAAATGTTAAAGACTTTTATCTCTGCGGCAGGACTTTGCAAAAATGTTAACTGTTTAAATGTGATTTTATGGCCTTTAATTTAAGATGTCATCGACTTCACTGACACATGGGGAATAGAAATGGCAGAAAATGGGGTATTCCACAGAAAGTGTATAGGATGCCACTGTCAAATTTAACACTGATATGCCTAATAATAATCTGTACACATATGTAAAGTTATAGAATTTTAAGTAACATAATTCTCACTGAAAAGCACGAAAAACTGGTAGAAGAGCAAAACAAGGTTCTACAACCATGAGGATTGGACCGCTATGCTCTACATACAATATGTAATCTGCCCATTTGTTAAAGTGCCACAATTGTATAAATGTGTAAATTAGGTTATGACTGATTTTTGGCAAAAAGGACTGTGGGATGGCTTGTTACCTAATAAAATGCAACCTCATAAACTGGGACACCTCCTCGAGGAGGCAACCAACATTGATTGTCCTATCCGCTTCTTGGAGGTAGGCCTAGCTCAGTTCTACCCACCAATAATTCTGTGATGTCACCATGCTCTATAAATAAGAGTGGTTGACAGAGCTCCACACACACATACACTCCTGAATTTCCTGCACCAGCGTTCCTGATCTGCTCCATTCATCTTGCTGATTCCAGATTTCACTACAATGTGAAAGCATTGCTGCCCCATATTAAAATTGTATGATTTCCTTTGAATCTTAAAGTAAAAAAAAATAGCATTTTCACCAACCGGGCTGGTTCATGGTCCATTGTGACCCGGGGTATTTTAAAAAAGGGGGTGCAAGACGAGTTGTGTACCATCTCAAATTGAATCTGCTTAAAATAAAGAGAAAGGCATCTGAGTTGTGCGCTACATACTAGGCTGAGACTAAGGTGTGTGTCGCCCGATTTAAATCCTTAACAGGACTCAATGTTGTTGAGGGGGCGTCGCACCCACCACGAGGCGATCGTGGTCATGCCACAACTAGCTCTAGAATAATTCTTTTCTCAGGCAGTGGTTTCCCTGTAGCCATTCTTGCTGGCCTCCAGACGTCTTACTGTGGCATTCCTTGGCAATATGAAAGTAGCAGGTTCTGCAGCTTGACTCTACTTCGCCCCTTCAAGGCGGGATCATGTCAGGGGGCTCCTATGTATACCATACTCTCTCTTCCTCCATTTGTCTCGGTTAAATATGCATCTCGTCTTAGAGACATCGTCTTTTCATCTTCTCCTCTTTCTGATAGATTCACTTCAGCATTGCCTACAGCCAAATATAAAGATGTTACATTCTTATTCTCAGCAGGCAGTCCCATATATACTGATATTTTGGGCAATCTAGGGAGTTCCTCAAAGGAACGGGAGTCCTTGACCTCTAAGGGGGAGCCACTCCCTGTGAGGTCCCACTTGCCCATAACCCTATTGAGGGTAGCGTTGAGCGGGCCCACCTCCCTAGCCTTAAAGGGGGTGTCTCCCATTTGGAGAGACAGGTCGAATACTGTCGATTCATCACAGAGTATGCTGTGCATTTAAAGAAGCAATTGGTATGTAAAAAAATTATTAATTTGAAGATCTGTGTTACATTTATCCTCAATAGATACACAGACAATGGGGCTCAATACCGTTTCCGCCACTTGGTCTTCCAGAATTACCGGCAGATTCCAAGTGGCAGAAACACCAGTAAATCCATAGGACTCCATGGTGAGATTTGCTGGTATTAGCGGCACCGGTATTACCGTACCAGTAATACCGGCAGTTATTTGCTGGTAGGGTGGCGATATAGCTCCAGCTCAGAGCTGGAAGTAAATCCACCACCCTACCGGCAAACTTAGTGTGTTTGTGTGGTAATGTGGCTGTATGCCGTAATACCAGCATGTTACTACAGCACCAACACACCCCTAATGAGGCCCAGTGAGGTGTATTCTAATAATACTTCTCTTTATTTCTTTGTGTGAAATCTCCTGTGCTCATCATTGTCCTGGACTGCCCCCATAGTTCCAGTTTTAATCTTGTCCTCTTCTCTAACTCTGTCCACATAAGGATGTGGCTACATGGTGGGGTTGGCTAAGAATATGGCTCTTTGTGCGCTTCTTAGTGATCTATCATACCCTGTTCTCTGAGGCAGGTTTCAAAGATATACATATACAATGAAATTGGTGTTGGAGATCCTTCTGTCAAATTGAGCTTGATGGAGGTCACTGGTTCCTATGCACCCATGTTCTGATCCCGGCCAGGATTGCACGTGTTATTTTTCTGCTGCAAGGCCACCTGTGCCAGGCTGCCCCGGACAGGAGAGGTAACAGATCATCACATAGAAGGGTATATTTTATTTTTAAAACTGTTTGCGCATGTACATGAGTGTTTTCAAATGGTTTGTTTTATTATTTATAGTGCGTGCCAGACCCGGGGGTATCAGGGTGCAAAAAAATACTGAAAATATGAAAAGGCATTTAACAATTAGGCATTAACAATTAGGATAAGTATATACACACACAAAGGAGAGATGCCTAACAGGGCGCAAGGAGATTCTCAGCAAGGTTATAGTGCTGTGTGATAAGTACCAGACAATAGCAGAGGGCATTAACAATGGGGAGATGAAGATATGCCCACAGGAGAAGATGGCGTCGGTCAGCCGTAGTCCAACAGAGCGTTATTATAAATACAGTATATACAAGGTAGGGGGGTGGTTGCTCAGGATTTAGTGGTCGTTGTCTATAAACCAATTGAAGATATTATATCAGAAATGGGAGTAAGTTTGGTCGGCTCTGATAGCAGGGGGTAGTGAATTCCACAGTGTGCGGCCTTTACTGGGAAACTGTGTCCTCCTGTTTTAGAGCATCTGAATCTAGGGACAGTCCAGGAGTTGGTGTTGGCTGGTCTTGTAGGGCAATTGGAAGATTCTCTTGAATTTGTCTGAGAGGTATAAAGGGGCGGCATAATTGAGGCAGTGAGTGAGGCTGTTTTGAGCAGGATTTTATCATTAGTGGTGAGCCATTTGTTAGTTCTTCTAATCTCTCAGATATGCTCTTTTTTGGTTAGGCCTAGAGCCGCTCTGAGGGCGTTATTTTGCAGGATCTGAATTTTGTTGGTAATATATTTGCTTACTAATTAGAGGGTGTTGCAGTAGTCTGATTTTGAAAGAATTAGAGCCCTAGCAAGGGTGATGCAACTGGGAGTGGAGAGGAATGGCTTAGCAGCTCTAATTAGCTTGCAGGTATAGGCTGGGGTGGAGGCCATGGCACTGACCTGTTTGGTGAAAGAGAGGGTGCCGTCTAAGTAGAAGCCTAAAGCTTTAACTGATTTAGAGACTTTGATGGTGTTGCCGTCGATGATGAAACGAGAATAATTGGGGTCTAGTTTGTTCAGATTGGGGGGAGGTGCCGAGAATGATAAGTTCAGTTTTGTCGTCATTCAGGCATAGGCCATGTGTGGCCATCCATGCCTGGATGATGAGGTACACTCTATTCACCAAGGCCAAATCCTTGTTGTAGTCTCCCATCAATTTTAAGAGGATCTGAGTATCATCTGCATAGTTAGTGTAGGTGATACCAAGAGCGTCGAGATCATCGAAGAGGGGCTTGGTGAAAATGTTGTACAGAGTCAGGGATACACAGGAGCCCTGAGGCACTCCACAGGTGATGGGGATGGGGTTGGCAGATGCTGTGAGGGAGAAGACGGGCATGGTCCTGTTGTTAAGGAAGGATTGAATCCATCCTATGGCTTCCTTTGCTTTGAGAAATGCGCAGCTGAGTCTAGTTGGCTGCAGAGGACTTTATGATCTATCAGATTGAACGCTGCTGAGAGGTCGAGTAGTAGTAGCAGGATGGTTTTTCCGTTGTCCCTGAGTGAGTCAATTTGTGCCTTGAGGTCTATCAGTGCAGTTTCAGTCCCGTGCTGGGGTCTGACTCCTGACTGGCAAACTCCTAATAGATGGTTCTGCTCTAGGTACTGCTGAATTTACAGGTATGCAATCCTCTCTAGTATTTTGAGCAAGAAGGGAACAGTAGTGATGGGTCTGTAGTTGGTGGGGATGGTGGGGTCTAGAGTTTGTTTTTTAAGGAGGGGGAGTGCCCACAACTCCTTGAGATTGCTAGGGATGATGCTGGAAGAGAAGGATGCATTGACATATTTAGAGATAAATGGGGAATGTTCTCTTGCAGCGTCTTTGATTATTTGGGCCGTACATGGATCACCTTGGCAGTTCGATGGTTTGAGGGTAAGGATGACTTTTTCTACTTCCAGGATGGTGACTTTGGAGAAGCTGAATCGGTGCGGGGCTTTGGGTGAGGGTGAGGCCGTGCTCAGGGGTACGGTGTAGGTGTGAATGTTTGTTTTTTTGTTGGCAATCCTAACCTGAAGGGATGCTGCTTTATCAGTTAGGGCTTTTTGTATGCCCGTGCACCAGTTTTTGTCCTTCATGCAGTTGTCTAGTATGGGGATAGGAGTTTCAATTTCTTTAAGAATTGTAAATAATTCGCATGGAGTATTTCTTTTTTGTATTGGGCTGAGATGATGTTGAGGTTAGCCTTATTGTCGTCAGAAGGATGGTTTGATATTTTCTTTTTCCTAGATGCAATCATTTAAGATGAGGTTTGAACCAGGTGTTCAGATGCATCTTGGATTTACACTTTCTCATTTTTAGAGGGGCAATAGAGTCAAGGGCCTTGGCCCTTGTAATATTGTAAGTGTCGACGAGAGAGGAGGGGTCAGATAATTCTGGGATGGCATTTATTGTAGGTAGTAGTAATGGAATAAGTTTGTCTGCTGTAATGTTTTTTGTATTCCTGGTAGGTATGGAGGGGGCTGTTAAATTATTTATGAAGATGGGTGATATGGCTTCAAGAGGAGGTAGTGGTCTGTCCATACCTGTGGAGTGATGGAGGTAATGGAGGCATTACAGTTGTAGTCCGCCACCCAATCAAGGATTCTCCCTTTAATAGGTGTAGGGCATGTTATTCTTTGTCTGAAACCTAGTTCAGCAAGAGTGTCTTCAACTAGGGCTGCAATGTTGTATGCAATGTTTGCAAAATTGTATGCATTGTTTGTGTGGTGTGTGTGTGTGTGTATATATATATATATATATATATATGTTCAAGAGTTTGGATGAGTGTGCATGTGTATCCTGTAGTGGTCTGGGCTGTCAAAAGTTAGCACATATGACATCTGTGTGGGAGCATTGTTGCGCTAGATGGAATTACCATGCAAAATACTTCAGACCCAATAACCAGACTCAAAGGAGATGGTAAAATACTGCTGTACTCTCAAGAAGTAAAACGGCAAATATACACTCATCAACTCTACTAATGCAGGATCACACTGTTTTATCATTCATTTTTAGCTTATATAATGCTAGATGCATCATCTATGATGTCATCCTATGTGGCAAACAGTAAAAACCTATCAAGGCGTGGGATTGGTCTCTCCATGTTTAAGATCCTAGGCTCGTGTTTTTGAGGTAACGAGGTAACTGGGTTGATTGACCTGAACCGTCGTCCATCTTGTTCAGATTGTAGACCTAAACGTTGAATATGAACCTCTCCTAAGCAAGCGTCTATGTATTCTTTCTACCTTGCATTTCAGCGTATTTACCGTTATTGACCAGAGGGCCACTCACTCTTATTTATATTCGTAACTATTGCATCATGAAGTATATGATTCTATTACTGCTTCAGTTACATTGTTTATTCTCATGTATTTTCATATCGTTTCAACATAGGATCATATATCTTCTTTCAGACACATTTGCTGTGTTAAGACTTTGATTTAATGTACGTTCATATCACACATCATTTTATTCATGGTGGCTTTTTGACAACTCGGCAAGCAACATCCCTCTTGGTAAGTTTCTTCCATTGTTTCAACGTGAGGGTATCTTCTGAATGGCTGTCTAAGTGCATATCGTTTCTCATACAGTCGACGTGGTATGGACATGTCACATAAACTTGTACATGGGTTCCCAATTATAGACTCTTTGCCTCCTCTTCTGCAATTCCTGCTTCATCTTCTTCAATTATCTCATCATATTCTTCTCTTCGGAGCCCATATTGTTGTCACCCCCTCAAGTGACCTTCATTCTTTGTGTTCATCCACACTCCAAGTCCTCAGTTGACAATCCCCTGCTGGTACACAAAATATCCATCATCCCACATATTTGTTCTGATCCTGGGGATAATAGAACTTTGTACCTGGCGGTGCAAGAGAACTCTTTATATTTTCTTGGGTACCTTCTTCTGTTTGCATCTGTTCTCCAGTATGTATGTAAATGTAAATCATTATTTTAATTCCAATATCCTTATGATGCAGAATCTCAACATCAAATGGATTGTGTCCTTCAACGTATTCCTCATCTATGGCATGTAATGTCCACAGCTGTGCTGCTTCGGAATTTCTTTCAGCAGAGGGCCTCCTTGCGTCAATGGCGTTAGGTCACTATCCCTCAAAGGCCTCTGTCGAGGATCATGTCATTGGATGTATAAGTAGCACGCACGGCACCCGTAGTCTCAGTTCTTTTTTTCCACAAGCGTGTTTGCTTCGAGAACTCAGCGCGCCTTGTGTCTTCTACTTCGTATTGTGCGATTGTCTCCTTCTTCCACTTCGATGACCCTGCGGTCTGGCTTCAAAACCTGTCAGGACTGCGGGTCAAAGATGTCCATCACGGACCCGCACCAACACCAGATCTGCTTGTGGTGCCTGGGCGAGGATCACACCACGGACGACTGCTCGAAGTGCCAGTTGCTGACTGCCAAGGCCTTGTGGGAGCGTGAGGGGAAATTAAAGGTAGGACATGTTTTCAAACCCCATAAATCCAAATGTACTGGTATGTCGACCGATGAGTCGAGAGAGTCTCCTCGTCGGAAGACGTCCAGATGGTCTAACTCCCGGAGTGGTTCACACCACTCATCCTCTTCGTCGAGGCGGTCCCAGAAGCGGCATCACCGTTCGCCTTACCTGCCCTCCTCAGATGAGCATGGTACCCAGACCTTCTGGACATGTCCATCTGTCCTCCAATGCGTCTTCCTCAAAGAGAGGATCTTCTCTTGCGAGAGGGAGGTCGGGTTCTCCATCCAGAGGTCAAGACTCTCAACCTTCACGCTTGGTTTCTGAGAGGTTGAGATATAGGGATTGGGACCTCCCAGATGACGTGATGGAGGTGTTGCTTTTGGCTAGGTGGCCCGCAACCAAGTCCCTGTACCGTTGCTGTTGGCATAAGTTTTGCGACTTGTGCAGAGGAAAGAATGTGGATCCTTTTCAGTGTTCAATTCCAGAGGTTTTCTCCTTCTTGCTTTCTTTAGCCCACATGGGTCTTCAGGTGGGCACTATTAAATGTTATTTGGCACTGCTGTCTATCTTTAAGCGCTCTTCAGAGGAATGTTCTTATTTTAAAATTCCACTGATCACTCAGTTTCTGAAAGGGCTCACAAATGTGTTCCCGCTGTCACTGTTTCAGGTGTCGGTCTGGGACCTTAATTTGGTTCTAAAATTTCGAATGGGTGCTCCATTTGAACCCTTGCACTCTTGCCCTTTAAGGTTGTTGACACTTAAAACTGTTTTCCTAGTTGCAGTTATGTCTTCTAGAAGAGTGAGTGAGTTGCAGGCACTTTCTTCTAAGCCACTCTTCACTTTGTCCCACAAGGACAGGGTTGTAGTGAGAGTACGTATGTCCTTTCTCCCTAAGGTTGTGTCAGAATTTCATTTGAGCCTTGAGCTTTTATCTCTCCAGAATGGCCAGACTCAGAGTGAACGACCAGCTCTTTGTGGGGCATACTGGACACTGTTTAGGACAGGCTGTTTCTAACCAGACCTTGTCTAGGTGGATTGTCCTCACTATTTCAGAATGCTACCGGTTGGCTTGTAAGGACCCTCCTGAGGGTTTTTGGGCCCATTCCACCAGGGGCATTGCTATTTCAACAGCCCTCCAGAGGGGTGTGCGGGTGAAAAATATCTGTGACGCTGAAACGTGGTGTTCTATACACATGTTAGTTAAGCATAACTCCCTGGATACTTCCCATGCTCAGGGTGTTGCCTTTGGTAAGGCAGTGCTTCACTCTGCCATTTAATTGGGTTTGTCTAAATTCTTTTCCCTCCTCCAATCATTGTTACTGCTTTGGGAGTCTGTCATAGAAGAGGAATACATTGGAGGACAAGAACAAGTTACTTACCAAACTGGTAACCTTATTTCGACTGGATGTTCCTCCAACACGTATTCCTCATCGTCCTCCTAGCCTACCCAGC
This sequence comes from Ambystoma mexicanum, assembly GCF_040938575.1. Taxonomy (NCBI): domain Eukaryota; kingdom Metazoa; phylum Chordata; class Amphibia; order Caudata; family Ambystomatidae; genus Ambystoma; species Ambystoma mexicanum. Next base: position 495,689,361 of record NC_090930.1, on the reverse strand, counting down.
TAAAGAATTTCCCATGTCTTTACAGCTTATGTCCCGCAAGGCTAAGTGCAGTCGATGCTGGGTTCTGGGCATGTGGGCCACACGTAAGGGGGAAAAACATGACCTGAGGCTACCAGCGCTGTGCGTGCTACTTATAAAATCCGATGAGGTCACCCGCGACGGAGGCGTTCGAAGGACATCGACCCGACACCATCTACGCAAGGACTCCCTCTGCCGAAAACATTTCCCAAGCAGCACAGCTGTGGACATTACATGTCATAGATGAGGAATACGTTGGAGGAACATCCAGTCGAAATAACGTGACCAGTTTGGTAAGTTACTTGTTCATTACTAATAGTAATATTGCTCCAAGTAGTTTAGAAGCATTTGCCAACCAAGATGGAATCCATCCAATCAATGATGAAAACCAATCATCTCATGCTGTTTATAATAGATTCATCTGCCATCTGTGTATGCAAGGTTGCCGACCTCGTAATTGCTTCTGTCAATGTCCCCTTTCTTCCATCATGAGCAGGTGTGAATGTACAGCAAGAAGGTCTGACCGTGGTGCGCACACCTCTTTCAATTGCTGTTACCAGATCCAGAACATGCGTGTTCTGGAGAGTCATCAGTCTGATGCTCTCAATTCTTCCTTTATGGCATTGAACCCTTTTATTGTTGCATTGATCATATGCAACAATTCCCATCTTGTAATCTAGAGCCACTTGGCATTTACTGCAGTGTGAAGTCCTGGTATGAATATAGATGTCATTATCATAGCGGTTTTGCAGAATACTTTGTATTCATCCGCAATGTTGTCGTAAGCCTCTATGGACTTTGATGAGAAGTAATTATCTCTTTTTAATCAGCAAAGATGAAGTGATCTCTTCCTTCTATTATATTTGTTCATTTTCAGGAACTCTTCAATCTTCAATCTGTAGGTCACCTTGGGGAATCACTAGTGCTGGCACATGTACATTTACTATGGAACACCCTCCTCCCCAATCCTTAGGCAACTGCATGTAGGTTCTGGATCCACAAGCCCAATATCGATTCATTAGAAATGCATTTCCTCCATTCATCCCTGGTACATCAATTATTTCTCCACTTCCTTTACTTCCCAACATAGACTTTACAATTATTCTTGAAGCAGTTTGTTGCATCCTTCACTTGTAATATATGAAGTGGTCCTGCTTCAGTCTCAACCCAGGTAAATAGTCTTTTATGCTTGGCCCATCATTCTAGGCAGTCATCATTCACCTTCTGTACCTCATGAATACCTGCTTTTTTCAATAAGTGTGCAGGGCATGATATTTAACCATCTTCCTATACAGGACTGGTTGCTATACGCCCATACACCTACAGCTGTGTCATTTCCCAACATACTGGTTCTCCCGATTTGTCAGTTATGTCAGAGCAATTCATTCTTTTCATATCAACAACTTGTATCGTCTCTCCAAATAGGGATGATAGATACATTTTTTTTTTGTCCATCCTAATCCACTCTCCATCCTCTTTGTCTTTACATATGTGTCTTCGTAGGGAAAGGTTTGTCTTGATCGCCATCATAGTGGACCACTTCACTTTCTTCTGACATTCTCTCTCCTACCTCTTTCATGTGCTGATACCATAAATTATTTGCCACATGAGCTGACTTAACTAGATGGAGAATTAATACTTTTATTATCTCCTCCAGCATCTCTTTTCATTCGGGGAAAAGGGTTTTTTAACATCAGAACGTAATGTAGTTTTTGGTCTTTTAATCTGGAAAATGGGAATAATGGTACTCATAGGGAAGTCTTATTTCCTACTTTCTTACTGTTATAATATTTGTAAGTGCCAATGTTATGAGAATGTTCAAGATCAGAATGCCACAAAACATTCCATAAATGATTCTTTGTTTAGTACATCTTTTTCTTGGAGCTACAGTTCTTGTTGAAACATTTCCATTGTCACCACCTTATTTTTGCTTTGCTAATTTCTATCGTTTTAACTGTAAGTCATACATTTATAATAAGAACTGTAAAATGATTGACAAACAATTCTTAAAACAATGAGGCCATTTTCCGGATTCCGAAAAAGGTCACTATATTTGTATTCCTTCTTATTAATGCTGGGTAAGACTGAAGTATATAAGAGAAAACCGCAAGTAAGAATGTATGGACAATTGGCAACATAAACACTTAAAAATTGGGGCCTCTCTTTGATTATTCCATAGTTTTCTCTATTCCAGTCCTGGAGATGCTATTTGAATATTATTGTAGCTGAATGAGTCCATAAGTAAATTCTAATCTAAACATGTTTTCTTTATCCAAATCTTTAGTCATCGATCTTGTGGTCATCCTTTGCTGTCCTTCTCTTGCTTCACTGTGAGGACTTGCTTCACTGGAAATGCTTGTTTCACTGTGGGCACTTGCTTTTCTGGAAACGGGTGCAGGAGAGGTCAATGTTGCTTCACCTTTATACAATTTGATACCATGAAGGTGGAGCCAAGCCCTCCTTTGTTTCAACTTAGCCTCAGTAGGGCTTATGTCCTCCAACTCAAATGGGCCTTCAAATCAAGGGGTACTCCAGGTGCGTACACATTTGCGTACTAACACTTGGTCCCCTATATATACTGGTAGTGCCTTTAATGCATTTGCCAAATTAGTAAGCTGATTGTCGTCCTTGTTTACATTTGACCCCTCTTGTTGGCGCTTGATCTGTTGAGAAATAAGAGAAATACTTTGAGTCATTGTTTTTAAATAGTCATGCATTTCATTGCCTAGTCCTCTTGCTACACTGTGGGTGTCTGTATATGACCTTGTTGGGGGTGGGGAGGTGAGAGGAGTCCTCATCCGACGTCCAGTCACCAGCTCATGGGGCGTTAAATGGTGATCTTAACCAGGTTGATACCTTCATGCATATAATGCAAGAGGTAGGCAATGTAGCCATCCCTTCTTTGGTGTTAACTTTAGCTTTGCGATCCTTTCCCTCAAAGGTATTTATTCACTCACATATACCGTTATCGCGTAGGTGATAGGCTGAAGCAAACTTATGCTTAATGCCCAATAGCGAGATGAAGTCTTCAAAAGGTTCATTCACAAAATGTGGTCCCCTCCTCTTCTAACGTGCTAGACCTGAATGCACTTTTGACGTTACATAGGCGGAGTCAGAGAACACCATCACTTCCTCCTCCTAAAAGCTTCGCAATGCATCAATAAGCACAGCTTATTCTGCAGCCTGCGCTGAATAGGTTGACGGGAATAGTCTACTCATTAGCACTTCAAAAGTGCCCTCTCTTCGGTCACCCTTACTACTATTTATCCAGAATGTCTCACCCCAGTTTGTTGGTCAATCTTGGATGAACCATCAATGAAAACCACTGCCCACCTTCCCAGAGCATTTTTTCTAACATTAGGAATAACATTACAACATTCAGTGTATGTAATGCAGTCAAGCACATCATCTTCTCCTACTGGTTTAGCTATAAATGTTGCTGGATTCACTATGCAACATCTTACAATTTGAATCACTGCATTTGAGATAATTACTTCATACCCCGATGCCCATTGAGTGGTAAAGTGCTCTTGGGCTTCTCTAAAATTGCAAATAACGCATGCTCTGCAAACAGAGTTACGGAACATCCCATAGTTATACTTGGAGCCTTTTCTATGGTAAATGCAGCGGCTGCCAAAGATTGCTCACAAGGATAGTGTCCTTTCATGACTGGATCCAAGATCCCACTATAATAGGCTAATGGTTTGTGACCATGTCTCAATGTCGTCTTCTGTCTAAGGACTGCCGTCATGACTTCTCCATTTGAATGTGAAAGTAAAATTCTTAACTATAATCTGTAATCCCTAATACAGGAGCTGTGCTGATCAATTTTTTAAATTCATTAAATCCTTCAGTTATGTCATCTTTCCGCACCAATTTATTTTTATCCACCTGTGCTTCTTTAATCGCTTTTAAAAGTGGTTTAATATATGTGCTGTAATCAAAAACAACCCAAGCTGTTAAGGATTTCAATCAGGCAATACACCCGAGCCTCAGCCTAGCATGCAATGCACAAATGAAATACTTATTTATTGTGTCTATAGGTTCCATATTCTGAGTGATATACCACTCATATCACACCCCTCCTCAAAATATCCCCAGTCACAGTGGACCAGGAATCAGGCTGGTTGGTAAAGGTAATATTTATTTATTCTTTTAAAATTCAAATCAAACACAGGTTTTAATATATATGGGGCAGCAATCACCAATGTGGAGACAATACAATCAGAACATAGGTAAGGCAGTTGAATTCACTTATATCAATACAGAATATAAAACACAGGGAAAATAACAGTTTTGGTTTTTAGAAAAGCTAGTGTTTAAGTTAGGATTTCCCTCTGGAAATGTCTCAACTCAAAAAGAAGCAATTCTACACAGATGTAAGTAAGCAGCAGGTATTCAGGAATAAAGAACAGTGTATAGGTTTTAAATACAATCTTCCCTCCCCAAACAAGAGAGAAAAACGTTTAGGAAATTTTACTCTTTTTAAAATGACAGTTGAAAAATGGCTTAAAAAACAATGAAAAGTTTGCAAAAATCCTTAAATTGATATAAATTCCTGTGGGAGCAACACTGAAAAGAACCTAAAAAACATAAGCTATAATATGAGCAACAATACACACTTTGAATCAGAATGGAAGTTTGGAAATACTTTGAATGGGAAAACACACGTGTAAAACATTTGCGAAATTACGAAATCCTGCCTAAATTTCACTATGCAATTTTTAATAAAAATGGGTCATGGTAGGGATGTAGCAATAGTTCTTAGGTTTAAGTCAGAGTTGAAATTAAGTCTCTGGCTATAAAATTGAAGAAGTTATACAAGTTTGAATGAGAGGCGTTTTTAGAAAAATAGAACAGAGAAAAGCAGAAAATCGGTTTTAAATGACAGGTTGATTTTGCTTAAACTAGATTAATGCTAAGAAAAAGAAGGATGCCACCAGTGAATCTCCACAGTTATGAACGGCTGCTTGTAACCCGAAACATGGTGAATACTATGTTTTGTTTATGGGAATTACTTTATTTAATCCAAATTCCAAATCACGAATGGCTTATGTTCAAGAAAAACAAATGAGACAAAATATTGACGCTAACACTAAGAATCACAAACAGAGTTGCAAGAATGGTTCTGACAAGATTATAGGTTCTTAAGTTAAAGATTGGATAGGTTATAGATTGTGATAGGACAAGGCAAGATATGCTATGGTTTACTATGATTCCTGTTGATACTCATTCTCCACTTTAATTTAAGATTGGACCGTCAGGTTCTGGTCATCACGGATCGGGTGTACAAGGCAGCAGGGCACTTCTGGCAGGATATGTCAGCTGGGTGGTTCTGGTCAATTGGACTGGAACCTCAGACTGGACTGGATTGGATTGGCCCTTCTGGTTGTGGGACACTGTAGATCAGTGGGATGGCGAGTTTCAGCTGGCAAGCATGAATGGTAGCAAGCCAGACTGGATCAGAATTATTTCCCTTAAATTGGGATGGTTTCAGGATTTGGGCCTAGCTGAAAAAGAGTTCAGCAAATGCTGAGGCCTTGGCTTGGTCAAGATGAAGAATTCAGGAACAAGATAAAGAAGTCAGGAACAGAGCGTCACGCAGAAATCAGGATGTAGTCGGGAATCAGTGTGTGTCCTGTGTGTTGTGAGGTTCCCTTATTTATCCTGCCAAGGGACATCACTCAGTTTATGGTAGGGGCAGACTTACAACCCACACTCACAAGGCTATGATTGGTCAAAGGCACAGTTCCTGTCTTGCTTTTTGCTTGTAGGATGACAGAAAGTGTTGTCATATTTTATGATGTGACTTGGGAACCTCCCACAGTTATTTGGACCAAAACTTTACCATAAATACATATTTATATAATTATGCCATCTAATAAAATCGGAAACATACATTACATATTTTGTGGGTTACATTGACCTCCAACATTCAAATTGGTGGCACCTGGCTTTGTCTTTCTGTGGAATTATGGCAATTTCAACCATAAAGATTTGGCCTAGCATTTCCTAATTCGGTACATATATGTGCAATCACCCCTAGAACATGGGTACACAATATTAGATTTGCAGCATTAATAGTCTCTGCGCAGTTAGTCTTTTTGCATATCTTATGTTCCTTACGCAGTAAGAAATACTACCAAGTCTTCACATGTCTATCATAAATTCAGATTTCAATGTGTGTACTTTTCATTCTTTCACTTATTTTTGCCGCCAAGTTAAATGTCATGAAGTTCTGTGGCAAAATAAGCAAATTAACTCCAAAAATCACAGGTCAGTTTTCTTTTCTTGTTTCACAAGTGAGCAAATTGCCACTCCTTTGAAGTTCACTGAGAAGCCTCCTCCCAGAGAATGGAACATCCTGCCCATACCCTACAGGGATGAGTGTTCAAGCCTGCCATTGTCTTTGCCTGGGGCCCAGACGAAAGTCTGATGAGGTCCTTTGTCATGAGTATGCAAGGCCTCCCCACAGCAATTAGCCTTTCATGCCAGCAGTGAGGTGTCAACCTTTCCCAGGCTGCAACTGTCAGGGCAGAATCGTTTTTTTTAAATAGTTAATTAACTCAAGACTGGGTTTAACTTTAAGCTTCACCTAACTTTCATTTAAACATACAAAATGAACACAGTTTATAGGAGGATTTTTACATTAGCAATCTTTTGACATTTCTTAAAGAATTAAACCTTTAAACCAAAACAAACTCTCAAAACAGGCGATTTTGAACTTCATTCTTGAAAAAGAACATTAAACTGAGTTCTTTTGAATACGATTTTCCTATGCAGCACATACACATTTCACCAGTTCTTCCCTTGAGTGCTGGGATTATTTGCAGTCTGGATCCACATATCCTGCCTTGGTTTAAAGTTTCTGTCTGCACAGCTGATTTTGTTACATGTCGCCATTTTAGCCGCATTTTTCCAGTGGAAGTGAATACAAATGTTCCTGGCAGCTTTAGAAAATGTATCTAAGACTAAAGCAGTCAGTTAGTGAGGCGCCGTTCCTCTGAGCAACACTGAAAGATTCTGGGCATTGCAGTACCCTTTTTAATCTCAATGATTCAATGGACATAAATGGATCTAGCGCCAAAAACAGCACTTTTGAAGGTTGCAAATCAGGCATTTTCAGTTTTCAGCACAATTCTGCTCCTTTGTTCCATGTTGAATATAACAGAGCCCACTCTGTTTTCACCCCCACTTTGACTGTGTGTGGCAGGGGTGCAGCCTTTCCTTGGTTGACCCAAACGCGGTTTTGCAGATTTTGGCCCACACAGGAGTCAGCGCATCCATTTTGGGCTGTTTCTTTCACCCTTTATAAAGTGATGCAGTGGGGCACATTGGAATGGGTCAATTATCCCACGAAGCCCTGCAGTAATTGCATAGACATAAGAATTGCTGCATTCGCCTCACCATGTTCAGCTGCACGGTTCTCTTAATAGCTTCTGCTCTTTCAGGTGTCGCACTTTTTCCTTCATACGATATTAATTGTCCTATGTATAACACTTCTTCTTGACAATACTGTAATTTTTCTTTGTCTACTTTGTGCCCTTTCTCTGCAAGTATCATCATAAGTTTGACAGAGTCTTCTCTGCACCTCTGTTCTGTCTCAGTACAGTCTAGAAAGTCATCTACGTATTGAATAAGGGCGCTTTTGAGCTCAACATTTCCTAAATCCATCTGAAGGACTCTGTTAAAGATGGACAGGGACTCACAGTACCCCTGACTTAACCTAGTATGTTTCAGGTGAATTGTTCTATTTGAAAATGAAGTCAAATCCTGTGAGTCTTTGTGCAAGGACATTGAGAAAAATGCATTTTTCAAATCAACAGTAAAATATCTGACTGTTGGCGGGATATTGCATAATATTGTTGCATGGTTTGGAACACTTCTTCGACTTTATGCGTTAGATGGCAAAGCTCCTGGATAAATCTCGACAACCCCCCCTTCGATTTCTTAATAGGGTACACGGGCGTGTTGCATGACAAATGTGATGGTACTGGATTGCCTTGTTTCATTAGTGCGGATATAGTTTCAAATATCCCCTCATCCACTTCCCTAGACATTGGATACTGTTTTGTGAATGGCAAAATAGCTCCTGGTTTAAACTTAATCTTCACTGCTCCTTCTCCATTCTCGGTTTGTTTATTTATTTATAGAGCACTCCTCACCCGCAGGTATCTGGGATCTGTCGTACCTCTATGCCTCAACCATAATCCAATAAGGCAGCCTTATAAAGAATACCAATTCTTCTGAATATTCATCCTTAAATAATTCCTCATCTGTCAGATCTGTCAATCTGTATCCTTCATTGAGTGCTATCACTGTTCTCCATCCTCTTCCCTCATCGTCTGTCCCATGAAGCATCACCCTTTCTTCTCTTACCACTGCTGCTTCTAATTCTTAAGGAATAATGTGCCCTTCCTCATCATTCATGGGTATTTCTGGCCTGAACAAAAATGTATCTGGTAAACTTATTATTTTACCTGTTAGGTAACCATGATAATAAAACATATACTCCATATAAGAATACTTTCTCTAGAGGGACTCTTGATAAGGCCTTCCTTCCTGCGAAAGCTAGGATAAGTTCCCTCACATTTATATAATGTATTCAAGGGGTTGTCAGTAAAAGATATCGCCATGTTACGTTTTGTCATCAAATCACATCTTAATATATTCACTGATGTCTGTCTAAAATATATCAAGGGCATATAGATGTCGTGTTCTCCTATAGAAATAGGCAATTCATCTGTAAATGTAACTAAAGTCACAGCTCCAGTAAATCCTTGAGCATTTATGGCAATACCTGACATTGAAAATGTCCCCTCACAGACACAGAAATGAGTCGCTCATGTGTCTATGATGAGTACGCCTTGCCTCCTATCATCACCCTCACCCTTGGTTCCTCTTGGGGATCTGGTGTTACCAATAGTACTGAGCACATCAGGTCGTCCTGTGGACTGTCCTATTGTGGATATAAACTCATCCCTTTGCCTGTGAAAGGATTTCGTCCAATCACGGTCACATTCCCTAGTTTGGGTTTGACTACCTGTGTAGCTCCTGTATCCATATGCCATTGTGATACGCCTGTCTGTTGCATTGGGATATATTGTACCTGTTGAGTAGGTGCCTGTTGCATTTGCATGGGTGCTTGCTGTTGCTGCCATTGTAATGATTGCGTTTGGATTGGTATTTGTTGGAATTGTAGTGATTGTGACACCTGTGTCTTTATTGCTGCTTGTTGAAACCACTGTGGTTGTGTGTGTGCCTGATTTTGCATGTGATCTTGGCATACTATCCTTGTGAATCTGTGTTATATTGTGGAGCATATCCCATGCCCCTTCTTGAAGATTGCCAATTTTGCTGTGGCATAGCTGCTCTACTTCGGCAAACTCTAGCCATGTGCCCTAATTTGCCACAATTCCAATTCCCATTCTGACCTTGAGTATTGGCTATGTTATTTTGCTGCGGGAATTGTACTATTTGCACCACGCTTCCCTTATTGCTTGTTAACACTGCTCCCTCTATGACATACTTTGATCATTTTTTCTGCACCAACTTCGCATCTTCTTGATTTCTTCCCTCAGCTTTTTTCTTATCCTTTTCTTTTAATATTCTACAATAATGCACAATTGCCAATTGTATCTCTGGCCATGGTTATGCTTCCATTCCCACCTGTATCTTTAACTGCTGTTGTACTGGTTCTGGCAGCCCTTGACATAATGTGTGGTAAAATAATGCAACAGTTTTATCCCACGTTCATGCATCTCTGCACTCCATTTATCTTGAATATCCTGAATAAAAGTTAGTCCTCATACACCCTAGTCAATATTGCCCCAATATCCAATGTATCTGGATATTGTACTCTAAGCGCTCGCCATAAATATGCTCTACAATAATTGAATGGTGCTCCATCATACACTGAATTATGTGCAGTTACTTTTGGCTACCCTGCTCTTTTCCAAATATCATCAGATCTTTCCCCTAGAATAGCTGACAATAGACCTTTTATATTGCCAAGGCTAACGCCATCCCTGGCACCCTTTTCTCTAATTCCCTAATCCATTTTCCCACACCGGAAGTAAAACTCAGCAGTGTGCATTTTAAATTATCCTTATCCAACAGGGGCAAAGGTATATATTGTGGTCGACCCCCTCCTTTCTCAAATAGTGGGAACTGTGAAAATCCTGATCCCTTATCATACCTACCCACTCTCTTGTTTTCCAGACAGCATTATGATCACCTGGTTGTTTTCTCCCTGACAAAGCCCTTAGTCTGCTCACTTAGGGCGGGGGTGCATCCCCTGTACTGTATGATTATACTTGTGGTACTGGTTCTGGTGTTTTTCTTATAGGGTTCTTTAGAGCTAGCCATTTTACCCTTCATCTACGCTTGATTCTCTTGAAAATCCATATGCACCTTCTTTGTTGCTTCTCCTTATTTTGTTTCCTTTCCTTAACAAATTATCCTCTTCTGCATCCTCAAGATCTAACCCATTTAAGGATATAATCCTATGATCATTTATTCTGGCATCATCTAAGCTTCCTCCTGTTCCCCTAAAGGATGCTTGTTGTTCGCCCTTTTGAGTTCTATGCCCTTCCTTATCCATCATTTGTCGATATAATGTCCCCATTATTGTTCCTATACTTTCTGTATCTTTTTCTCTCCATGTTGGCGTATATAATGGTCCTCCCCATCCCCCATGGGACAGTTGTGATCCGATGTTCTTTGGTTTGCTCTTGTGTTTCTATGGGTATTATGCTTCTACGGCATAAATATTCAATCTCGTCATCCTTAAATCTCCTGCTTCTATTCATTTCTTCCTTCCTTCTCCTTATTTCCCTTGATTCCTCTTCCTCCCACCTTCTTTGTACACTATGTGCTTTCAATCAATGGGCTTCTACTTCTTCTCGCTTCTCCTCTTCTAACCTCTTTCTCACTCTTTGTCTCATGCCTCTTTCGTTCTTCCCTTTGTTTAAATTCCTTGTCTCTCTCCTGTTTATATAACCTCTCTTCTTCCTTATCTTTGCCTTTTTATCTTGTTCTTCCCTTTCTTCTCTTTCTTGAACTCCAATACCATTGTCATCTAACTTAAGTAGAATGTGTCCTCCCACCCATTCATTCTGTACTATTATTGTACCCTTAGCAATAGCTGTTATTCTCCTTTGTTTCTCCACCTCTTCTTCTATCTTTGTCTGTTTATTCTGTATATCCTTCCTCTCATCACACTGCTTACTTTCATTGTGTGTCTGTATATATTTACGTTCTCTGTTTTTGCTCTCTTCTTCTGTCCCTTCACTAGTATAGGTAGGGGGTTCATATGGTGGATTAGCATGCCCTGCTGCAGCTTTTAATTCTTTTAACGGGGAAAACCCCTCCTCCTTATTCTCAATGTCTTGTGCCTCAAAGGGGAAAGAGGAGCTGAAGCTGTTACATCTTCGCCTTCATGTTGACTATGCATCCACGCCTTATAGACTGGGTCTTCCTTCTCATTCTGATATATTTTCCAGAGCACTTATACTGCCAATCTCTTCTCTAGCTTCTTTCCCTTACATGTGGCATGCAAATATGTCATCAAATTTCGTAATACTATGGTTGATAATGAACCTCTTGCAGGCCAGGGCATAAATGTTTTATTGACTGTGTCCTTATTGCATAATCTTGGTTGTATATACTGGCAATGTCCAGCATAGGTGTGTGAGAGGAGTCTCAGTTTCAGCCGATTCAGGCTGTCAATACTTACTCACATTTTATTTCTTACTTCCAAATTAATTAAATATATTGTTTCAATATTTTTGAGTAGGCACCATCAATCGCCACTCGTATTTGAAAAGATCAGGATATTTCTTTATTTAATACTTTAGAAAATAAAAATTTTTGATGCTATTTTCCCTACGCCTTCGTTTAAACTTTCAGTTAATTATTTTGTATATCATTCTTGGTTTTATAGTATCTTAAGACTATCTTCTTTACTTCTCAAAAAGTAGGCAGAAAAAAAGCATTTTATGTATTTATTTTATCTTGCTCTATACTTTTTGTTTTTACCGTTTATTTTAAACATTGTTTTTTTATTCAATCATATTACACTCTTTATATATGTGCAATATATATATGTGTGTATATATATATATATATATATATATTTATTTCACGGCCACAGTAGTGGCCGTATAGTTATGGTTAAGTTGCTGTTTCCATAGGAAGAGCACTTTTTGGGCGGCTTATAACTCCGCTCCCCCTGGACGAATCCTCACCAGACTTTGCAAACAAATGTTTTCAGATGTTTGGGCCAGGGGGGACAAAGTTATAGGAGGGGTCCCAAAATGTCTTTTTTTCCCCATAGACTGAATGGGGGAAAAACTTTGCGCACGGCTAAAGGTGAAACCGCTGGACGGATTTTTACGAAATCTGTGGCAGGTACAGGGGCTTGGTCCAGAAAGAGTGCTTTTGTAAATTTGGTCACCATCCGTGCAGTATTTTTCTTTACAATTATCAAAAAGTAGGTCTGAAAACATTAGTGATATCTATGTTCGCTCCATGGTCACACTTCCCTGTTCAGTCGACGAACAAGATACTGATTGGCTAAGTATCTGGCGTCATGACTGCGGACACACGTCTCTGCCCATTGGCTGTTGCGATACGTGTTCTGCGTCAGATGGTTTGGATGCGCCCGACATCTTGAATCAGCAGAAAGCAGAGCAACAACCAGCGTACACATGCTTTTTTCATGAAACTATTCTGCTGTGTCACAGAGCATTGGGAAAGGTTCAAACAGTAAGACATGGGTGATCAATGCATTTGTTCTGGTGGTTGGTCGTCATGATGTAATTTCTATGGACATCTGGTACGCACAGTAAATGTGGGGTGTAATAATGATAGCACTTCAGACCATGCAGTGGACAGGAAATTTGTAACTGTTGAAAGCACCCGCGTATTGGTAGTCAACATTGAAATTGACAACAGGCCTCGAAAGCATTATTTTTTCCAATGGCTATTATTATATTCATTAGTACACCGCCATGGGTGGCACATGCTACAGTGGTTGTGGCCAGGGCCTAGAGTCTTGGATGCATGGCCGTCGGCCGAAGGCCGAAGGCCTTACTTCCAAGACTCTAGGCCCTGGCCACAACCACCGTAGCATGTACCACCCATGCATACACCCGTAGTGTTGTGTTTTGATTGGCAAGTTGTGGGGAGTGCGTGCAGTCTTGGGTGCATGGCCAAAGGCCATGCAACCAAGAACAAAGTGGTAAGTACTAGACTTGGAAGACACTGCGCACCCATCCCATGTAAGATCTACAGACATACAGCTAGGAGGGAAGCCTCTGGGCAGAGGTACTGAAGGATAACACACTTATAGAATAACCCCCACTACCACACATCACCGAGGTGGTTGTGTGGAGACCCTGCACTCTTGGGTGCATGGCTAAAGCCCATGCACGCAAGAATGAAGTCATAAGTAGTGGAGTTACAAGTCAATATGGGTGTGGTGGAATGCGCTAGTTGTGTTGATGCCCTAGTGTCTTCACTTCATGGCTGCAGACGATGCTCCAAATTTTTTTTTTATAAGCAGCTAATTTACAAGGACCATGATTTGCATATGCAGCGATGGTTGTGGATAGGAACTATACTCCTTGTACCTTGGTTGTAAGGCGTAGGTGGTAGATTACTCACTGAAGATGGAAGGGCAGCCTACAGGCACTGGAGCATATTAGTACCATAGATTAGACGTGTAGATTCCCATGTATAGAAAATGCCTGCCAATATACTTAGTCCTTACTTTGTTCAGAATCCACATACATTTTTTTAATTGGCTATCGTACTTGGCGGAAGTATCACTTTTTCCATTTCTGTGATGAAAGAAAAAGGTGTTAGTGTTTGCATTTTTTTAAATTTACTACATTGCATAATAGACAACCTTTTTTTTTACCCTCATATTTAGTTTACAAACCAATGTACTGTGCATTGCGCTCATTTTCTGTGTTTGCTTTTCTAATCCTTGGTCTGGGGAAACAAATCCTTGTCGGATTAAAAAAAAAAACTTAATTTCCTATGGTACTAACTACTTCATTTTTTCCTTTCAGTGTTTTCTTCATCTTTCTGAACAATGTTATGTTTGTTGCCTCCCTGCCTATTTTTAACAGTTAGATACTTGTAGGTGTATTCTAACTGTGCATTTGTTCCTACAGATTAGTGATACTCATTCATTTGTGTCGTTGTTATATCCTGTTTCCTTCATCTTTCCCATTAATGTTTTGTTTGTTGCCTTCCTGCCAATTTTTAACAGTTAGATACCTATAGGCGTGTTATACCTCTGCATTTCTTTCCAACGATCTGTGATAATCATTTATTTGTGTCATTATTCCATCCTGTGGGGTAGTTAGATACCTGTGGGTGTATTCTAACCGTTTGTAGTCTTTCACATGATTTGTTGACAATGTTGAAGTACACATTATTTCATAAATTTTGGCTTCAAGAACATTAAATACGCATTTGTTAGGTTAGCTGGCAACCTCTGCTTTAGAGTAATGGTGCTATCATTACATTCAAACCATCCAGACTTCTTTTTAATGTATGCAGTGTAGTGACCTTCATTGGTTGTAGCTCCTGCATGGTAGATTATTCCTACTGTTGAAAAGGTTTTCTTTCTAAGTGACACTTGACCGTGTGTGAATCCAGTCAGTTTGCAGTTGTTTTTGGTGCCAACTGCATTATAATGTAGAAGCATAAGTATTTTGTAGGCACTATGTGACTGTATCAGTAAGGTGGAGCAATTGTCTGAATTGCAAATACTATATAATCTGCTATGATTTGCATTTTGTACAAGTAGCTGAAATGGAATGCTCTCACCATTTGGTGTGTAAACATACACAAATCGCTCATTTGGGATTTCTTCCTGCAGCACTTTGCTACAGAGAGTGCATGTATGTTTCCACATGTACGAAATTTGGAAGATTTCATTTACAGGTATGCTTTTGTTTTCCAATACTAATGGTATGTACATTAAAAATTCTTGTGGATCTTCTTGTGAGTTCATAGTGAATCTCACCATTCCAGCACAGTCGTCCAATTGTTGCCTTACTCCATGAACACTGTATGTGTTGTCAGGATTGCTTGTTGCATTTCTATGCAGCACTAACATTTGCAAAGACAATTGGTCTGTACTGTGCAGGTAAATATTTTTAACAATTGGTTGCAATTGAAATAGAATATTCATTGCTACATTTGCATATCAACTTACCCCACTTTCATTTGCAAATTTGAATGGGCCAGCAAGTTCTATATCTGAGTGCATGTTTCGGTTTTTCTGTTGCTTCTTTGCCGACGTCCCTGGTTTACATTTCCTTATAGGTTCTTCTATGTTTGCGGCAATTGATAAAACTTTAGCTTCTTTTCTTTTCTTTGCGGAATTTGCTGTTGCATTCTGTTGCATTTCTGTTTCATTTACTTTTCTTTTACCACGTTGCACTTTATCTGGAACAGGGTATTGTTTCAGATGAGGGGTGTACAGTGAACGCAATCTATTGTATTCTAGAATGCAAGGAATATCAGCTTTGACTTCACTTGAATCAAAGTTTATTAGCAATAGACCGTCAAGTGTATGTAAGCGTGATAATGCTAGGTAGCTCATGCCTTCCTTAAACACTGTGTTTCGTATACCTATCAATGCTTTCTCTAGGGTAAGACCTTGGGATGTATGAATGGTAACTGCATATGCAAGAGTTAGAGAAAATTGCTCTCTACGTACATACATGTCTTTGAAGAGAAGGAATCGAGCAATTGAGCGCCCTATCCTTTTCACTTCTGAAACTTTAGCAAAGCGAATATTTACAAACTGTTGCTATCACGTGGGTATGAGTGAAAGCCAACAACTGTGCCCAATGCTCCATTAACTAGCCCTTGCTCTACGTCAAGCTTACGTTTAAGCATTACTCTACAATTTAATGATAATTTCAATATTTTTTACAACCCAGCTGTGTTGGAGATTGAATTTTCTAAACTATTTAGTCTTGTTGTGGCTTGTTCACACATGGGTACTGTCATACCATATACGTCTAGTTTGTCTGTGGCACTAATTTCTATTATTGCTTGCATTTCTTTCTTTAACATTGTTTCATTGAATTTGAAACATCTTACAAGAGTTGGCATTAAGGCCATACAATTGACATTTTTGTGCGCTATTTGTTCCATAACATCAGTTGCACATGCATTATCGCCATAAAGTGCATGTATATGCCGGTTTTTCAATACAGCTTGTGCTTCTTGTGATAATACACCAACTCTAATACTTTTTAAGATGTTGGCATAAGTGAGATCTGCAGATTGCTGCATGTTCTCAGTTAATTCTCTGTATTGGAAATGTTGCCAAAGGTTAACATTACCTATGCTACCAACAGTTTTCCGGCAGAGTTTGTGGCCTAAATTTTTAAAAATCAGTTCACCTTTCACTGGTGTCAATTGTAGAAGATCTCCGAAAACGATAATGTGTGTTTGCCTGCAAAGAGTTCTTCTTTATTATTTTTAAGTACTTCTTGCAATCTGAGATGAATCAAAGCCAACATTAGGTTGGATACCATGCTCACTTAATCTATTGGTAGCATTTTCATTTGTTTCAATACTCTATGTAATTCCGTTGCAGCTTCTGCAGAAAGTTTGTAGTAGTCTAATTTATTTTGATGCTCTACTGGAAGCAGTAGTAATCAGTGTAAAGTCACACCACCTATGTTGTAGGCAGATAAACCTGTGGGGGCTGTTACAACAGCTGACAGTTTGTTGTTTGTCAATTGTTGAAGGAACTTGCTGATGATTTTGATTAAGAATGTTTTCCCTGATCCAGCTTCACCACTGACGTACAGCAGTATAGTTTTGTAATTTTGGCAGGTACATTCTTTATTTTCGTGTTGTACACCATGTAAAATTTGTTTTGTTACGTCTTCAAAAATGGTGCACTGATCGTTGTTAGTTTTGCTTGTTGTACAGTTAAGTCTTCTGTATCTTCTTGATACGGATACATGGTGTTTTCTACTTCTGCCATAGCTACTTCAGCCTCATTTGCTATTAGTGGTTGTCCTAATGCTTCTTGACTTCCTGTTACAGAAGGTTAACTACTGTCGGAAGAGTCTTTATCTAATTGGGCCTGAAGTTCTTCTTCCTGTTGCTGCTCATTGTGTAACATTGTTTTGTACTGCATAAAGTTCACATCGGTGATAGTGCTTTCATTTGCTTTGAAAGCATCTTCATAGCACTCATAATTATCTAGTATGTCTTCCTCTTTTCTCCATGGTTTGAAAAATTGTAACAGAGACATGTAATATAGTTCTTTCTGTTGAAGAGTTTTTAATGACAATTTCACATGATTAATTAAGCTTTGTTTAAGTTTCACTAAGCTCCCTTCACAATCTGTCACTCTATATCTATGTTTGCTTTAATCGGGTTTTACATTATTTTTGTATGCAAAGTTTTGAGCTATGTTGTATAGACACATGCTTTCCAGAGTGGTACTCCCGTTCGGATAGTACGTGTCCAGTAAATAGTTTTTTAGAATGTCTGGCAATTGTTTCTATGTCCTTATATTATTTTAGCACTCTTTTTCTAGATTTTGAAGGACCAAGACTGAGCCATACTATGTTGTCTGATTTTCCATACAAAGCAGCGCCGGTTAAACGATCTGCTGCTTCGTAGGCCCCACATTCTCTATGAGAGAGCATTTTTATGCCTAGGCTGCACAATTTCTGTGATAATGTTTTGTCTGATGCTAGGTCATCCCAGAGGTCTTGAAGCTCTGTTTTTTCTGCATTTGTTAAGTAGGCTGTAACATATCGTGTAACAGCAGTTGAATTGTCTGCAATGTACTGCACATCTATGTTTGCATTCCATAATGGGGCAATGATTGCATTGTAATCATTGATATATTTTGATGCTTCCCTTCTTTTTATGTAATATGTGTTTTTAGGTGATTTACCTTTACCCCTATGTCGAACTGAAGACATGAAGTTGTTTACTTCACCTGTTTCTGTAACTGGTCTAGGGAAACCAAAGCGGCATTTGGTGTAGTATTTATCTTTGTTTTTGTATTTGTGGCGACAATATTTGCCACATTTGTGTCTTTGAAATTGTAAAATCTGCCTATGCAGCTCACTATGTGTCTGTTGTGAAGGGATTTCACATGTGACATATTTTTAGATAAACTGCAAAACAGTGATGTCACTTTCGTGCCCAAATTTCGGTGCACCTTTGATCCATAACAGCATGTGAATATGTGAGGCTCCTCTCGCTTGATATTCTTTTCTCCAAAAGATGTGTTGCACTTCTCCAAGGGGAGGAACAGTTTTATTGCAAATAAAGTGTAGCATTGCAATGAAACGATGATGGCAATATCTTGAGACATTAACTGGTTCTAGAGAGCAAAGTTCTCCAGGTGTTAATATATCTGTTGTTTTTGTTGCTATTTGCTATGCGTAGGAACTCGTGTAAATCTTCCCATGCATATTCTGTACAACTTAATGTAACAAACCAAGATGGTGGTCCGAGGTTTCTGATCATGCAGCGCACGTCTCTGTGCCATCTGAACCAGTATTCCTTTGTACCACGCAAGTTTGCAAACACATTTTTTATACTTCATTTTAAAACCTCATCTTTTTCTTGTACTTTTTGTATTAACTGCGTAGCTGACATATTTTGAAAGTGTGTTCCAGATTTAAGAATGCGTGCAACTCCATAACATAGTGTTGCTAATTCACTTTCATAGAGTAGGTGGAATATGTATTCCACATTTTGTCTAAATCTGGGATCTTGCGAATACATTCGTAATGAGCAGTATTCTGATGCCCCGATCTGAGTGGGTCTATCATCGTATCTTCCACTTTTGCCAGTAGGAAATAGCAGTGGAAAAGCATGTGCTTCTATACTTTTTTCCCAAATACTCACTGGTGACCCTTTGGTTTGTCGCATTTGGTAAGTTTCTAGTGCATCATCTATGCTTTCATTGGAATGCAATGGATGCATTGTGTAATGGTCCAAAAGAGTATAAATTGTAGCTGGATCCAGAAGTTCGAATTGTCCAGTTTCTGATGGATCTTGAATTATTTCAGTTGTTTGCCTTAAGCTTTCATCAATATTTATTTCCTTGTAGTACTCATTATTGTCTTTTAGATATCGCAATGCTTGTCTAACTTTGTGTAAATCCACTAATTGTTGCCAAATTTTGTTGTTCTTTGTTGGTACTGCATTTACCAAGTCGATTAAAGAATGCTCTATTGAACGTTCCACTCCTAGAGTGTGTACATTTTCCGTTAGATCCAATGGAAAGTAAACTACTTTGGTACAAATGCCTTTCACCAATTCAGAGGAAGGTAATGTTGCTGTTTTTGGATGAAGGTGTATAATTGATTGAAATGGGTGAACTGTTTGAATTATTATGCTCTCATACAAATTGAGCTGTTGCAGGATTTTTGGTAATGGAAACAATTCCAAATTATTTGTAATAGCACGTGAAGGAGTGTGGTTGTTGTAACTGCAACATATTAGGCGTTCAGTTATTTCATATTTGTTTTCAGCTAAAAGGTACAAAGCTAATTCAAACCATTAAGAGTCTTCATTGTTTTCTATTTTGTATGCTATGTCCACATTTTTTGTGTTCCTTTTGTAAAACGTTCTGCGGCAACACACACACACATGGTTTGGTACTTCAGCCGATAACCTTTTAAATTTTACTATTTCTTTTCTGTATGTGTGTAATAGAAGGTTGCTATGTGCAGAATTGTTGCTACTATGTTCTAAAACTGTTGCATTTTCTACATGGCTCTCACTTCCAAAATACTTTTTCTGAATACGGTCCATTTCTTCTTGTATGTATTTGGGTGTACCATGCAGAAGAGTGGTATTTAAATTGCCTAATTCTGAAGCTGGAATTTTTGCATAGTGTATTTTAAACACTAGGTTTCTTACATTGGAATGATGTACTGATATTCTTTTGATATCATGGAAGGTACTTTTCCAAATAGGCCCAGAAATGCAAGCTAATGAATGTCTTTTTAGTCCTGTGTCTTTCCGCACTGCACAAATATCCATATTTTGCAGCACTTTCATTTTACTTTTGTCTTTACCTTTTACATATTGATTGAGGAACTGACGTAAAGATTTGAAAGCTTTGTTTGGAATGGCGTACATTGATGTGCACGGCCATTTGTATACTGGACGGTGTGGTTCTGCTGAATCGAGAGGTAATTCTGAGTTTTCAAGAAATAGTTTTGTAAGCAGCGTTTCTTGTTCCATGATGGTAGTATTGATTTTTTCATACCCTCGTCCACAGCTATGGGTGGCAATTGTCTTTGTTTGATTTTGTTTGTATGCTTCTTCATTAAAATATGGCTCTGTGGTTGTTGTGTGACTCCATTCACCACCACAAACATGCAAGAAATTATTTTTGTTCACATTCCGTTTATTGCTGAGTTTCTTTTGCAGTTTGGTACTTAGTTTTGTTAATGATTTCATCCCATTTAACACTAACATGAACAACTTCCTTTTGAGAAGGATTGCACTGTCCACGAGTGCTTGTAGAATTAATTTTCTACGGTACATTTTAAGGGGTGAGGATGATTTTGGTCCTCTTCTTAGTAGATTCTGAAGGACTCTGTGACAAAACATTTTTTCTAAAATACTTTTTTTACTGTGGGTTCTTCTTACACTATTAGGATTATTAGGAACATTGTTAGCTGTACTGGCAGCTGTTTTTTTACACCATTTCTGTGTTTTGTGACACTTTTTGATGGAGGAGGTACAGTTTCGGTAGTTGAGACTTCCTTTACTTTGTTACCCAACTGCATTAGCTGGTTTGTACCAAGATTCTCTACAAACTCTACAACAGGTGGATGCTTACATTGGGCACCTTTATTTTTATTTGCTCTAATTCTGCGTTCATTTCTGCGGAGTTGCTTTTTGGTAGGCATTCTTTGATGTCTGTTGAGAAAAAATATATACTTTGGTCTGTTGTCCAATGTATGTGCGCTGTGTGCATGTGTGCATAAGTCTGATGGAGAAGATTTTTGTCATGGTGTGTCAACGTACAGTAAACTCTAACAATGATTTGGTAAGGCTACTTTACTGTTTGTATACTACTACAATGTGCTTCAGATGAGAGTACAAAGTGACCTACTTGTGACAAGAACTATTATTAATAACCGAAAGGTCAAAAACTTGCTACAGCAACTTCTTTTCACAATCTAACCTTCTAAGGATTACCTATGTAATTTGAGTACCAAACACACAGGGATTTGTCAGCCATTCTGCCTGTTATTCTTTGTTCAATAAATGGATATTTGTAGGTAGAATGGTTTACAAATCAATGCTTGCTTTGGTGCCCAAAATAAACAAATAACCCACACTGCCTCTTTAAGGAGTAGTTACAATATAAAGGTTGTACTGTAGTTACTATTCTTTGCAAGATGACCAGGTTTCTTTGGATATGTCGTCTGCAGTGTAGATGCTGTTGATTCTCAGGAGATTAGTCTTCACTGCGAATAAAATAAAAAAAATCAATTACTTTGTGTGTTTGCAGCAGTGATGATACTGCAGACATTATTTGTGCTTCTTTCGTTGGAGCATTGAACTTTCATATTTCAATCCAGTGCACGTGCACATTTCACTTCACTCTGTGTAGTCGTTGCATAGTACTTTCAATATGGTACTTGAAAGTCCTTCAGAATAACTAAAACTTTTAAGGGTATGGAAATGCCTGGTTGTTTACAAAGTGTACTATGCATAGGAGAGAGGTTTGTAAGCGATAGGGTATAGTACTAGATGGGGAAACATTTTGTACTTGTTAATGAAAACCACAATGTCAAAATCGGGAGACCCTCAGAAGGAAATGTCACCACTACAATTGGGAGCGCTTACTATTCTCATACGATCACATTGCAAGTAGCATTACTGTATGCCATAGAGAGTACACAACTCTGACATTTTCACATACACAATTGAGGTCTGCCCTAAATAGACATGCTTGCAACGTATGTACAGATTTTGCGGTAGACAGTAAGCAGTTGTGCGATTTGTGAATGACAAATCGCCACTCTTGCACTTTAAGGGGGAGCGTTGTTATGTATTCCCTATTGACATTTAGCAGCATTATTTTGTCTAAATTAAATCATAAGGCTTCCACATGTTCTCTGATTAAAATATACATACTTGTATTCTATACTGATGCATGTGGACATGCATGGAGCTGTATGTAGATATTCTCAATCCTTGCACAGTAGCTTGTGAAGTAGGTGCTTTGCAATGGTATGCGACTTCCATTCAGAATCATCAACAGTAATTTTGAAGTGTGCAATGTTGATGACGGAGTTAACATTAGCGATGTTCAATGTGACGCACCATTTCGATGTGTGAGGAGTGGAGGGCTGACACTGATGCCAATGCTCAGGCAATTCTGCAAGTTTGTACAGACATGCATAGAATGACCACTCCTCGTGGTAATTTTGCACTACGGTGCTTGCCTTTTGGGATACGTGACTTCACGCCCTTTGTTGGCAGATTTGGCACAGTTGGTTGAAGCACTCATGACCATCTTCCCAACAACGAAAGTAATTTTTTCTGCTTTACTCCTGAGAGTACAATGGAACAACACTTCTGTTTTCTGTCCAGATCAAAGCATCAGGAGGGGTATCATCAATCGCGGCATGCATGCATTCATGCTACGAGTTGGTATGTTTTTTTGTAGCCACGATAACATTGCTCCAAGCAATGCGCATTACTTTGAAGGAGATGGTGTTGCCCTATCGTCTTTGGGAAATGCAATGTTCTTTTGGAACGTAAGGCTTGCTACAGAGAAGGTTCAGTAATGTTTGCAAGAGTAAAGCAAGGACAAAAAATAAAATAAATACATAAAATACCAGATGTCTATACGGTATCTGGCCAAAAATAAAAAAACTGCTCTTTTCAGAGCCTACCTTAAAGGGGAAAAAGGGGAATAGTACTTAAATGTACCATCATCACGCTCTGATCCTGTTCATGTCCGCGAACATGGCGGTAGTTAGCAGCCAGCACATATCACCACCAGGGATTCAAGGGTGGAGCCGCATGTAAATGAGAATGAGCGGAGCTAGGGATTGGTCCATGAAGTTCAGTAGGTGTGTTCTGACCGACGTACTTTATTAAGACCGTCTTCTCCCTCGCAGGAGTCCACACAGCCATGGCTTTCAATGCTCGAAAACAGATTATCTGGATTTTGGGAGACTCATGGATACATTGGTTGAAGGTGCATGCAGAAAGTTGCAGTTTATCTACAAATCTCAGATTTCCTCATGCGGAAGTGCACTGACATGGCGTGCATGGCATGAGATGGATGGACTTGGTACCTCTCTGTGTTACTTTACTGACAGAGCGTCCTCCAGATATACTGATCATTCATTCTGGAGGAAACAGTTTAGGCCATGTATCTGGAATTTCTTTGCAATTTGCAATGAAGGAAGGACTCGCGAAGCTCATGGACATGTTTCCAAATTGTCAAAAACTTTTTTCCCGTATTGCCCAAAGACAAATATGGCTGCGTTCTTCTACGTTTGGTCCACAAATGGAGAAAGCGAGACGCAATGTGGATAAGGCTGTGTGCATTTTTAAGAGATGTTGGCATATCCTCTTTCCACAATGAAAACATTTTGTTTTGCAGCACCTCACATATGCTGGCAATCACATTTTTCTTTGCAATGTACAAAATACATTGTGGCCTCTTCTGCAATCACACTAACCTATCTGACAATCCGTTTTCCCCAATCCACTGTTTTTGACCCACACAACACACCACCGAAAGGCTCTTTTCAGAGCCGCCACTTACTCCCAACGTACACTTTATTGCTTTTGCTCTACTTGCACCCTCCCTTTTTTCCCTCTACGACTGTCTGCAAACTTATTCAGAACTCTGCAGGGGTCGACGACCGTCACTTCATAGCTCTATTGTTATACTGAGAAAGGCGGCTCTGAAAAGAGCCTTTTCTGAAATTTTTGTTGTTTTTACGTTCATTGCTTAACAGCACACGGCACAGTAGGAGAAGAGGAGAAAGGAGGGTAAGGAAGGGACACCAGCCACGGGGATAAAAAAGGGCAACTGAACAGAGAAAGATTTAGAGTGAGCTTTATTTAGGTAAGGAGCAGATCTTCTGGTGCTCGGTGACTGCAGCCTCAAAAGCACTTCGAAAACTCTCCCGCCTGCAGAGTACTGCATCACAATACGTGCACACTACTGTCACCTTTGAAAGGTAAGGGTCAACAGCATTGCAAATGGCTTGTGAGGCAGCTGGAGGGAGGCGCTCCCGCACAGGAGTGTCTCTTGTGGTGGGAGAATCGGATACTGAGGATGCTGTGGAGGAACTCAAACGACTACGCTCTTCACATGGCACCACCTTACGAATGTCCGCAGTGTGGAACGAAGTGAGGTGTTGCTTCATGGCTGTCGTACCAAAACTGTATGCTCCAAATCTCCCGCGACTCAACACCACCTCGCACTGGTTACACTTCACCAGGTTTGCACGTGCTTTTGGTACTTTCCCATAAACAGAAAACAACTCCCACACCCACGACTCCCGCCGAGTGTTCCTAGTGCGGAGTTCCTCCATTTCATTCTCTTCCTCTTCTTCTTCCACTATCTCTACATCCTCACCCATATATCTCTCTGAATGCCCTTGGTGAGGTGGTGGTGGCGGGTTTGGGGGTGGTGCAGAGTATAATGACCCAACAGCAGCCATGGAAGCCATACCGATTAGTTTCCTTTTGGTCACTACAGCAGTAAAGGCAGCACACCTCAATCTGATATAGCTAGAAGGATAATGAAGATGCGCTCAGGGTTGTGACCTTTTGTAGGGGTGCATGGGTGTGCCTCGCGACCATCTTCATCCCTACAAAGCGGTACACAAATTTTACACAGCAAGTCCTGAGGTGCCCTATTGTCTGGGATGTGTGAAATTACATTTTTACACTCTACAATACTTTGCCTTGTGTCTACAAGTTCATTTGTATTGTTGCGGAATCACACCAACCGCGGAAATTAGTCCCCACGCTCAGCGTAGGTGCGGTCACATGATGACGTCCTCAACACATCCATCCCAAGTAATGAAAGTCCCCTGGACAGCAAATGCAAAGAATCAAACGTGCGCATGCGCACAAGTGTCCTATGGACAGTGTTCAGGTTCTCGAACTACTTCAAAGTGCGACACAAGTGAGACGGACAGTTGGGAACAGGCGCGATGTTCGCAATACTTACGTTTCTACTGCGCATGTGCACGCATGCTATGTTCACTGTACGGACAGTTCCAGTGTCCTTAGGACAACTCCATTTTGTTTGCCTACGAACTTGCCGGCCACCGCGCCTGTTCTACGGACGGCACCATTTTGGCTGCACCCGATAAGGACCGCTATACTGTCCTTCACACACTCCCATTTTCCTCATTTACACCCATTCTGGACATCTGGTGTGTTCTACGAACATGTATTATCTCATTTCCAAGCGGTATGGCGAGGTAGTATATCCTTTGGACACCCCTTTCTGTTTATGTACGCACAATTTCAACAGATGGTGCAGTCACACATCACAACCGTTTTACTTGTCATTAGACAGCACCCACATTCCATTCCTTGCGGATATGTCGAACAGGCGCGCTGTTCGCGAACATTTTACATCTTTTAAAAAAAATAATCTACACAGAAGCTCTTTCACTACAACTACTGTACAGAAACATTTCACACACACACACATCAATCTGAAGAAATAGTGGGGGAAGCGGACACTGAAACAAATATGGGGGAATTAGGATTCAACACGGGCTGGTTATGAGGAGAGAAGTTTTGTGAGGGGAAGAAGGGATGGATATTTCGTCAAAATGTCTATTTTCCTGTTCAAGGTTTGGGGACGGTTCACTAGGGAATGGAGAAGCAGGGAACGTGCAGGTGGGGCAATGATAACAAACTTTTCCTCTCACACAGTCCTCCACAAACTTCCATAAAATTTGAAAATTGTCATTCAATATGTCCATTTTCTGCTCTATCCTTTTAATCCTGTCTTTTTCTGTCTCATTTGTTGCCCTTTCTTCTTTTCTTTCCTGGTCTGTTTAAAAAAAATAGATAAGTTGAATGCCTCTTAAATACTATTTTGCATATGCAGAGCACTGTGTACCATTATTGTTGCTGTCTTCTGACATTTCCTCATGTGGGAAATGCTCCTCCAGCCACTCCAAAGTACTAGCCATTTCTGAGTCAAACAGAAAGAAATTATTATTTCTGCACCACATACCACAAAAAAAACCTCACCCATATAAAAAATGACCTGCACTCTTGCTGTAATCTCCCTTCGTCCTACTGCGTCTGTCCACTGTCGTTCCAGGCTGCCGTGTTTCTATGAAGTGATTACGCTGGAGGCATCCTTTCTTTTATCTGCTAACATCCACTTCATTCTACATGGTTATTAAATGTGTTTTCTTTTCCCAGCTTCAGGTTTCCATATTTACTTATTACTACTTATAATATCTTTATGTCCTTCTATGTTGCACACTTTTTGTGTAAGACAATAGTACATTTTCAGCTATCTCCCGCCTCTTTGGGTAATGTTTATCCTGTCCAACCCCGTCCGCAAACAGGCGCTCAGTCCATCCCTTTCCAATATCAATAGGTAGGGGGTTCTGTATGTGCTATGTTTACATATCTCTCAAAATCACATGATTACAGTGTATATTCTGCACAACGACTTTATTGCCACAATTTCATGCTTAAGTTCCACCTTCCAAAAACCTATGCAATTCCCTACAAAAAAAACTAGGGGATGTTATGGTTAAGTTGCCCTCCCAAAAACCAGTGAAATTCACTACAAAAAAAACTTTGTTGAGGGTACGTTATGGTTAAGTTGCCCTAACAAACACCTGTACACTTCACTAACAAAAAAAAACTTTCCTCCTCCACTTTATGCTTCAAATTAAAACCAAAAAGCCCTTGAAATTCTACAGTTATGGTAAAGTAAGCCCCCAACCCTGCCACCACCCCTGTGCACTGCTAACACTAACACCCAGACCATGAAAGATGTCATCTCAAATGTCAATGCGACATCATTGGCGACATCACTTGTTTAGCCCCTTTCTTTTCCTTCCCTGCCATACATATATATGTGCATTCAGTAAATAAAAATCACTATAGAAATGTTCTACTTCACTGTGCAACCAAACACCACTGCACATTCCCCCATTAAAGTAAGCTAAGCAACCATAACTCGCACCATCTACGTGCATTGCTAAGACTAACACCCAGGACATCAAAGATGACATTACAAATATCATTGATGACGTTTATTATGGGACCGACAGGGTCCTAATTAGGCCCTTAATCACTGGTTTGGTGTAAATTAGTTCTGTTATGTGTCCAGTATGCAACACGTGTTTCGGCCGATGGCCTTTTTCAGAACTGGACAAAGTACATGATTTCAATCTCCGTTTCGGGTTTCGCAACTGCCACTTTTCTTATAGGTAGTGTCGTTATACTGGTGTTCAATCACTTTGCCAGGTTCTCAGACCTCCGATCTCCCTGATAAACATCCTTCTCAAGAGGTATTGGGTTTACCTCTTCCAACCTGTGACCTTGCAGAACCAGATAGAATCCAAGCAAACTGCTCACTGAGCTCAGCACAGGAGTGTTCATTACCTAGTACCCAACTCTTTCTTTTGCATGTATTTTAAGTGGGTTTTTCACCTCATTAAGGCAGCAATATTTTTTATGAAATTATGCCATTTTAATGCTGGATTCTTCATTATGTTTTTCATTTTAAGTCAACGTTATATTAAATTCGTTTTTTGTGTGGTACCTTTCGTGCATTATTAGAACTGTGTCCCCTTCAAAGTTGGCGGTAGCTCTTTCTCGCATTTCAGCTCTCAACTGTAGAATGAGTTTCCCGAGTCTATGACAGAGAATAACGAACATGTGGATTTTATCAGATGTAAAAAATATAAAGCTTTCCCTCATTTCCCCACTATCTTTTTCCAGCTTTCACCCACAGTATACGAATGGAGGGCCATGCCACTGAACAGTGATATGCTAAAGATAAGATAGAGTGAGCTGGTGGGAAGTGGCACGTCGATGTAGGAACCAGGTCTGCTGACGACAGCGAAGTGGACACACGATCAGAAGCAGAAGGCTGTAGAAACATTGTGTCACGAGGTGATTGGTACCGGTGGAAACCACCTTCAAAAACAGGATAATTGAGTACAGAAAATGTAAGTATTTGAAAGAACATAGAGAATTATAACATCAAATGGGATTTGATGATCAGATATGGCAAGGGATTTAAATGGTTACAAATCCAACTTCTGACAGTGTTTGACCATGGAAGACAATGGTGGATGATCCAAAACTGGGTAGGTCGGTAAATAGAAGTCCAGGCGATCTCAGGCTAAAAGGCTCTAGACCTTCTTTGGAAAGTGGCAGACCAATAGCAGATGTGATTAAATGTGTATATGTATGTGATGCTACATTTAGGTCAACGTTGATACTAGACAGCGTGAGCCAAGGATAAGATCAGATTTCTTGTAAACGGCAATCTCAGTGCACTTAGCCTTTTTGTGGTTGCCATATCAGAGAATGTGATATGTTGCATTATAAAGGGAATTGAATATCGGACTGTGGAAGTCATAGTCTCAGTTTGCAGGGCCCTAGTAAGACATCATTATCAACCTGTGTTCAATCATACACACTATGAATGTCGCCCTCATTCCAACTATCTACCCGACTTTGCTCCTCCCTACCAATGATGAAGGTACTATCGTACTCCTCCTTTGCCACTCTGACAGGCAAAAGCACTTCGACACCATTAACTATGGCAGTAGACGCTATACAAATGCAAGATAACACAGCACTCTTTTTTTGTTTTTGTTTTAGCTAGAAGATGGTGCTTTAGCGCCAGCTATAAGCCAAAATCGAATGCATTGTAATACAGCTAGCGAGAGATGGCAGTTGAGGAGGGACACAATACCTGCAGGTGTTTTCTGGTTATTTACCCACCCATTGGCTGCCCATGGTCATGCTAATCCCTATGGCCATTCCCACCCATATCCTGCCCCTCCCCACCCAACACACCCTCTTGGGATCTCTTTGAGATTACTTTATCAAGCCTTAAAATCAAATTGTACATTCAAAGTGCCTTCCAGGGTTTTTTCAAAGCATTTTTCTGAGGGCTAATGGCTTAATCGGTGCTGTAAACATGCTACTGGTGTAATAAAAATGTCTTGATTAAGGTTTGTCTTTAGTCACTTGTTTTATAAGCAGTATGTGTCCTTCACTGAAGTCCTGTTAAAAACAAGCATTAGCAAAGCCAACAGTTTTGGCTTCTGTATAGGTATTAGATAGGCATTTGCTGGGCACATGCACAATGTGTACATTCCTACCATTAATGGCCCGATAGTGCCATTGCAGCAATGCCTGGCAAATACCTTTCCTATATCTATACAAAAGACAAAACTGTTGAAATTGCCAATACTTGCTTTGATAGCTATGTACAGGATGAAATACCACTTACACCCTCACAGGTTTCCCGACAGTTGTCTGTATGACTCTTTTTCCTAACCGCGCCCTTTCCCTATTTATTTTACAATTTTCCAAGCCCAGCTGAACTCTGCCTCCCCTTTTGTATTCACCCAGGAACATTTCTCTGTATGTTCTGGTTGGTAGGTGGGTGCTCCGTACTGCTCTCTTGGTGGGTGAGTGTCACACTCACCTGTGTCTCCCTTGACCCCGAGTTCTCACTTCCCCTGTTTCTTTAGTAGGGTGTGCACTCCATCCTGCATTCGCAGGGGCGCGATTCACTCATGTGATTGATGCCAATGTCTGTAGGCTGAGTTCAGATGCCACACGCTGTTTTATGCCTTCACTGCGAGGCCGAGTGTTCAAGGTGCCAGTTTCTTCACTGGCCAGAAGGTCCTTCCCACAAGTGAACGTTGCACGGAGAATGTTGAGTGTCCAAATTCGTCCGTAATGTCTTTGTTTTCCGGTGTCTTTGTGGGCGAGTAGCGATGCGTGTAGAAGCTAGCTGCTGCTAGGTATGTGCAGCGCCTTCAATTCGAGCGCGCCTGGTAATGTGTATCCCTTTCCCTTGCAGGAGCAATTATGTGGTAGTAGCACCTCGAATCCGAGTTCAGCGCTACTGGAGACTTGACGGTTTGGTAAGTATGCACAGAGGCTTTTTTAAGTATGCACTGCATTGAGAGAAAGAGCAGCGAAATAAGTGTCTGCGTTATTGGGGCGAGCGCAATGAATAATGTCTCTTCTTTCTTTTGCAGAGGTTTGTGCGCTCGTACAACTGACCTGGATTCCGGCCTTGCGAGAAGATTCGGTGAGTATGCGCAGCGTTACTGATGTGCGCGTGTTAACCCAGTTCTTCTTTGTTCTTACAGGTGCCGGTGTAGAAGTTCCCTCTTCACTGGAGATTGCTGCAACGTGGAGTAAGAACAGAGGTTCCTCCGGAGCAGGTAAGCAGAAGCAGAATGATATGGAGTGGGTAAGCAGAAGCAGGATGATCCGGAGCAGGTAAGCAGAAGTAGGATGATCCAGAGCAGGTAAGCAGAGCTGGCTGATCCAGAGCACGGCAAGTGTGTTGCTGATGCAGCTCACAGTAAGCAACACCAAGCACTGGAAGAATCTTGGGTGTGGCTTATATAGCCAGACACACCCAAACACTAGAGGACTCATGAATTGTCATGCACTTCCTGTTTCACAACAGGAAGTGGTAACCTGGAAGTTACTACAAACACTAGGAAGGAATTAAAGGAGGGATCTGCTATGGGTTCTTTGTGTGCCTATGCCAGGCCTTCCATGCCTCCACCCAGCTTGCCCCAACTACCTGCCTGATACCCATGACAGTCTTCCCCCTCAAGGCCCCTCCCAATGGTGTGTATGAGGATGGTCCCGATGGAATTTTTGCACCAATTGGGGGGCATGCACGTGTGCGCTGGGTTCCCATGATCTTTCCTGGGGTCTGTACCCCTTCCAGTCAATCAAATAATACAGAGTCTTTCATACTAGTTTGGAATCTAATAAGTTCTTTACCTCATATTCTGGTGCTTCTTCACCCACTTGTATGGGTGCGGGAGGTGTGGAAGTTCAGGTTCCTGGGTGTGCTGGTTTTAATAGTGACACGTGAAATACGGGATGTATACGCAAATGTTGAGGTAACGCCAGTCTTATGACTGCTGGATTAATTACTTTTTCAATTGTATATGGGCCGATGTATCTAGGCTGATGTTTTTTTGGACCCTTTAAAGCAATGTGTCTAGTTGCCAGCCAGACCTTTGGCTTGCTGTAGGTTCCTGCTGGCTTCTCTGGCTGCTTTAACGAGGCTGGCATGCAGATTCTCTACTGCAGGCATTTCAATGTGTTCTGGCGGATCGTAGACAGACGTTCTGGGGTTTCGACCATATATAGTATATAGTAAAGAAGGGTGTTTCTTGGGTTGATGAATGTGTTGAGTTGTTGTAGGCATACTCTGCCATCCATAGTATTTCTGTCCAGCTTTGGCTTGTTTGGTGCAATAGACAGCGCAAATACTGTTCCATGGTCTGGTTCGTGCGCTCGGTTTTGCCGTCCGTTTGAGGATAGTGACTAGAAGACAGACGGACTTCTACTCTTACCAGGCCAGAACATTTTTTCCAAAAATGAGATACAAATTGGCTGCCTCTGTCAAAAACAATTACGGTAGGGAATCCATGTAACTTGACGATTCTGTCTAGAAAAACCTGAGTCTGAGCTGAGGGAATACCTTTTAGAGCTATGAAACGGGCCATTTGGAGAAGAGTTCCACTACTACAAGGATGGTATTATAGCCTGAGTTAGGAGGTAAGTCAGTGATGAAGTCCATTGATACTGTGTGCCAGGGCACTGGCAGAATCGTGATTGGCTGAAGGAGGCCGGCTGGTTTTTGCCTGGATGTTTTGTATTGTGCACACACCTCACAGGTCCCTAAG
Organism: Ambystoma mexicanum; assembly: GCF_040938575.1. Classification (NCBI taxonomy): domain Eukaryota; kingdom Metazoa; phylum Chordata; class Amphibia; order Caudata; family Ambystomatidae; genus Ambystoma; species Ambystoma mexicanum. The sequence goes on along the minus strand of NC_090930.1, from coordinate 495,657,367 downwards.
TAGGTGGCAATATCCTCTCGCCAAGTTGGCCCCCAATAAGATTTGCTTACTTTCTTCATGGTTTTGGCTATACCCGGATGGGCTTCTAACAGTGAGTTGTGGTAGTCTGGTATGATTGCTTGTTGCAGATCCTTAGTTGGAACGTAGAGGCGTTTTTGGTAGTTTGGTAGTTTGTCTTGAATGGTGAACTGGTCTCCCTTCGTGTCCCAAGCCAGTAGGTGGTCTTCAGACATATTTTCTTTTATTGCTTCCTGCAGTGTGTTTAACGGAGATGGGCTGGTGCAGAGGCTGAGAATTTTATGGCTGGGTATGATCTCCACCGGGTTAGGGGCATTGTAGACTTCTCTCCTGTGCCAATGCGGGATAACGCATCCGTTTTCCCATTCTTAACTCCGGGGTGGTAGGTGATTACAAAGTCGTATTCCATTAAAGATAGGGCCCAACGGAGCTGCCTAGAAGACTGGGCTTTTGCTGAGCGTAAGTATTGCAAGTTCCCATGATCTGTTATTATTGTAATGGTGTGTTTTGCTGCTAGTAAGTAATGTCGCCATTCACACAGTGCGCTTTTGATTGATAGGAGTTCCTTCTTAGAAATCGCATAGTTAAATTCTGCTGGGGAAAATTTCCTTCACCAAAAGGCAATGGGATGAAGGCATCCGGTTTCAGAATTTTGTTGAGACAATTCGGCCCCCATGGCAATGCTTGAAGCGTCTGTTTCCACGATGCATGGTAAATCCGACTGTGGGTGTTGCAGTATTGGGGCGGAGGTGAATTTTTCTTTGAGAGCTCGGAAAGCTTTTTCCGCAGCTGGTGTCCACTCAAACCTTCCGTGTTTGCGCAGCAAGGATGTTACTGGATGTGATGATGGAAGCGTCGATAAAAGTTTGCAAGCCCTAGGAAACTCTGTACTCCCTTTACAAATGTGGGTGAGGACCAAGGGAGGATTGCCTCCACTTTTCTATTGTCCATCTTGATCCCCTGCGGTGTCAATACATATCCCAGAAACTCTACCTCGGTGACGTGGAAGGAGCATTTTTCTAGCTTTGCTAACAGTTGGTTTTCACGCAGTTTGCGGAGTACAGCTCGCACGTGGGTTAGGTGTTCTTGGTGAGTGGTGGAGTAGATCAGAATGTCATCGATTAGATGACTGCGCAGATATCGAGGAGTTCCCGTAAAACATCATTCATAAAATGCTGGAACGCAGCCGGGGCATTACAAAGCCCAAAGGGCATGACCTGGTATTCATATAAGCCATAGCAGGTACGGAATGCAGTCTTCACCTCGTCCCCTTTCTTCATGTTCATGCGTACCAGGTGATATGCGCCGCGTAAGTCTAGCTTGGTGAAAATCTTCGCTTGTCTCTCCTGGTCTAGGAGTACTGGTATCAGAGGTAACGGGTACTTATTTTTTATGGTGACCTTATTTAGGGACCGATAATCAATACACGTTCTTAAGTCCCCGTCTTTCTTCAGTACGAAGAAGAGTGGGGAGGCGGCTGGTGACTTAGATGGTCTAATGAAGCCAATGGCCAGGTATTGGTCCAAGTAGGTCCGTAGATGAGTGTTTTCTTCCTCGGTTAATGCATAAATGCGGCTGCACGGTACTTGTGCCCCTGGTTGCAGATCGATCTGGCAGTTGTAAACTCGATATGGTGGTAGTGTATTAGCTTGCTCCCTCGCGAACACATCCTGGAACTCCTGGTATTCCTCTGGTAAAGTGCCCACCAAGCCTAATCCTGCTATCTTTTCCTGTGAAGCTAGCAATGGGCTTCCTTGGATCCCTTTGTTGTCATGGCAAGAGGTGCATTCTGTGGAAAAGAGTAAGGTCCGAACTCGCCAATCTATCTTTGGGTTGTGCTTCTCTAACCATGGTATCCCAAGAATTAGCTGGAATTGGGGTGCAGCCATTAAACTCATGGCCGAAGTTAAGAAGATTCCTCAGAGTAAAACCTTACGCACATCCATTTACCATCCTTGAACTGATGGATTAGTGGAAAGATTTAATCAAACTTTAAAATATATTTTAAAGAAGCTGGTGGAAGCAGAAGGAAATAATTGGGAAATTATGATACCTTGGGCCCTATTTGCCATTAGAACGACTCCCCAGTCTTCCACTGGTGTTTCCCCATTTTAAATTTTATATGGAAGAGAGCCTACAGATGTGTTAGATATGTTACATGAAATATGGGAAGAGAGAGAGAGGGCCACTATACCATTATCCCACACAGCTCACAGGTTGAAGGAACATATGGCATCAATTCGAACATTAGTTCAAACTGATAATGCACAAACTCGTGAAAATCTAAGGAATATTATAATAAGAAAGCAGTAATGAGATATGTTTCTGTAGGTCAGAAGGTATTGGTTTTACTTCCATCTTCTGAAAATAAAATGCTTTCTAGATGGCATGGACCTTATGAAATGCTAGAACAAACAGGACCATTCAATTATAAAGTCTCTCGACCAGATTGAAAAAAACAAAACATATATGTATCACATACATTAATCTACTTAAAGAATGGAAAGAGGACCTTATTAAAAATACTTCAGTAATATTAAACAGCTTATGAACTGAAGAAAATGATACCAATGAATGAATTTCTTCTGACCTACCACAACATCTAAAACAAGATCAGATGCACCTTCTACAACAGTTTCCTGACATATTTAGAGCTGAACCAGGTAAAGTTAAAGGTATATAGTATCATATTCATACTCCCCCAGGGAAGGCTATTTATAGCTATTTTAGCATTTGGGCTGCGCGACTTCTGCTCCAGCATGTGTTTACCCCTATGATGATATATGGCCTTGAGGCCCTGCTAAAAATTTATCTAAAGTGGCTACAGGTTGTGGAGGGTAAATTTTGGAGAAAAGTGCTGGGCCTCCCAACCTGTATCCCTATGGCCAGTATCAGACTTGAGCTGGGGTTGTTATCCCTGAAATCAATGGTACTTAAGAAAAGGACTGATTTTTATTTGAAGCTCAATAGTACCTCTAGTAATCAATTGTTGGTTTCATTGTGGCAAGAACTGCGTATGGAATCGAAGAGATCGATCCTAAAAACCAGTACTGAAAAGTTTATGCACATTATAAACTGGAACTGTAGCCAAGAGACTTTCTCCCCAGCAGCTAAATCTGCTTTGGCAAGGGAAATTGACTTGGCTGATTGGATAGACAACTATACTCACTTAGAACATCTGAGAAAATACCCATTTGTGAAGTATATTCTCTATACATATAAAAAACCTCAACATTATCTAAATCTATGTCCGAGCATCAGACTCCGAAGATTTATATTGCTTGTCAGGATTCATTATTTGCCATTACTTGAAAATACTGGTGTAATAAATAAAGTAAGGACTGAGGAGCAATGCTGTAGACTATGTGAGGATAAAGTAACTATTGAGACAGGGCTACATGTTCTGACTTACTGCACGAGAATGGTAAACATCTACTGCAGATATTATGGGGATTTTGTGCATAAGATTGAACAGATAAAGGAGGAAATCTTCTGGTGGCATATCTTGAATTCTACAAAATTGAAAGGATTAATAGCAATGTACAATGTCTGGTTAGAGATTGAGAAAAGACTGGGTATCTCTATTTGAGTTAAATATAATGTAAGGTAATGGCATAATCTGTGTGTATACGTAGAGGTTGAGGGAATGAAATGCAGACTGGATGTTTATCTATGGACATACATATGAGAATGTTTTAGAATAGATTTTATTGATTGTATTGAAATTTAAGTATTTTGATATGGTTCTTATGTTTTTATGAGAATTAATTATGAATATGTAATTTGGTTTATTTTCTTACTATTGGATTATGTATATATATAATATATAATTATGTGAAAAGTTTATTTATAAACTGTAACACATTAATAATAAATTAAATTTATAAGAAACCTTATAGAATCCCTCAGAGTACAAAACAGATTATTAAAGAAAAGCTAGAAGCTATGCTAAGCGTGGATGTTATTGAACCCTCTCAAAGCCCTTGTCCTTCCCCTATTGTTTTGGTTGCAAAGCCTGATAATTCATGGAGGTTTTATATTGACTTCATAAAGGGTAATGAAGTATCACAGTTTGATAGCTATCCCATGCCTAGAATAGATGATCTTATTGACCTATTGAGAGATGCAGTATACCTTTCTACCATGGGCCTAACTAAAGGATGTTGGCAGGTACCAGTTAACCAAACAGACAAACCCTAGACCGCCTTTTCCACTCCAATAGGCTTGTTTCAATTTAAGGTTTAACCTTTGGGTTGCATGGTGCCCCAGCTACCTTCCAGAGAGTAATGGATCAGGTTCTTAGGCCATACACTTCATTTTAGTGGCACCTACATTCATCATATCATCATTTATATTACGTCATGGCCAGAACATATGTCACATTGATATCAGGTCACTCGGGCCATAAAATAAATTGGGATTACTGCCAATACGAAAAAGTGTCATCTTATTATATCTGCAGTAAAATATCTAGGCGCTGCTTTGTGTGACATGGATTAGTTCAGCCTCAAACTGAAAAGGTTAGAGCAGTTGAAGAAACCCAAGCTCCCAAGACCAAGAAAGAACTACAGGCCCTTTTAGACCTAGTGGGTTGTTACCAACGCTTTATACCTAACTTTGCTTCCATCACTTCCCTTCTCACAAACATAGAAATGCAGAACCTCAAAAAGTGAAATGCCACCCTGAAGACCAACACAGTTTTGATTAATTAAAACATATTTTATGTAGTGAACCTATTTTGAAGGTGGAAGACGTCAATGGACACTTTATTCTAGACAGATGCATCACACACTGGTCTTGGGGTGGTGTTGTCACAAATCAATGATGGGATAGAACATCCCATTCTCTACATTAGCAGAAAGCTATTGTCCTGAGAGAAGAATTATGCCACTCTGGAACTTAAAGCTCTAGCCATTAAATGGGCTATGATGAATTTAAAATTCTATTTGACAGTTAGAAAATCTTGCCTGGTTACTGATCATGCTCCCCTTAAGTGGTTGAGTCTAAGAAAAGATACCAATGCCATTATGCGCTGGTTTATGTCTTTATTGCCCCATTGTTTTTTGGTTGAACATTGTAAAGGAAAAAAAACAGGGTAATGTTGATTTCCTTTCACGATTCCTGATATAGAGGCTGTGAAAACAAGTGACATTAGGGGAAGGGTATATGATAAATCGGAGGTAATCATCTCAAAGACCCTGGCCTGGGACCCTTCTCATGTGGCCAGGAAAAGGCAGACACTTCCTGATCCTGACCCTGGTGGTGGTGTTCTGCGGGAGGATCACATGGGAGGGAACTCGGGTCAGGAGAATTGGGAGAACCCTCTAAACAACTTTCCTAGTGATCCCACAGTCTTAATGGCCTATTGGAAAATCGAAACGTTTGATAAAAAGGAGAAAAGGAACACTAAGGATTTCAAGTCCCATAATGCCCTGGGTACTGGGATGAGGAATAGGGGCTCAGTGGCACGAAACTGCAGTATGCAGTCTAGTGTTTCTGACGACATAATGGGCATTTTGATTATTTAAATCCCCTTCAAGTGCGGGCCAGCAGAAGCACTAGAAGGAACAGCCAACAGCTCTGTATGCAGCTGGTGCAAAGAAGCGTAGACCCTGGGACCGCCACAATGTTCATAGCAGATGATCATGGTGAGAGAGTCGTAGAAGGTGGAAGCCCCAACTACAGAGCCTGCACAGCGGGAAGCAACACTGTAGCAGGCTGCCCCGTCGGAGAGGGAAACTCTCCTGTCCGGTGCCTTATTCCGGTGGATGGCGAGCACCGGAGACAAGGAGCAATGCAGTCTCCTGTTTTGAGAGGCGCAGACCACGGGAGTGTGAGCGGAGTTATTGGAAGCTTCGGACTCGAAGAAGGTGAGACAGCAGCAGGTTGTGCGAACACACAAGGAGAGTTGGCCTTTGATAGGTGTCCTCGGGATACTCCACGATAGACTTCTGCCTACTTATAAACATTCTGAATACTGAGCTAATGAAATAACGTATTTGTTGTGCAATACTCATATTGAGAGAAACGCAAAGAGAAAACTTTCAACTATAATTACCAAAGTCAAGAGGGGGCATTGTTGAATCTAGACAGGAACCCTCATTGCCAAAGTAAAGAGGGGACAATAAGTGAACAAAATAATAACCAGCATTACCCTAGCCAAAGAAGGGCCATTGCCAATAAAAGGTGGCAGGAAATAGTCTCCTAGTAAAATGTATCAAGGGGGGAGATTAACATTACCAGCAGTTATCTGGTGTGATAGTGGGAACTCAAAGGTGGCAGGAAATAAGCCCTCCTTGTAGAAACTATCAAGGGGGAGAGGAATGTCTCCTGCATTGCATGTGGCAAACAAAACAGTGGAACAAACAACATCAATTGGTGTTGTATTCCTGTTTTAATGTAAACCTCACCACGTAGTATTTGTAGCAGTGGTAGGAGTTCTACCCTAGAATACACCAGGAAAGGGATTATTAGTGGTAGTTCTGGCAGGTTAGTGGACCAGGAAGAAGATATTGAAGTACTGCATTGTGGTGAAAGGTTGTTGTTGAAAGAAAGCCACTAATGTGTTTTGATGAACTGTGGAAAAACCATCCTTATGAAAATATTGTTGTTTATAAAGAAGAAAGGTGAAGTAGTTGTCTTTTCCAATGAGAAGTTACATTCAAATACTCACTAGAAGTGTGGAGAAAATGACTTCTTGTCTGATAAATAAGCTCTTGTGGAAACCTCATGTTTGCAGAGTGATGAACTTTGTTTTAAAATAATCCAAGTGGCAAGAAGAATCCAGAGGAAAGGAACTTTATGCTGTCCGTGAAGCCTACTTTGACTATTATAAAGCACTTTGCTAATTTGAACTAGTTTTTGGAAAATCTTGCATTAATCCAGGGGAAAGGATACAAGGATATTTGGTTATAAAGTTTGGGATCAAGTATAACTGTTATTTTGTTGAGTTTGAACAGCCATATCAATTCCTATAGGTTTTTGTTGTATGTATAAGTGTGGGGTACAGATACCTTTTGATGTTAGTGTTTTCCTTTAGTCTTAGTTTTACAAGTAGGGAAATCCTTGTTAGGTTAGGGAAAGCGAGTCATTTATCACACCCTTATAAGTTAATAAAATGGCTTGTTGTGAAAAACCTCTACCAAGTTGTCCGCCTCGCATTTCTGACCCCTCACAGTGGTTACAGAGAGAGCAAATTTCCCATAGCACCAAGGTGTTTTATCATTTTGTTGGGCTGAGGGCAGATTATTATCTCATCCAGACAATGAATAGGGCAGGGATTTAGGGTCTTGCTCGGGCTGATCATAGTTTCTGTTTCATTTGGGTTATTTATTAGTCTATTTTGACTCATTGAACAACACATCAGGGTTACAGTTTTGGCCAGATCTGGTTGTTGATCTGTTGAGTCTTTAGTGAGTGTGTGCATGATTTGAGTGCCATCTTTCTAGTAGTAGCAGGTATTCCTTGTTCGTAGATTAGGTCTAATAGGGTACAGTGGCGGCTGGTGAGTTTGAAAGCTGGTGGGGCGTAAATTTTCCAGGGCGAATTTAGTAGCGAGCGCGCACAGCGCGCGAGCCCACCCCCGTAAGGGGGGTGCAGGGCGGTTCTCCCACCACGAAAATTTTGGAAAAATGGCCTACAAAATGTGCAATTTACTGTCCAAAAAACCCACCGAAATATGAAAAAAACATTCGGTTTTACATATTAATGGTGGTACACTTTTCTTACGTGTGCAAGTGTGATGGTGTATTTTACAGCACCTTGTATTGAGAATAACTGGTACTATGGTGTATGCATAAAGAAATTCATTATTTAGTCAGTAATGATGGAAACATGTTTGTCATGCTGTTACTGGCATTCACATGCGCTCATCCTCTTACTAAGGTGGGATTTTAGGCATTTTCTGAAAGGGGGAAACTAAGCTAAAATATTACTTTAGTTTTTAACCACTTAATTAATGCGACATTTGTCCTACCCTTAATGGCTGTCTGCCACGCTGAGTTGCCATTGCTTCAGTTTCTCAAAGTTGCAACACGTGGAATGCAGAGGTCTCAGAAATAGCACATACATATTGCATGGAGAAAAATGCAACAGAAATAGTTTACTAAGTTTATTATGTTGAGTGCTTTATTATCAACCAACAACCATAACATCAAAACATACTTCACATTTCTCACAGTTCTACACAAAATCCTAACATACATAAGGCCATTGAAACAAAGAATTCAAGGTAACCCACAAAATAACTACAAATAGCTTGTTGTAACAGAACATTCACTGGTCAATCATTTTGAAAGTTTGTACACAAATTGTGCACGTCTATTTTTCAGAGAGGCAAATTTATCAATAGTCCGTTTATTGAAGTCAGGGATCTCTTGAATTAGTTGTTTTTCCATGGACAGCATGGCCAAAGCATTCAGACGATCCTTAGTCATTGTGTTTCTCAAGAATGTTTTAATTCTCTTCAGGGTGGAGAAACAGCGCTCAGACTCAGCTGTTTTCATGGGGGTAAGAATCAGAATTTTTAATAACTGCATTGTCTCACTAAATGCTTCTTCAAGATTGTTTTCAACGAACACTTTTAATAAAGAAATTGCCCCACTTGAACTACAGAATTCTGGTCTCTCATAAACAATTGAAAGCTCAGTGCGCAGTCTTTCCTTGTTTAACATGGGGTACGCTTGGACAGTTGCATTCAGTGCATCATTGGGAAAAGACTGTCCATGTGTTTGAAATAGGTCACTCTGCAACAATTTGGCCCCCTCCAAATGGTTAGTAAATGCAAAGCGTCCTTGGGCTTGTGTAACTATAATGTCACATACTTCTTTAGCCAAATGATTCAAAGTGTTCATATTTACATTGCGACCTGAAAAAGTTGCCTCTGATGGAAGTTTAGCTTCCAGATTGTCAGTGCTTTCACGTACTTTGCCAATGCACTTGATAAAAGTTGCAGTAGCTTTCTGTACATACACAGAGTCAATGTCTTGCTTCTGAAGCTGGTTATATAGAATGTCGACATGGGGCATTATGTCATTGAACAAAAAAAGGAAGAAAAGGAACTCTTTCTCTTTCAGAGTTCGAATGAATCCCTGGGCCTCATGCACAGTAACCCCCTGAAAATCAGTCCATCTTTCAATAATGATCTCAAAGCATGTACGGAGTGCTTCCCTGTGCTGATATATGGCTTCCACTACCCGAATATGGTAGCTCCAGCGAGTGCGAGATGGTTTTGGAAGTCTTTGATCTGATACCTCATCTATAACTGCGGTTCTTTTTGGAGAACGAGAAAAAAATGTACAGAAGCCAGAGATATCACAAAAGAAAACTCGAGCTTCTGAGATTTTTGAAACCGCCTGTTCAATGATGAGGTTAAGCTGGTGTGCATAGCAATGTACATAATGTGCATTTGGATACACTTCAGCTACTTTCTTTTGGACTCCACCAGACACCCCCCTCATTACACTCGCACCATCATATGTTTGAGCAATTACTTTTTTTTTTGGCAATCTTCACGGAATACTTTGTCCAATTTTTCCATTATGGCAGTAGCAATGGTCTGCGCACTAGAGTCTTCAGATGAGAGAATCCATAAAACTTTTCAACAATTCTGTATCGTTCATCAATGTAGCGATAGACTAGCACAGACTGAGTCTTAGTGGAAACATCAGTTGTATCGTCTGCCTGAATAGCCACATAATCTGTGCATTTTAACTGCTCTACAATGATCTCTCTGGTGACCATGAGCATGCAGTCCAGCAGTTCATTCTGAATTGTTTTTGAAGTGCCCTTGAATACTGTTGCATTTTTTAAGTGTAGTTCCATTGCACTGTCTATGCTGGATACAAAATCCACCAGGCCTCTAAATACACCAGGATTTAGAGAGTCTTCAGTTTCATCATGGCCACGTAAAGCCAATTCAAATGCACCACCAAAACGCACACAGTCTATTAACTTTGACAAGATGTATCGGTTTTTATCCACATCCTCATTATGTCTCATCACGCTCAGGCGATAGGCATCATCCAACTGTGTTGCAATATACACTTCCCAACATGCGCAGCTGTAATATATTCTCAATATGAGATTTTCACGATTCATGTCTCTTGCTTTTTTCTGACAAATGCTTTAAGTCAGTGACTCCGGTTTTTGTCCATGCCGTTTCACCTCCAAACAGCAGGCAAGGGAAGCAGAACAAAGACCGCTTAGCAATGCTACCAGTGAGCCATGTCTTCTTTTCATACCACACCATGGAAAATGTGCGTGTGTAAGCCTTTCCCTTATCTTTTGCGGACTGTTCAATTTTTACATCTGGCCGATCAGGCCCTAGTCTTTTCACCTCCAGTTTTTCATTGTGTGCGAGTCCGGAAAATGGTTTTGAGAGTAATTGGTCCACTGAATTCATTTTTGGCAACAGGGACACCTGGTAATAAGCAAAATGATTATGTACATGTATATGTAGATGGAATCATGTAGTCATTGTTAGGTATGCTCTTCAATAACACATTAGTATAATTAGCCGGTACTAGACACAGATAGCGTCTGCAATTATACACAACTCTGCTGCACTTATCATCGACCAGTACAATTGAGTAGAATTGCTGATGTTATCTATGCATGCGTTAACACATATGCCCATTAGCAAATGTGACACCAGCCACACAGTACGTATTGCAGCTTGTTTGGCAAATGAGTACTTATGGAAGAAATGAGGCAAGTTTGTTTTGTTAATACTGTTAAAAAAAAAACTTTGTTTAGAATGTAGGGAGATTTTTCTGACTGCATGACACAACCCCAACCCCTCCCAAGCATTGTGGGAGCAACGGTGAAGATTAGAAAGAAGGTATTCTGATGTTTGAAAGACTGTGGGATTTTACAGCAGTAAAACAAATTACTGTATGCCATTCAACTGGAAGATACCAGGACATCATGAGGTAAGTGGGAACCACCACCCAATGCTATCCTTCGAAAAACTGTTTCCAAATGGACAGGTTTGCTTCCATTGAACCATAAGCAGGCCTTTTTGCACTATATGTATGACTTTCCATTTTCACATGCCACCCTCTCAGCTAGTCATAGATGCCATTCTGTATCTGTAGTCTGTACTGTTCATCACATTTTCCCCCACCTCATTGATCCCCACAAATATGGGCTTCTTTTAAAAAAAATGTGAACAAGAAAGCTGTGTGCCTTCTTTACTACAGATGAACACAAGCCGAGTTGGAGTGCCCTGAGCACCAAACCCTACAAAAGACTCATGCTAGCTCACCTCGTTCTGGAGAATGGTCACTGCAATGAACTCCTTCGCAGGCTATGGGAAATCCAAATCTCGGAAGGTGCACTGTGGAGGTTGAAGTCCGATGTTTTTAGTTGCACAATTGCCCTGGACTGGTTGGATTTTTTCATTTAAGGTGTTGCTGATGGTCTGTAAAGAGAAAGCGAGAGACTGATCTGAGAAAGGACAACATAGGCTCAGAGCAGTATTAAAATGGTTTTTCAAACATGAAGGAGAGTTAACTGCTTGTAACATTGAAGCTGCACCAGAATAATCATTAGTGCAATGTGTAAAGAAAGTACTAGCAACTCCCACCATGTTCCAGTCATCAGTTGTATAACGTTGCAATATATACATTTTTGTAATGTTTTTGTTCTGGGGCTTTAAAAGTGTGCTTTGTGGAGCTCACATTACAAAATTAATTTGCTGCAGCCCTTCGGGCACCCGATTTATGAGCACTCTGCGTGTCCTCCGCTGAAGTCCTGTTAAAAACAGCATTGGCAAAGCCACTGAGATCCTGTTCAAACACAAGCATTGACAAAGACAACATTTGGGCCTTGTGCATACGGTGTAAGCTTCTGCCAGGCACTGCTATTAGATCATGATGCCCAGGAACTTGCACCATGTTTCTCCTTCTACAACAACGGGTAGTTAATTCTGCTACAGCTGTGCCTGGCAAGTGGCACTGTATCTGGCAAGTACCTGGCAAGTGTAGCTGTGCTACAGCTGTGCCTGGCCGCAACAAGGGATGAAGGGGTGAAGGTAGACAGAATAAGCACAACACAAGGCAGTGAGCCGAGGTCAAAGGGGAAGGTGGGTAAACAGCAAGAAGAAGCAGCACAGGCTGACAGTTAAATACCAGGGGTGCAGAACGTGGAGGACAGAAGGCAGAGAAGGGGGGAAATCAAGGAAAGCGGTTCAAAAGGCAGATCAATGGATGCAAGTAGGTGCTACATTGCACAGCCCAGGAGGCAAAGTATCAACCAGATGGTTAACAGCCGAAAGGGCAGTCAGCTAAGTAGGGTGAAGGGGTAGTAAAGCGCAGGGTTGGGAAAGACAGACAACATGGGGGCACATAACCTTGAGGTGCATAATTATTTACACAGGGAAATACCTCTCACCATGTACTGTTTCCAGATGATTCTTATGTTGTTTTAAAGATTGTCACGAGAGATCATCTCAATGGAATTCCTACCCAACACTCTTGCTCTCACGTAGCCTGCTGGCTGGGCTGGCATCATAAGAACATGGTCTGCGCCCAGCACACCACAGGAATGCACCCTGGCAAAACATTTGCTAAGAAGTGTTTCATCCGTAAGCTGGGCGCAGTCACATTGACTAATGGCCGATCGGTAATGGATAAGATTAGATCACACATTCTTCAATACAAAAGGACTATTATGCAACGCAACAGGCCACGGGTCATACAAAACATGCACAGAATATTAGAAAGCACTGCATCAAAATTTGTTTCAATGATGACAGTGGCCCAATAGCAAGGGAGATTCATTCTGCGTGCAAATTCTGTCAGTCAGTCAACAGCCCTAGAAATCCAGAGCGCGCAGCGGTAATGAAGCTGAGCCCTGTGGGGAGTTTGGTATTCTCAGGGCCATGGAACACCTAATGAACTAATTTAGATTAGAAAATGCATTTAATATTTTATCGGAATTAACCTGTGCCAGGAAAGGGGATTACAATTCATATCCGCAAATGTGGCGGCGTTACGGTTCAGGCAGCATATTACATGAATATTAAGTGCTCAGCTTTGCGCATATTGTCATGAAGCTAAACATTGCAAGGCAATTATATGTTAATATATACTGCTAGTGTTCTGCCAATAATTAAATCTGAGTAGGGCATCATGGATATTTTACTGGATGTAAATGTAATACACATTATATTTTAACAGCTGAAATCATCTTGTGTTTGAACAGGATCTCAGTGGCTTTGCCAATGCTGTTTTTAACAGGACTTCAGCGAAGGACACGCAGAGTGCTTATAAATCGGGTGCCTGAAGGGCTGCAGCAAATTAATTTTGCTCCACAAAGCGCACTTTTAAAGCCCCAGAACAAAAACATTACAAAAATGTATATATTGCAGCGTTATACAACTGATGACTGGAACATGGTGGGAGTTGCTAGTACTTTCTTTACACATTGCACTAATGATTATTCTGGTGCAGCTTCAATGTTACAGTTAACTCTCCTTCATGTGTGAAAAACCATTTTAATACTGCTCTGAGCCTATGTTGCCCTTTCTCAGATCAGTCTCTCGCTTTCTATTTACAGACCATCAGCAACACCTTAAATGAACAAATCCAACCAGTCCAGGGCAATTGTGCAACTAAAAACATCGGACTTCAACCTCCACAGTGCACCTTCCGAGATTTGGATTTCCCATAGCCTGCGAAGGAGTTCATTGCAGTGACCATTCTCCAGAACGAGGTGAGCTAGCATGAGTCTTTTGTAGGGTTTGGTGCTCAGGGCACTCCAACTCGGCTTGTGTTCATCTGTAGTAAAGAAGGCACACAGCTATCTTGTTCACATTTTTTTTAAAAGAAGCCCATATTTGTGGGGATCAATGAGGTGGGGGAAAATGTGATGAACAGTACAGACTACAGATACAGAATGGCATCTATGACTAGCTGAGAGGGTGGCATGTGAAAATGGAAAGTCATACATATAGTGCAAAAAGGCCTTCTTATGGTTCAATGGAAGCAAACCTGTCCATTTGGAAACAGTTTTTCAAAGGATAGCATTGGGTGGTGGTTCCCACTTACCTCATGATGTCCTGGTATCTTCCAGTTGAATGGCATACAGTAATTTGTTTCACTGCTGTAAAATCCCACAGTCTTTCAAACATCAGAATACCTTCTTTCTAATCTTCACCGTTGCTCCCACAGTGCTTGGGAGGGGTTGGGGTTGTGACATGCAGTCAGAAAAATCTCCCTACATTCTAAACAAAGTTTTTTTTTTTTTTTAACAGTATTAACAGAACAAACTTGCCTCATTTCTTCCATAAGTACTCATTTGCCAAACAAGCTGCAATACCTACTGTGTGGCTGGTGTCACATTTGCTAATGGGCATATGTGTTAACGCATGCATAGATAACATCGGCAATTATACTCAATTGTACTGGTCGATGATAAGTACAGCAGAGTTGTGTATAATTGCAGACGCTATCTGTGTCTAGTACCGGCTAATTATACTAATGGGTTATTGAAGAGCATACCTAACAATGACTACATGATTCCATCTACATATACATGTACATAATCATTTTGCTTATTAACAGGTGTCACTGTTGCCGAAAATGAATTCAGTGGACCAATTACTCTCAAAACCATTTTCCGGACTCGCACACAATGAAAAACTGGAGGTCAAAAGACTAGGGCCTGATCGGCCAGATGTAAAAATTGAACAGTCCGCAAAAGATAGGGGAAAGGCTTACACACGCACATTTTCCATGGTGTGGTATGAAAAGAAGACATGGCTCACTGGTAGCATTGCTAAGCGGTCTTTGTTCTGCTTCCCTTGCCTGCTGTTTGGAGGTGAAACAGCATGGACAAAAACCGGAGTCACTGACTTAAAGCATGTGTCAGAAAAAAGCAAGAGACATGAATCGTGCAAATCTCATATTGAGAATATATTACAGCTGCGCATGTTGGGAAGTGTAAATATTGCAACACAGTTTGATGATGCCTATCGCCGGAGCGTGATGAGACATAATGAGGATGTGGATAAAAACTGATACATCTTGTCAAAGTTAATAGACTGTGTGCGTTTTTGTGGTGCATTTGAATTGGCTTTACGTGGCCATGATGAAACTGAAGACTCTCTAAATCCTGGTGTATTTAGAGGCCTGGTGGATTTTGTATCCAGCATAGACAGTGCAATGGAACTACACTTAAAAAATGCAACAGTATTTAAGGGCACTTCAAAAACAATTCAGAATGAACTGCTGGACTGCATGCTCATGGTCACCAGAGAGATCATTGTAGAGCAGTTAAAATGCACAGATTATGTGGCTATTCAGGCAGACGATACAACTGATGTTTCCACTAAGACTCAGGATGTGCTAGTCTATCGCTACATTGATGAACGATACAGAATTGTTTAAAGGTTGTATGGATTCTCTCATCTGAAAGACTCTAGTGCGCAGACCATTGCTACTGCCATAATGGAAAAATTGGACAAAGTATTCCCTGAAGATTGCCACAAAAAAAAAGTAATTGCGCTAACATATGATGGTGCCAGTGTAATGAGGGGGGTGTCTGGTGGAGTCGAAAAGAAAGTAGCTGAAGTGTATCCAAATGCACATTATGTACATTGCTATGCACACCAGCTTAACCTCATCATTGAACAGGTTGTTTCCAAAAATCTCAGAAGCTCGAGTTTTCTTTTGTGATATCTCTGGCTTCTGTACATTTTTTTCTCGTTCTCCAAACAGAACCGCAGTTCTAGATGAGGTATTAGATCAAAGACTTCCAAAACCATCTCGCACTCGCTGGAGCTACCATATTCGGGTAGTGGAAGCCATATATCAGCACAGAGAAGCACTCCGTACATGCTTTGAGACCATTATTGAAAGACGGACTGATTTTGAGGGGGTTACTGTGCATGAGGCCCAGGGATTCATTCGAACTGTGAAAGAGAAAGAGTTCCTTTTCTTCCTTTTTTTGTTCAATGACATAATGCCCCATGTCGACATTCTATATAACCAGCTTCAGAAGCAAGACATTGACTCTTTGCATGTACATTGGCAGAGTACGTGAAAGCACTGACAATCTGGAAGCTAAACTTCCATCAGAGGCAACTTTTTCAGGTTGCAATGTAAATATGAACACTTTGAATCGTTTGGCTAAAGAAGTATGTGACATTATAGTTACACAAGCCCAAGGACGCTTTGCATTTACTAACCATTTGGAGGGGGCCAAATTGTTGCAGAGTGACCTATTTCAAACACATGGACAGTCTTTTCCCAATGATGCACTGAATGCAACTGTCCAAGCGTACCCCATGTTAAACAAGGAAAGACTGCGCACTGAGCTTTCAATTGTTTATGAGAGACCAGAATTCTGTAGTTCAAGTGGGGCAATTTCTTTATTAAAAGTGTTCGTTGAAAACAATCTCGAAGAAGCATTTAGTGAGACAATGCAGTTATTAAAAATTTTGATTACTACACCCATGACAACAGCTGAGTCTGAGCGCTGTTTCTCCACCCTGAAGCGAATTAAAACAATCTTGAGAAACACAATGACTGAGGATCGTCTGAATGCTTTGGCCATGCTGTCCATGGAAAAACAACTAATTCAAGAGATCCCTGACTTTAATAAACGGACTATTGATAAATTTGCCTGTCTGAAAAATAGACATGCACAATTTGTGTACAAACTTTCAAAATGATTGACCAGTGAATGTTCTGTTACAACAAGCTATTTGCAGTTATTTTGTGGGTTACCTTGAATTCTTTGTTTCAATGGCCTTATGTATGTTAGGATTTTGTGTAGAACTGTGAGAAATGTGAAGTATGTTTTGATGTTATGGTTGTTGGTTGATAATAAAACACTCAACATAATAAACTTAGTAAATTATTTCTGTTGTATTTTTCTCCATGCAATATGTATGTGCTATTTCTGAGACCTGTGCATTCCACGTGTTGCAACTTTGAGAAACTGAAGCAATGGCAACTCAGCGTGGCAGACAGCCATTAAAGGTAGGACAAATGTCGCATCAAGTGGTTAAAGACTAAAGTAATATTTTAGCTTTGTTTCCCCCTTTCAGAAAATGCCCAAAATCCCACCTTAGTAAGAGGATGAGCGCATGTGAATTCCAGTAACAGCATGACAAACATGTTTCCATCATTACTGACTGTATAATGAATTTCTTTATGCATACACCATAGTACCAGCTATTCTCAATACAAGCTGCTGTAAAATACACCATCACACTTGCACACGTAAGAAAAGTGTACCACCATTAATATGTAAAACGGAATGCTTTTTTCATATTTCGGTGGGTTTTTTGGACAGTAAATTGCACATTTTGTAGGCCATTTTTCCAAATTTTTCGTGGTGGGAGAACCGCTCCGCACCCCCCTTGGGGGGGAGGGCTCGCGCGTTGCGCGCGCTCGCTACTAAATTTGCCCTGGAAAATTTACGTCCCACCAGCTTTCAAACTCACCAGCCGCCACTGCGTGGATGCCCAACTTGGGGCGAGCGTTGGTGGTAGCGGGCCCCGCTACCACCAAGGCTCGCCTTAAGTAAGTTGACGGCAGCAGTCACTCAGCTCGGCAGCACTGAACGACGTGTAGGACTAGCCTACGGGCCTACACGTTGTTCAGTGTTGAGTGACTGGGCCTGCCTGCTGGGCCCCGTAGTGGAAAGTGGTCCACATAGTTTGGGCCCGGCGGGGGGGACTCACTCCTGACTCCGAGTCTCTGAGTCCCCGGCCCGGGCCGAAACTAACAGAGAAGTTCTCTGTTAATTTGGGCCTGGGCCGGGGACTCAGAGACTCGGAGTCGGAACTACAACGAACGAACGCTGCCAGTGCGTGCAAATTACTTACCGCGGGTCGGCGGGTCTGCGGGTCCGCGGCGTCGCTGCTGGGCTGGTGTGGCCTGGTGCTGCAGCAGCACTCCTCTCCGGTGTGCTGATGTTCGGCCGGCGTCGGGGGAGATTCGAAAAAGAAAGGGTCGGGTCGGGTGTGAAGGCGGCGCAGGCGCACGCACACACCCTGCGCCGCCAGTAGATACAGTATGTCATTGGCTGTTTGCCAATGACATACTGTATCCATGGCAGGGGAGGCCGGGAGGGAGGGGTTAATAATGTAAGTGCGCTGTTTGCGCACTGGCGGGGCCACCCCTGAAGCACCCCGCCAGGCCTCTAATTAAAGGGGCTACGTAGAGTGCGTGGAGCTACAAGCTCCACGCACTCTACTATAAAAAAAAAATACTAAATTGGGACGCGCCCCGCTGCCGGATCGGGCGGCCTGTATACACACTGCACACTGATTGTTTCCTTGCCACAGCGCCCCCGCGCTGTTGGCAAAGGAAATGCAGCAGCATCTAGGCTAAAAGAGATTCAATCAGAGAAGTTCTCTGATTGAATCTCTTTTAGCTTCTCTCTCTTTTTCTGGGGGGGCGGCGCCCGGCCGCCCTATTATAGCAGCCGCCACTGATAGGGTAGCCATGTAGGTCCTCAAGAGGAGGAGAGGCACTGTGGATCTGTGGGAATTTGCATGTGATGTTCTTTGGGGTTGATTTTTTAAAAACATTTTATTTGGTCTCATTGGCACATATTTAACATAATAGGCAACATGGTACTTGCGCCTCATCGCTCCCCCTACCCCACTTAGAATAGTGGTACAACACAAATATATGACATACATTTTCATGGTAGAGTAACCCACTCTTTCCATTTTTATTTCACAATGCTCATTTCACTCTTAAGGATGAGGAAAAAGGAAGACGGGAAACAAAGGGAGGAAGGTTGAAAAAGACTATGTACAGCCTCTAGTTCATTCTCCATGCATGTATACATTTTTTAAAAGTCCCCTTAGGTGCTTAGATTCCCACTTGATGTGAAAGAGATCTTTTCAAAAGCTGACTGTTCTGCCATGTTCTGGAGACATCTCTCTACAGTATGTTTGTGTCTAGGTTTTTAGTACCGTATTAGTTATTGCATTGCACAGGTCATGGCTCTCAATACTCTAGTCTCTAACATCTTCTTGTTTAGCCTCGGACTGATGTATAGGGCAATAGGGCAATTCCTGAACCAAAAATGCAAAAGGCTAGTGTGGGTCACTTTTTGGCTATGTGGGCCAGTTCGATCAGCTACTTCAAAACGCAGCTAGTAGTTTTGACCAGTGTTGCTGAATAAATATTCTTTAAAATAAAAATAAACAATTTGCGTTCGGGAAGTGCTGTTCGGAAGTGCTGTTACGCTGTTCTGCTATCTACGCACTTCAACAAACCAACTTGGTATGGACCTTGGATCAGAGAAATACTTACAGAGCAAAGTATATGGTGTCTTCTTTTTTGTTAGGGGCTCGTTGGGAGAGGACTGCAGAACATTAAGAAAACCGGGTGTCTACAGCGAGCTACCTATTGATGTTGCACTACAGGTTGGAGATTCAACCTCACATTGGGTGAATATAAACTATCATGTTTTAAACCAAATATCAAAAGATGAGAAAGGGTCGGGATTACAAAAATATATCAGATTTGATTCCATAAATCATGATAAAAGTTGGACACCTTCGGTCCCATTTCTAAAAAAACATATGACAACATATACCAAAATATAACAGAACAGATGCTGGTTCTATAGCATTAGTATGCTTATTCACGGATTGGTGTCTCAATAATATACACCAGAGCTAAAGTGATGTTAGTAGCTTATGGGTGACTTCAAACAATACAGTACATAGTTATTTTCAGAAGAGGTCCCCATTGTTGTTGTGTCGACAGAAATGAGTCTGTTTCCAGCTTTAAATTTTAGACACACGTTTAGGTGGTGTCTACTAATTGACCAGAGGAGTATTCATCCGACTAAGGCTTTCATCAGGACACATTCAACCCAGATGGAAGTATTTATAGATGTCGTGTTAGGAGACTTATTTCATTCTTTACCAGCATATCTACAATAAACTACAATACAAATATGTTACCGACCGATTGACAAAGTTTGTAATTTTCGTTACATCACTCAATGGATAAGGAAATACTACCAGCCTGTGGACAAGTCACAGTGCGCATCAAATCTATTTCATTGTTAATAATAGAAGAATACATGGGGCTGAATAATTTGCCCTTGTGACACTGCAGCCTAATCAGATCACTTCATGCAGTTTAAAACTATTGCATCATTTTTATCCAAAACATATGGAGCGTCATTGTCTACTCATTTCAACAGTGCGCGTCAAGCAGGGGAAAGAGGAGAAGAGGGAAAGAAAGACAGGGGGCAAGATGGGAGGGAGAATGAAAGGGGTAAAGGAGAGGTTCATTTAAGTGATTTATCATTCTATCACTGACTGTGCAAGGTATACCTACTAGATAGTAGAGGCGGAACCTGGGAAATCATGGGTGCCTCAAAGTATTTTGCAGTGGTCAATACCAAGTATTTCACACACCCACACGGAGTGGCCACGTTGTGTCTTGTACACATTCAGCTGTGGAGTAAAGTGAAAAAACAGCGTTCACTCACTAGGTCTATGATAGGAATGTCTGATACAGATAAGCATGCTGTCAATTATATGTGCCTAACTGAGAGGGCACGTGTCATCAGCTTACCCAATACGGCTACTCGTTCGTTATGGACATAGAGAAAGAATCGCTGAAGTCTGGTATTGTTGATGCGTCTCGACCGCAAGGGGCTATACAGGGCACGGGGGTGGAGCAAGAGAAATCAGCGACCCAGTTAATGAAAAGGTTGTGCTTTTACATCAAATGCTTGCCATGAGAGATTACGCTAGAACTTACTTGTGCTCTAAAAACTCACGGCACGGAAGTATCCGCTATTTGCTCGTAAGGACCTGCGGCACCTGCTTGGTCATGTGGTCTGGCTTAAAAAGCCTGACTATGTGATGACGTGTGAAGGGGCTGGTCTGTCAATGTTATTACAACCAGCATGTGTCGTCGTGTTGTAGCAGCCATATTGGGATATGTTTAAAAGCCTGTGTTGTATGCTTAACTGTTCATTTGAGCAGCGTGTATCATAACAATACATGGGCAGATTTATAGTGCTAACTGGAACCGTGTGTATGAGCCAGAAGCCAGAGACCAGGTGTTAGCTCTGGAAAAAGAACAGCCGCCAGTACTCAAAATGAATGGCTTCCCATGCTTATGTCAGTGTGTACTAAAGCTGCCAAAAGGCTGAAATCACAAAGGCTGCAATTCTGTCTAATCGCATAAGTGGGTGGATGCATTATTTACGTATTAGCAGGTTCCACTCAATGTAAAGGTTCAATCCCTGTTTTACAGAATCTACAGAATGGTAGATCCATTTTTGATCCAACCTACGGAGTTTTAGATCTCTGTCACCCCCATGGGGGTGGGGGCTCAAGGTTTGTAGAACACATCAAAACAACTCATGATGGGAGTGTTTCATTTTTCTATTGTGTTCAACCAAGGGTTTGTCTTCTGTGCCGTTTTTCATACAAGAACAATGTTCTCCAATTCTTATTCAAACGGCTCTCTTAGTTTTCCCAATGCAAAAGAGCCCACAAGGGCAGCTAATACAGTAAATTGCCCATTTAGTGGCACAGTTGGTAAAGGATTTGAGCTGCCAGATCTTTCCTTTCAGATCAATGGATTTTAAATTTTCAGTAAAGTTGCACATTGCACATTTACCGCATTTAAAGTGTCCTGTAAAAGGTGGAAGGTGCCATAGGGTGGACTGTTTTGAGACGTTAGAATGTTGTTGAGGGTAGGTGTGAACCAGCTTATCTCCCAGGTTTTGCAATCATTTGAAGGCAAACCGGGGGGAGGGATAGTAAAGGACTCTGTGTTGATCATCTTCCAGTTCCTTAGTATTGACTTTCTCAAATCTTGACTTATAGGAGTGAAAGATGACACACGTGATTTTGTCCAACACAGTTTTTGTTTGGCGAGACCTTCCTTCCTTTGGACATTAGCTGCCCTTTTGTAGGATCGTCTTATGATGTGTGGGGATAGCCTCTTGCCTTTAGATTATGTTTTAATAACTCACTGTGGAGTTTAAAATCTTGTTTATCAGTACAATTGCGCCTGATGTGCAAGAACTGGCCAAAAGGCAGATTCTCTCTCAATGCTTGTGGGTGGAAGCTTTTGAATTGTAAGAGAGTATTCTTTTGAGTGGTCTTTTTGTAGAGACTTGTCCCAATGAGATTGTTGGACATTCGATAAATCAGGAGATCCAAAAAGGCGATTTTGTCCTTGTTAGCCTCGCAGATAAAGTTAATGGACACCTCCCGTTTGTTGAGCCATATGTTGAAAGAATTGAGCTCTTCCCTAGCCCCTCGCCAGATCATATAAATATCGTCAATGTAATGATACCAGGCTCGGATGTTTGCTAGATATGGATTGATGTCAGCATATACATGGTTATTTTCAAAATGGTCCATGTATAGGTTAGCCAAATCTGGTGCAAATGTAGCCCCCATACTAGTCCCATGTAGTTGTTGGAAAAAGGAATTGTCGTATATGAAGAAATTTTGAGTGAGTGCATTTTGAATGCATTCGGCAATAAAAGCCGAGGGCTGACGTTTGTAATCTCGTGTTTCTAGAAATTTAAGCATCACATTAATGCATTTCACTTGTGGTATATTAGTGTATAGGGATACAACGTCAAGCGTCTGAGTCTCCACAGTTAGGGTGTCTAGAATTTTAATCATTGACGTTGAATCCTGCACAAATGACTCCATTTTACTCACAAAAGGTCTAAGAAAGACATCTGTATATACTGACAATGGCTCTAATAGCGAGACTATAGCTGACACGATAGGGCGTCCTGGAGGTCTAATTTGATTCTAATGTATCTTGGGAAGGCAATAGAATGCCAGTGTAATTGGTAGTCTATTGATCAAAAAATGTTCTCGTCATCATTAATCCACCCTTGTTCTGCAGCATGTGTCATTAGGCTGGTTATTTCTTCCATAATTTTGATGGTAGGATCCGATGGAATTTGTTTATAAACTGAGGTGTCAAACAATTGTTTTTCCACCTCTGTTTTATACAGGTTAGAGTCCCAGAGAACAATACCCCCACCTTTATCGGCCGGTTTTATAACAAAGAGGGGATTATCCTCTAGATGTTTTAGTGCAAGGCGTTCTGATTTAGAGAGATTGTCTTTATATCTGTTCTTTTCGACACATAGAAATTTCACATCTCTCAGAATTTTGTTTTCAAAGGCCAAAATCTCTGGGGATACCATAGATTGTAAAAGTGGAGGGTTTTTTTTCCTGATCGATTATCATCTGCTGCTTTGGGATCATCTTTGTCATGGAAGAAATATTTGAGCCTAACTATGCGAAAACAAAATTGCATTTCAATTTCCGTCTGAAAGGAGTCTGCCTTACAGGCTGGAACAAATGATAAACCTTTAGTGAGGACAGATTCTTCATCTGGCGAGAGTACATAAGTGCTTAGGTTTAAAATGGGGTTTACCAAGTTTGGGGAGGGATCCATTGGTGGATCCGCATTGCATGATTGCCCCATTGTCTGTTTTTGCTGCAATCCCTTGCCATTGAAAAAACTGTCCCCTCTGAGGTGGGATAATCCCGCTGGAAGCATTACAGGTGGTGTCAGAGTCACTACTACTGGACGAATTAGAGAAAGTGACAAGCTTTTTATTCTTTTGAGGTCTAGAATAGAATTGCCCTTTCTAATTTGTCTGGTTGGTGTTATACTGTTGAAAAAAGCCAGGAACCAGATAAGGATACGTGGTTTCCTCTTTGTAGTTGGCGATATCTTTTTTCAATTTCCAGACTTTTTTGTCTAAAGTAAAGGTTTTAAATTTAGACATTTCCTCGTTCATTTTTCTAAATCAGGTATTCAATCATAAGTTGCCCATGAGACTGAGTTCATATACGTTTTTTAATTTTTTGTGTGACAATATCCAAATCATTTGTATTAACCGGTGGAGTGGCAGCCGGTCCAGCAACTGGGGTGCCCAGGATTGAAGGCATATCCAGGCATATTTTGTATGTGTCTTCTGTGAATGACACAATATTTACACTTTCCATATTTTCTTAATTAGAAGAAGTGCTCAACCAACCATACGGGTTGTGCTCAAACAGAGAAATACTTCAAGAGCAAAGTAAAAGGTGTCCTCTTTTTTGTTAGGGGCTTGTTGGGAGAGGACTGCAGAACATTGAGAAAACAGGGTGTCTACAGCGAGCTGCCTATTGATGTCGCACTACAGGTTGGAGATTCAACCTCACATTGGGTGAATATAAACTATCATCTTTTTAAGCAATAGAAATGGGACGATGGTGTCCAACTTTTATCATGTGTTATGGAATAAAATCTGATATATTTTTGTAATCCCGACCCTTTCTCATCTTTTGATATTTTCTTAAAAAGATGATAGTTTATATTCACCCAATGTGAGGTCGAATCTCCAACCTGCAGTGCGACATCAGTATGTAGCTCGCTGTGGACACTCTGTTTTCTCAATGGACCTTGGATCATCCACATAATTGCTCTTTCAAAGGTTGGACTATATATGAGCTGCTATTTCCATTATTCAACATTCTTAATGTGCTTGTTTTCAGGTTTTAATAATGAATGCTATGGAAGAATTGTGGTCAACCCTAGAACACAATTTTTGGGTAAAAATTCTACATCTTCCGAATAGCACCCCCACATCCTGCTTACGCTACGAGTTGGGCATGATCTCGCTTGAAGCCCGGATCACATGGAACACCTTGGCCCTATTCAGGAAAACTGTGATGCCTGTAACAGCACCTCAATTTAAAATACTAAGCAATCCTGGCAATGCCAAGTCAGACTGTCTTCTAGCCTTGTGGTATAAAAGATGCCAAGATCTGTTAACCACCCATGGAACGAATATTAAAACTCTTCAGGCCAATCCAGACCTGGTGAAGAAGATGATCTGGGAAGCAGATTGGATTCAAACTAGTGAAGACAGAAGAATGGCTAAAGCAATGAAGGATGCCCCAGCTGAGGCACAAGCATTTAACATACTACAAAACTACGTAGTTTTGTTCCCGGACAACGCAAAAAGGGCCACATACATGAGATTTCGCCTAAACCTATTCAGAACTAGAGATCGGACAAAGAACTGGATAGGAAAAGTTGCTTTGAACACCGTATGTAGGTATTGCAAAATCTGCGATGAATCACTCAAGCACCTTGTCTTATTCTGCCCATTCTTTAAATCACAAAGAACTAAACATCTGGGACAAATAGTTTCTGAGCACGCAACAAGGAATGCAGAAGAATGGTGGCAGCTGATGTTCTCTGGTTCCAACACAAAACTGACAAGGGCGCTAACCGTGTTTTTGCAGGAAATTGAAGGGTTCCTTGATTCGGTGGATACCGAAGAGGAAGGTTGACGGTACAGGCTCGTACGGCTTGTTATCAAATAAAGCTCAACCGGTGTCATATGTCAAGGCGCCCTTGGCCGTTGCTGTGGACTCCTGCTTTCTCTTGTCTGTATCTTGAAACGTGATCTCATGTATGTTTCTGAACATGGAAATGGATGACTTGTTTCTTTTTTCTTTTTTTTTAAAGGTTTTGTATAAGCCAATAAAAAAAAAAAAAGAAAAAAAAAAAAGAATTGTCAATTTGCCTTTAAGAGCCCTCCTAACCACGCCCACCTTCCCACAAACCTTATAAACTAGAGCGCGCACATTCGGGAAGTGCTGTTTGGAAGTGCTGTTATCCTGTTAAGCGGTAAGCGGCAAGTGGATAGAGGGCCCCCTCCATTTTTTTCCCCTGCAATTTATTTCCTTGAAACTCCTTTGGTTTGACTTCCAACATTTCAGATACTTCCTTTCGATCGTGAGCAAGATTTAGTTTCAGAACGTAGCATTAACCTTGCCTGTATAATGGCGACAGGTCCGTACACTCTCAAGTCAGCAATGCCCCCAGTGAAAGGAGTTTCTAAATTAACAATTGAGCCCAAACGAACGCTTGTGAGAACACTGGGGCCCATATTCTGAACTTGGCGCAGTGAAGGTGCTAAACACCACAATTCACTGCGCCAAAAGAGGACGCCCAGGCTCAACTTGTATTCTCAAGTGGGCATGGGCGTCCTCGTAGAGCGCAACAGTGCACTGTGTGGATTGCGCCTGTTTTTAGTTGTAATGGGCGCAATCCAATCTCGGCAGCATTTTTGTAAAATAACGACATATTCATTATTTTACAAAAATGCTGCTGAGAACAGAGGTGTGTATGAACACGTTCCTATACACCAAAGTGAGCAGCTTCAACATTGCAGGATGTTGAAGCTGCTTACTTTGGTGCATAGGAAAGTGTTCATATACACCTGCGTGGTGTATATGAACACTTTCATTTACAGCAAGCAGCTTCAACGTTGCAGTTTGCAACATTGAAGCTGCTCGGTTTGGTGTAAATGAAAGTGTTCATATACACCCGTGTGTTGTATATGAACACTTTCATGTACACCAAAGCAAGCAGCTTCAACGTTGCAGCAACGGTTTGTATCCTAGGCCTGCCAGTACAGCATCCTCCCTGCTCAACTTCGAGCCAGCGCAGGCTTTGCGATGCTGCAGGCAAGCAATTCTGATGGGCCCTGCAAGAGACACACATGGATTAGAATGTCACACGACAAACATACACGGCAGCAGAAAAAGATGCCAGCACACCCTTGTGTGTAGTAAGGGCAAAGGGTGAGAGTTGAATGTGGGAACAGATGGTGTACTTCATTGTCTGGGGGCGGGAGGCAGTAATGGGAAAGACAGTGCACTGGGTTTGGGTGTTTGGAATACACATTTCAGTGCAGCGGCCAACAGGAGTATTTGGGGGTACAGCAGTACTGTTTTGGACAAAGGCAGTACACCCCTCTGTCTGTCACAGTAGTGCAGCATGGTGGCAAGGCAGGCACTGCAAGGGAAGGATGGGGTGAAGGGAGGGGTAACAACACAACAGTTCTTTAATGCTGTGATGTGGGTGCTTACACATTGAAGTGTTGTATGTGTGTGTGTTGTGCAGGCCAGAATGGGTTCAGATGTTGGAAAGTGGTGACTTGGTAAACCTGTTGCTGCAAATACCTGCACACTTTCTAAAACCAGCTTTTCTGTTACGTGTACTTCCAAATTTGCTCTTCTCCTCTGCAGGTGCTACATGAACAGCAACAGTTGGGCAACACCAATCAATAGTGTGGTCACCTTCAAGCAATTGCAGTGTATCGTGCAGTTTCAGCAATTATGTCAACTGGGCCGTAGCAAATGCATTAGCTTGTCGCAAGCGTGCCAATGGTCACAAACCTGTGCAGCCACCAGTGGAGAATGCACAGGATGAGCTTCCACCTCCCAGGCAATGCAGAAGGTGGACAAATTAAGAGTGTATATATCGCACTAGGGTCAATATGTTGTTCAGCTATACCGTTTGGATGGTGAGGCTATATTATATTTGATGGAGCTCATAAAAGGGGACTTGGAAGGAAGCACCAACAAGAGTACTGCAATACCACCTTAAGTGAAAATACTAGCTGTGCTCCACTTCTGTGCTAGTGGATCTTTCCAAGGCACTGTTGTGATGGCAGCTGGTATGTTGCAGGCAAGTTTCAGCAACATTTTGCAGGTGACATTGCCGGCACTGTTGCGGCACATAAGCAAGTTCATCGCTTTCCCACTTACGCCGGTTGAACTTGCTGAAGCTAAATGTGTTTTTTTTTCTCCAAGCTGGCTTCACAAATATTGTAGGGGCCATAGATTGCAATCATGTGCGCATAGTCCCCCCCCCCATGTGAAAGGGAGCAAATATTCAGGAACCACAAAATGCACTATTCACTGAACATTCAAATTACCTGTCGTGCGGATTTGCAAATCACGCCCTGCTATGCCAACTTCCCTGGATCTGCACATGATGCATTCATTCTGCGTAGTAGCAGTTTGCCGTTGCTAATGAGAATGAGTGGCTTGTCTAATGGCAGAAACTGGCTACTTAGTGATGGGGCATACCCCTTAAAACCGTGACTACTGACGCCAATCTTGAATGTAAGCACTGCATCTAAGCAAAAGTACAATGCTGCACATGTGAGGACAAGGAACACAATTGGCCTCCTGAAAAGTCGATTCAGGTGTTTGCATGTGTCTGGAGGGGATCTCATGTATGCTCCGGACAATGTTTTCAAAATTGTAGTGCTATGCTGCATGCTGCATAATTTGGCCATTCAGCGCCGGACCCAGAGGATGCAGCATCAGAGGAGGAAGATGAGGATGATGTACACATTCACAATGACGACCTTGAAGATGATGGATGGAAAGTTTGCACTGAAGTCATTGACAATTTCTTCATGTGACTTTGCGCTTGGCACTGAATGCACATTTACAACGTCTGTATGGTTATGCACATGCTATGTGTGAATGTTCAACAATTGTATTAAGTGGAAACCAGACTTTATCGCCATGCTTTTCAAACATTTATTCACAACTGTTAACACACTAAACTTCCCGGAATAAAAGTTTCAACATGTACATCACATTTGTTTCCTCAATTGCTTCAACTGCACAGTAATGTACAAAGAGGAAATTTGTTTTTGCCTCACAAATTACACAATTCCTCATGAATGTGCATTGGAAAATGCCCCATGTGGCTGCGTCCACTTGTCCACATAGGACCGCAGATGATCATGAGTGTTCGTCCTCATTTCCCACTTCTGTACTTCTTAAGCTATGGTGAACATGACCGAAACTTCCAATGTGAAATGTTTACCTGTAAACAAACAACTCCACCATTAGAACATTTCTTAAGGTGCACTTACTTTTTGGTTTGTTCATGCTTACGTTTACATTGTCTATGAGGCCGACTGGCCTGTGCAGGCGCATGCAATTCACTGGTGTTGCAAGTGCTTGGGTGACTGATGGATTTATCTTCTGTGTTGGCCTCCAGTGCAACTGGCTCAGCCATGCTAACCGAAAACAGGGAGTACTCCTGTTCCTGCACGCTCAATAGATTTGTCAATGTTTGCAAGTACAATGCATTGCATTCACTGTGTCAGTGCAAGATTCCACTGCCTGCGTCAACGCCTTCATAATTTCCCCGTTCTGCTTCTGCAATTCAATGGTCATTTCCACACTCCGCCAACACTACTGCCAAACTATTGATCGATGTGCACAGGGTGCTTACGTTCATTTGAATGTCATTTAAGACACCAGTTACACATGCCATATCCGCATGTGCAACTGCATTTCCCTTCTTAAGAATGCTCACCTGCGTCTTGAAGTGAGCACATTTGCATGAGTGCTGCAGTTTGCTTCTCTGTGGCAGCAAGGAGACAACAGTCATCATCCATGGGCTGACCTGTTGTTACACTTGGCTCATCAACCGTCAGTGGTGGCTGGGTGAACTGAGTTTCTTCCACAAAAGAGTACTCGGTGCCTACATCATCCACAAAAGTAGGCATGTTCACTGCAGTACTGTCGCCCTCAAAGTACTGTGTAATTTCACTTTCACCTTCTAAGTCAGTTGATGCTGCCAAAGTGTGATCTTCCTCAGGTTCTTCATGCATAGAATGCTATAAGCCGTCAACAGTCCCTGACACCGGAGTTCCTGCCCACATACAGACATGTTGTCAAAAATAATTTAACACAGGGCCTTATCTGCATGCTCAAAATCCACAAAAATGCATGTTATTTGCACACCTATGCAATTCTTCCCTTACTGCAACAATGCCAAAAAATTCAGTGCTGGGCTGTACAGGTTCCACAGAAACTACGACGTGTACATACACAGTACACATGTAATGTTATATGCACAATATGTCCACAAAATATAGAAGCTAAAAGTTGAAAAAGATATGCAGCACAAAAGAAATGGTGCCCTTCACACGTTACACTAGCTGCCCCGTGCTTCCTCCTGTGTTTGTTGTCTGCAGAGAAACATGTGATTTTCAATGTGCTTCCCTAGCATAGTGAATCGT
Source organism: Ambystoma mexicanum (assembly GCF_040938575.1). Classification (NCBI taxonomy): domain Eukaryota; kingdom Metazoa; phylum Chordata; class Amphibia; order Caudata; family Ambystomatidae; genus Ambystoma; species Ambystoma mexicanum. Next base: position 495,627,466 of record NC_090930.1, on the reverse strand, counting down.
GCTGTTTAGCACCTTCACTGTGCGAAGTTGAGAATTGGGGTCTGAATGTAATAGAGCCTGTGCTGCTTCTGAGGCCCCTATTCTGGACTAGGCGCAGTGAAGGTGCTAAACAGCATGATGCAGAATGCCACGTTGAAGCTGCTTGCTTTGGTGTAGCTGAAAGTGTTCATATACAACACACAGGGTGTATATGAAGACTTTAATTTACACCAGACAAGGCTTCTTGTGGCACTCCTCCAGTCTAAGGCCACCAAAAGGGTACCATATATTTGCTCTATTTTAGCGCACATATTAAACTGGAGGAGAGCCACAAGATTACGCATGTGGCGGTTGCTAGGTTGGTTTCAAATCCACCCTAGCATCTGCCACATGTATTCCGAAAGTGGCGCATTCCTTCCAACTTTGGAAGAATGGCCCACCTTCAGAATAGGTCTTAAGTACCGAAAAGGTTAAGCCTTTTAACGTCCATTTCGGTACTTAACACCTGGATGTGAATAGGGACTTGAGTTGCTAAGTGAAGCAGTGACAGATGCTGCAGCTGAAATCGTAATAAATGTGGATACCAAGTAAAGTTCTTGACTGTACCAAATGCAGTATTTGAGGCAACATCAAAAGTAACATCTACATCTCCTCCCTCTGCCATTACACCGCCCAGATTGTCTTCTCCTCCCCATTACTCTGCTGACCTATCGCAATCACTGATAATGTTTGCTCAGTCATATCACAGTTCCTCAGCCCTATCAATCTCCTTTGCTAACGCCACACCGCAGAAACTACAAACATTGCTGGAAACATGCTATTCTATTTCCCTGCACACCTCACAAGCCCCCTATGTAGATTTAACGCTGACTGCAATGAACACTCCCCTTCTCTCCCTAACAAAACTAAGTGTTTAGACAACAAAATAAGCTTGCAGAAAATAATGATCGCTCAATTGCTGCAATGCGATCAAATGAGAGGAAATCTAAATCCATAAGTCTCTCTACCACGGCCACAAGAGGCGAAGTTCCTGCAGCACCCCTTAACCAAGTTGCCTCACCATCAACAACTGACAGAATAAATACCATCTTGCTCGCCCAAACACATCTTGCACCAACTCCACTCATTATTCAGTCAGGGACCCAGGAACAGAGTCAACAACAACAACAAAAAGAAGGGCAAACCGGCCTATATAATATTAGCAAAATCAAAACAAAAATCTGTTCCCTCTATATCGGAGGGAAATAAAACAAAAAATATGCAGACCCTTAATTCTCAAGCTCGATCTACCTCGAGGCATTTTATAAAATCACTCTGACTTCCAAAAAATGCGAACCAGATTGCTAAGTCTGCGATCACCAAGAAATATGCAACTAAATCTTCAAACAAAAAATCATAAACAAGGAGCTCACACTCCTAAGCAAAAAAGTCACAAACGAAGAGACCTTACTTCCGGATATGCGGTATGAGCCTTTTGACCAACTAGTAGAAGAGGTAAACAACCAGAACCAAGAATTTCACATCCTCATATAACACGTTCTTTCTCCTCATTCTTTTTCTATTTGTTACTCACAGAAGGACCAGAAAAAACCCTGTTAACATTAGAGCAGCTGAGAAATGAAATTGCTAAATCAGTATCCTTGTATAGAAAAACAACTCAAGATAATCATAACTCTTGCAATTTCCCACTATGCATGGTTATTTAACACTAAATTCTCAGGCATCTAGAACTCCTGAACATCAAACGAATAAAAATGTAACAAAGTTTTAAAAGACTATGATTCCATCTAAACAAGCCTCGAGTACTGAGCCATCAATCCAACTTCATCGTTTGGTAATCCAATGCCGACTGAACCCTTATCCTACTTATGATCTCAATAGAACATGTATTCTTAACATCTTTAGCAATGTACCATCCCTCGAGGATCGTACATCCTCTGATGTACATCGCGTAGAATTCCTAAGCGACACAGTTCTTTCCATAGTGCAAATTTGGATTCAATACAGTATTGTCCTTTATTCGATCTGGCACGCTAGGTCCTCCTTGTTTGATCTAGCATTCTCCCTAAATCAAGAACCTCCAGCTGACACAATTGTGGAATCAAAGACAATCCGAAATCCTTTAGTGTCCAAAACCCTGGACCCCTCCTTTCCATCTTTGAAAGTCATGTGTTCTCAAGGCTCTTCACTAATAAGAGGAATACAGCCTGTTACAAATGAACAGCGCTTTATCCACGAGTGATATACAAGACTAAAATAGCCAGCAAATGTTTATGTGAATGTTAGCTATGTTGTTGTTAAGCTAAACTGTTTGTTGTTTTAAAGTTATGAATGAAATGTGTATATGTGCTACATGTAGCCTGGGTGTTCTCTAGAACGCAGATTAATAGGATTAATCTGTCATTAGTGTGCTGGATCCTTTCACGGCCAGTGTCCAAAAGGTGGGGTAGCCTCAGTCCCTTTTCTCAAAATTGTTACAACCCCTCATGACCGAGGCCCCCCTCAACAAAAAAGAGGGCAACATACCCCTTATTTAGCAAAATGATGTTGGAGAGTGCCTTGGTATATTTAGGGTGAACAATGATTTGGGTGAGGATCGTGAATTAAATTGCTAGGTGGTCTCCCCACAAGAGAGGGAGGAGCTACTCTTAAGGGATTGTCATTGCAGTATATCCCATGCAGTGTATGTCCAGCTGCATGGGCTCGTTGGTCGGTGAGGGTGAGTTGTTTTAGGTTTAGGTGTGGGTTTGGAGATTTAGCTGTAATCGACTATGACACTACAAAGCCTTCTGGGACCATCACATTAAAACCGTGACCGATGCTTTCCACAGCAGAGATGATTGTTTGACAGCTAGAGAATTCTGACCATTGTGATGATTCACTAGGTGTCATCACTTCTCCCCAGGGGGGGAGTCCCTTCTCATGAGGCTAGGGAGGTGAGGCTGCTACCCAATATTCCCCCTAGGGGTGGTTTAATGCGGGAGGACCTCATGGGGAGGGAGTCCGCTACTGGGGACAAGGACAACCACCTAGTTGATAGGTGATACATTACCCAAACTAGCCTAAAACCTCTAGCACCTGTTCACACCGCCCTCTGACTGAGACAAAGAAGATCATCCAAGCACCAACTGAGAAGAAGACAATCATCCAAGTTGTAAAATGTAACATAATGCCAGTTTCATCAACTGAGTTTAAGAAGATCACCCGAGAAACAAATGTTAACCCCAATGCAAGAACTGAGAAGTGGTGTTCCCAAGGAGCCAACATGGATCGAGGAAAAAACAGTCTAGTGCTCCGCAGGGGAGTGGTCACCAAAACAATGTAAAAACCAACAAAAGACTGAGTGAAGGAGAGATCCTTCCTGAATGCGCTAGCCGAAAAGGAAAGCATTACAGGAGACAGTCTAGCCTGGGAAAAAGGTGGAGCAGAGTATGCTCCAGGGAAGCCAAAATAAGTCATCCACGGGAGACCAGAAGCAGGCGGCGAGAGTCCTTTGCCCGGTGGTGTGGAGCTGGTCGTGGAACATGGCTGGAGGCTGAGCAGTAGTGGTGTGACTTTGAGGAGGTGGAACGCATGGTCCTGCAATAGCGCCTGCACTGCCGGCCCAGCGAGCAGGGACGGAGAACATGCAGGAGGAGCCGCTGAGACAAGGAAGGCCTGTGCAATGCTCCTGAATGTAGCAAGACCCCAGGAAGAACCGGCAGAGCATCCCAATGCCAGCAAAGTCAGCGATTGTAACGTGGGAACCGAAGGGGCAGAAAGCTTGAGAATAAATACAAGTTAATTGGAAATATTGAATGCGATTTAATCAAACTTGATGATGCAAGTAATATTCCCTGTGGCAGTACTTGGCACGAGAGTGAACCAAGTGGGTCTAGCAAAAAGGGGAGGAAAGTAAGTGTTTGGAAGCCAAACCAGGGAAGGGTCTGGTACCCTGAAGCAAATACTTGAGGGACTCACCCTAAAGACAGTGATAGATATAGGTCCTCTGGCCACCAGAGAAGGGTCTGGGATCCTGTCTATTGCAGACAGTGGGGTTGAGGAAACCACTGGGGATAAGACAGGTCTGGGACCCCAACAAGAGACATTAAAGCAGAGAGGAAATCGTACTCATCATAGTGGTGGAGATGAGTCCACTAATCACAAGAGAAGGATCTGAGATCCTAAGAAGATTTGGGACATTATTGACAGCAAGTTACCAAGGTAAAGCATGTATCAATTGGAAAGCACTGAATATCAAGTAATACCAGGAAAAATGAGTCATTTTCCTGGTAACAAAGTGGAAGTAGGGAGACGTCAAGGGAAGGGAGTCATTCCCCCTGGCTTTGGGTGTCATGAGCAGACCAAGAGAAAGGAGGCATTCTCTTGGTCCTGAAATAGAAGTCAAGTTGGTGATGCCAGGGTAAGAGAATAATTCCCCCTGGTTCTATTGGAACTTGCACAGAATCACACCAGGAGAAGGGAGCCATTCTCCTGGAGAGAACATTGAATAAAGACTGTTTTGAAACCTGCAAATCAGGAGAAGGGAGTCACCCCCTCCCCTCTGTTTGTTTGAAGGAACATTTTGGTTAAGCAACAATCCAGAAGCAGGGGAAAGGAGCAACTCTCCTTAAAGAAGGAACTTTATGTTAGTTTACTCTTTAGTTTTAGTGTGAGGGATAGAAGTAGGTTTTTGAAACAGGGCAGTGATTTATACTTTGACGGACATCTTGACAGATACTTGTAAGTGGTTTCAACCCAGCACTCCACCGAAGTTAATACCTAGCGTGAGATGCCCAGCTGGAAACCTTATTTATATATTTTCATGTCAAAAGTTCTTTTATTTCTGGATGATGTACCCTTATATAACACCCCTCTCTTTGAATCCCCCCCGGTCTCACTGAGCCAAGAAGTAGGTTTGTTTTGCAAAGTTAAAAGATTTATTTGATGAGTTGCACAATATATATATCAACCATTTATGAATATGAACAATATCTAAATATCACACTATTATGAATATGAACAATGATCAGCAATGGGTGACATCACAATAATCAACAATCTCTTTAATCAATTAGGAGTAAGAATAGGAAGTAAAATGTAGCAGAGAATAAAACTTTGTGTGGGTTCAATGAAATGCAATGAGATGAAATTAATGCAACACAGAAATGAAACTTGATATGAATTCAATAAAAGACAATCCAATCACTCTTTCCCCCTGATACTACTCACTCCCCCCCATATGCAATGTGACGAGATGGAATGAGGGCACACAGGTTTCAAGAATAACAATCAACAATTGCAGTTTCCATCCCGATTCCCCTCAGCAGGCTTAGAGAGAAAAGGAATGATTTTGAAACAGGTCAAATGCTTTTAAATGTGGTTTGAAATGAATGGGAAAAATGCTAAAAATTGATTTTAATTCACTAAATGGGATTCAGAACTAGTGAGAGCCGCTTTGGATAGGTTCAGGTAAACACTAGCAATGATTGTTGAAGGATTAGCAGATGGAAAACGAAATTCAGAAGTTAAAAGCAAGAAATAGCTGTTTTTACATGTGGTGAAATTGAGCCAAATGCAAAATCGCGGCTAACTTTTCAGTGCGCGAGAAATGCGATTACAGAAAAACTATATGGAGTGGGAATGCAATTTAAATTTCGTTCCTAGCATGTACGGTTCAGAAGTTACAGAGGCTTTAGTAGAGGTCAATTTTTCTCAAAAAGGGTCAAGATTTTACAAGTGGGATTGCGCTTTTGAAGATTTACCAACAAGGATGGGCTTATACTAAGTGGCTACGAAGATGCAAGATACCCAACAGCCAGCCACCAGAGCAGCGGCGCCTCCGCTCCGACTTTTGTCTGCCATGACACTTGACTTTCTTCAGAAAAATATCAACGCACAGATGATTATCACTACAATTATCACAGGATTATATGGATGGGAGAAGGATTTCAAGATGGACAAAAGAGATTATATAATGCTGTTCTGGATATGTTGGAATGGTTTGGATTGGATTAGTTAATACTAAGAGGTTGGTTATGGACCGTTCTATGCTAAATACTCGCAACTATGGTTTGGAATGGGCCCCTCAAAGATCTGGTCAAAGGTTTGGCGGGAATTTGCTCGCCACTGGACAGGTCTCAGGTGCTTGGTTCTGCTCTCAGCAAGGCACTCTGGTCTGCACGGCCCTTGTACTTGATCTGACGGGTGGGTTCTGGGTACAGCACTGCTGGACTGATCTGGATCTGGGGTTCTAGCAAGGGTTCTTGGCCAGAAGCAGCCAAAACAGCACAGCCATGCTGTTGAATTGGATAGGCCCCGTGGAAGTTTAGGGGTTAAAATCAGGTTGCAAGATTTTAAAAACCAGCTGAGAAGGGTTCAGCTTTTTGGGTTGGGCATCCGCTTCAGGGTTCTGGTGTCTGGATCTGGGTTCTGGAGTCTGGATATGGGTTCTTCCTGCAGAGTGCTTCGCCGGTAGAGCAGTGATTGGTGAATGTGTGTGTCTGTCTGTACTCAGCAGTCCCTATTTATCCATTTTCCAAAGGGGTGGGGAGGCTGATTATACTATGCCCAACCCTCTAAGAATCTGATAGGATTCCCTCTCCCCTGATTTGAGAAGGGAACAGTGTGTCATTATGTGTCATCATGTGTCAGAGTGACACTGTGTTTATGGTCCAGAGAAAAATCCTCCCCCTTGTTTCTACCCAGAAAATCTATTTTTCCTAAAAAACATATTTCCAATACCCCCAACTTGTTAATAATACATATTTACATTACAGATTAACTCAGATACGTTTCTGTCAAAGCCTCATCCTCCTATGAGTTGTGGTTCACAAATTACCATTTTTTGCACTTTTGGGTGCTTTTTTCACATACATGAACATACCATCTGGGCATATCCCTGTAAATTTTCATATTCCTAACATAATCACAATAGCTAGAATTGAAAATTTTTGTGGTTCAGTCTCTGAATGTCGCATAGATTCCAGATTAGTTTTAAACTGTGAGTGAACTTTTCATTTTAATACCCTCTAAATTCCATATTTTTATCAGTTCAGTACAAATTTTTATAAGTCTTTTCCTCAAACATATTTTCTGTGCTTTCTGAATACACAAAACGGTTTGTCTCCGCCTCCAAGGTCTTGGCTGGGCCAGAGAGTCACATGAGCTTGTCTTCCTGGGCAGTTGGTTTCTGTCACACCCGAATTAGCATTTTCTTTCAGTTCAAGGAGCCCATTGTCTCTTTACCGGAGCAGCAGAGCAAGGTTCCTCTTCTCATTAGCATCCAAATGAGATATCCTCTCCTTTTGGTGGGAAGGGAAAGGGTGGTGTGTTCTCAGTGGGGGAAAACCTCTTTGAAGTTTTAGCTGAATCAGGTTACCAAACAGTAAATTGTGACATTGTTTTACTTGTTAAAATTACAGTTACAAATTTAAAATAAGCAAACATATCTTCAATTCCAGTCTTTTTCAACATGAAAATCAATAAATGCAGCCTATCTTGCATTTGATGGAAGTCCCTTCTTTCCCCACACTTAGATTTTGAGACACAAGTTTAACATGACAGATTTAGAGATCGCCAGCTTGTGACAGAGACGAGTAGCGGTATTGCGCCTATTTTCAACATATTTTCCCAAGCAAGCATCTTTAAATGTGGATTTTCTTCTGATAAATGTACTTCTGCTGACATTGTATTTATGTGGATTCTTGAAGTAGAATGATGTTTAACACCCAACAAGGAGGTTGGATCTTTTGTGTGGTTTGTGAACCATGATTTTTGCAAATTTGACAACCAAGAAAAATGGATTTTCAAACAGCTCTGTGTTTCTTTTGTAATCAGCATTGCTTTTTCAAGTAGTTTCAGGCTGCTCTGTGGGTAGCCCAATGGTGGGTTTTGGCAGTGGTCTCCTGTGTTACCACTGATATAGGCAAAAGTGTATTGGCGGCCTATTTTTCAGGTTTTACCTGCACATTTCTGGGTGATTTTAGCGTGCATACTGCTTTCCAGCAGGCATTCTGATGTTCCAGATGCACACAGTGCACAGTAATGTTGCAGGGCCTTGACTAGTGGGTTAAAACATGAGAAGAATTATAGACACCACAAGCACACCCTCAGTAAAATATGTATTAGGAATAATAGATGTGGAGAAGAAACTAGATGTAACTGAAGATGTACTTTAAGGTGCAGGGGAGAAGGATGCAACCTTGACAACTAGGTTGCGTGATGTGGAGACAATACAAATAAGTTCCCTAGTCGGGAACTCACGTCCCCTGCACACTATCTTTTGTCTGGAAAACCAGACCAATAATTAGTAATGTTCAAAACATGCTTTAAATGTAATTATCTATATTTTCGGAAACAGAATACTCTTGAAAGAAAATTTGTCAAACAATTTTAGGTCACAACAAACCATCTTCTTTTTATTCATGATGTCGAAGTCGGGAGGGGCCCAACGCGTTTCGAGTGTAGCACACTCTTCATCAGGGGCAATAAGTGGTTTCTAGAGAGAAATTACAATTGTACTTACATTAATAATATGACATAGTTTTTTTAAACAATTTTGACATCTTGGACTCTAACCCTAGTCTTCCTATCGCCGACACCTACTCCAATGCTTTCTCCAGAAAGACCCTCACCGACATCATCTTTGTCATTCCTTCGCCAGATCTATGGACTCCTCATATGGTCTCTGTGCTCTGCCCCATCTCCTCCTCTCCCATTAATGGTGGCACTCGCTGGGAAGTTCTCATGGCTTCCTTCGACGACTCTAAAGTCATCATTAATGTCTACCTAAATGGAACTGTCATGGTCCAAGGCGCTCTGGCCAATCGCCTCCTCTTTGATAGGCGCTTCCCTCGCCTCATCAATTTCCTCTCATCTCCTGCTGTCCCCTCCTCTCCCCCCTTGGCTACCTTGCCCTCTCTCTCCTCCTCCTCCTCCTCCTCTGCCCCTCCTAGGGCTCTTTCTCCTCCGCAGGGCATACCTCTGATCTGTATCCCTCCCCAGAAGGTCTTTAAGGCGTGCAACCTTCTTCATATGGCCACTCTCAACTCTCGCTCTGCTGTCAAACACTCCTCTGACATCTGCCACCTCCTTGAAGAACTAGACCATGATGTCCTCGGTCGTACTGAGACATGGCTAACAGCCAGCTCTGTCACAAGCTTTGACACTCTCCTCCCTGATGGCTACAAGATCCTCTCAGCACCAGATCCTCCCGGTCTGGTGGGGGGGAGGAAGGGTAGCCCTGATCTTTCCTGAGTGGATTCCTGCCTCTATCATTCCCACTCAGATCCACTCCTCTTTTGAATGCCTTGTCTGTAGGCTCTCTCTCTTGCCTACCCATTATCTTACTGTGGCTACCATCTACCGGCCTCCTGGTCAAATCACCTCATTCTCTCTGAGGGGCAGACCTCTTCTCCTCCCTCCTGGCCTCTGCCACTGAACTCCTCCTCCTTGGTGACATCAATATACATTTAGACTCTCCTTGCTCCTTCTCTGTATTCTTCCATGACCTCTGCGACTCCCTCTCCCTGTCCATCCACCCCTCTGGCCTGACTCACTCTGCAGGGCACACACTCGATGTCATGATCTCCTGTGACCTCCCCCTCTCCATCCCTCTGACCACTCCTCTCTCCTGGAGCGATCTCTCCCTCCTCTCCTCTCATCTCTCCCTGTCTTCCCCCAAGGCAAGCCTACCCCAACACTGCCACCTACCATCTCGGACATCCGGCCCATGAAGCGTGTGTCAGTTGAGGCTTTTGCTGCCACTTTCTCTCCCCCCCCTCCACCTTTGGCTGTCTCACATCTTGACACAGCCCTGTCTCTGCTCTACCCTTCAATTTCTGATACTCTTGATGCTCTTGCCCCTGTCATGAGGATCCGTTTGAAGTCCAAAGCCAAGTGCAATTCCTGGCATGAATCTGACCTAGCTACACTTAAACGTAAGTGTAGGGCAGCTGAGAGGAAATGGAGGACTTCCTGTTCATCCTCTGACAAACTGGACTGTCTCCTGCTACAAAGGCAATGCTGACTCTCTGTCCTCACCAAGAAGAGAGTCCACATTCAAGCTCGTGTCTCTACGGCATCTAATAACTCAGCTGAACTCTAAAATCTGCAAGGAGCTGGCCAACCCTGCTGCAGTCATGTCCCCTCATGTTGCCTCCCATGCACTTTGCAATGCCCTTGCCTCTCACTTCAAGTGAAGTCTTCACTGAAGACTTTAATTTACACCAAACAAGGCTTCTTGTGGCACTCCTCCAGTCTAAGGCCACCAAAAGGGTACCGTATATTTGCTCTATTTTAGCGCACATATTAAACTGGAGGAGAGCCACAAGATTACGCATGTGGCGGTTGCTAGGTTGGTTTCAAATCCACCCTAGCATCTGCCACATGTATTCCGAAAGTGGCGCATTCCTTCCAACTTTGGAAGAATGGCCCACCTTCAGAATAGGTCTTAAGTACCGAAAAGGTTAAGCCTTTTAATGTCCATTTCGGTACTTAACACCTGGATGAGAATAGGGACTTGAGTTGCTAAGTGAAGCTGTGACAGATGCTGCAGCTGAAATCGTAATAAATGTGGATACCAAGTAAAGTTCTTGACTGTACCAAATGCAGTATTTGAGGCAACATCAAAAGTAACATCTACATCTCCTCCCTCTGCCATTACACCGCCCAGATTGTCTTCTCCTCCCCATTACTCTGCTGACCTATCGCAATCACTGATAATGTTTGCTCAGTCATATCACAGTTCCTCAGCCCTATCAATCTCCTTTGCTAACCCCACACCGCAGAAACTACAAACATTGCTGGAAACATGCTATTCTATTTCCCTGCACACCTCACAAGCCCCCTATGTAGATTTAACGCTGACTGCAATGAACACTCCCCTTCTCTCTCTAACAAAACTAAGTGTTTAGACAACAAAATAAGCTTGCAGAAAATAATGATCGCTCAATTGCTGCAATGCGATCAAATGAGAGGAAATCTGAATCCATAAGTCTCTCTACCACGGCCACAAGAGGCGAAGTGCCTGCAGCACCCCTTAACCAAGTTGCCTCACCATCAACAACTGACAGAATAAATACCATCTTGCTCGCCCAAACACATCTTGCACCAACTCCACTCATTATTCAGTCAGGGACCCAGGAACAGAGTCAACAACAACAACAAAAAGAAGGGCAAACCGGCCTATATAATATTAGCAAAATCAAAACAAAAATCTGTTCCCTCTATATCGGAGGGAAATAAAACAAAAAATATGCAGACCCTTAATTCTCAAGCTCGATCTACCTCGAGGCATTTTATAAAATCACTCTGACTTCCAAAAAATGCGAACCAGATTGCTAAGTCTGCGATCACCAAGAAATATGCAACTAAATCTTCAAACAAAAAATCATAAACAAGGAGCTCACACTCCTAAGCAAAAAAGTCACAAACGAAGAGACCTTACTTCCGGATATGCGGTATGAGCCTTTTGACCAACTAGTAGAAGAGGTAAACAACCAGAACCAAGAATTTCACATCCTCATATAACACGTTCTTTCTCCTCATTTTTTTCTATTTGTTACTCACAGAAGGACCAGAAAAAACCCTGTTAACATTAGAGCAGCTGAGAAATGAAATTGCTAAATCAGTATCCTTGTATAGAAAAACAACTCAAGATAATCATAACTCTTGCAATTTCCCACTATGCATGGTTATTTAACACTAAATTCTCAGGCATCTAGAACTCCTGAACATCAAACGAATAAAAATGTAACAAAGTTTTAAAAGACTATGATTCCATCTAAACAAGCCTCGAGTACTGAGCCATCAATCCAACTTCATCGTTTGGTAATCCAATGCCGACTGAACCCTTATCCTACTTATGATCTCAATAGAACATGTATTCTTAACATCTTTAGCAATGTACCATCCCTCGAGGATCGTACATCCTCTGATGTACATCGCGTAGAATTCCTAAGCGACACAGTTCTTTCCATAGTGCAAATTTGGATTCAATACAGTATTGTCCTTTATTCGATCTGGCACGCTAGGTCCTCCTTGTTTGATCTAGCATTCTCCCTAAATCAAGAACCTCCAGCTGACACAATTGTGGAATCAAAGACAATCCGAAATCCTTTAGTGTCCAAAACCCTGGACCCCTCCTTTCCATCTTTGAAAGTCATGTGTTCTCAAGGCTCTTCACTAATAAGAGGAATACAGCCTGTTACAAATGAACAGCCCTTTATCCACGAGTGATATACAAGACTAAAATAGCCAGCAAATGTTTATGTGAATGTTAGCTATGTTGTTGTTAAGCTAAACTGTTTGTTGTTTTAAAGTTATGAATGAAATGTGTATATGTGCTACATGTAGCCTGGGTGTTCTCTAGAACGCAGATTAATAGGATTAATCTGTCATTAGTGTGCTGGATCCTTTCACGGCCAGTGTCCACAAGGTGGGGTAGCCTCAGTCCCTTTTCTCATAATTGTTACAACCCCTCATGACCGAGGCCCCCCTCAACAAAAAAGAGGGCAACATACCCCTTATTTAGCAAAATGATGTTGGAGAGTGCCTTGGTATATTTAGGGTGAACAATGATTTGGGTGAAGATCGTGAATTAAATTGCTAGGTGGTCTCCCCACAAGAGAGGGAGGAGCTACTCTTAAGGGATTGTCATTGCAGTATATCCCATGCAGTGTATGTCCAGCTGCATGGGCTCGTTGGTCGGTGAGGGTGAGTTGTTTTAGGTTTAGGTGTGGGTTTGGAGATTTAGCTGTAATCGACTATGACACTACAAAGCCTTCTGGGACCATCACATTAAAACCGTGACAGATGCTTTCCACAGCAGAGATGATTGTTTGACAGCTAGAGAATTCTGACCATTGTGATGATTCACTAGCTGTCATCACTTCTCCCCAGGGGGGGAGTCCCTTCTCATGAGGCTAAGGAGGTGAGGCTGCTACCCAATATTCCCCCTAGGGGTGGTTTAATGCGGGAGGACCTCATGGGGAGGGAGTCCGCTACTGGGGACAAGGACAACCACCTAGTTGATAGGTGATACATTACCCAAACTAGCCTAAAACCTCTAGCACCTGTTCACACCGCCCTCTGACTGAGACAAAGAAGATCATCCAAGCACCAACTGAGAAGAAGACAATCATCCAAGTTGTAAAATGTAACATAATGCCAGTTTCATCAACTGAGTTTAAGAAGATCACCCGAGAAACAAATGTTAACCCCAATGCAAGAACTGAGAAGTGGTGTCCCCAAGGAGCCAACATGGATCGAGGAAAAAACAGTCTAGTGCTCCGCAGGGGAGTGGTCACCAAAACAATGTAAAAACCAACAAAAGACTGAGTGAAGGAGAGATCCTTCCTGAATGCGCTAGCCGAAAAGGAAAGCATTACAGGAGACAGTCTAGCCTGGGAAAAAGGTGGAGCAGAGTATGCTCCAGGGAAGCCAAAATAAGTCATCCACGGGAGACCAGAAGCAGGCGGCGAGAGTCCTTTGCCCGGTGGTGTGGAGCTGGTCGTGGAACATGGCTGGAGGCTGAGCAGTAGTGGTGTGACTTTGAGGAGGTGGAACGCATGGTCCTGCAATAGCGCCTGCACTGCCGGCCCAGCGAGCAGGGACGGAGAACGTGCAGGAGGAGCCGCTGAGACAAGGAAGGCCTGTGCAATGCTCCTGAATGTAGCAAGACCCCAGGAAGAACCGGCAGAGCATCCCAATGCCAGCAAAGTCAACGATTGTAACGTGGGAACCGGAAGGGGCAGAAAGCTTGAGAATAAATACAAGTTAATTGGAAATATTGAATGCGATTTAATCAAACTTGATGAAGCAAGTAATATTCCCCGTGGCAGTACTTGGCACGAGAGTGAACCAAGTGGGCCTAGCAAAAAGGGGAGGAAAGTAAGTGTTTGGAAGCCAAACCAGGGAAGGGTCTGGTACCCTGAAGCAAATACTTGAGGGACTCACCCTAAAGACAGTGATAGATATAAGTCCTCTGGCCACCAGAGAAGGGTCTGGGATCCTGTCTATTGCAGACAGTGGGGTTGAGGAAACCACTGGGGATAAGACAGGTCTGGGACCCCAACAAGAGACATTAAAGCAGAGAGGAAATCGTACTCATCATAGTGGTGGAGATGAGTCCACTAATCACAAGAGAAGGATCTGAGATCCTAAGAAGATTTGGGACATTATTGACAGCAAGTTACCAAGGTAAAGCATGTATCAATTGGAAAGCACTGAATATCAAGTAATACCAGGAAAAATGAGTCATTTTCCTGGTAACAAAGTGGAAGTAGGGAGACGTCAAGGGAAGGGAGTCATTCCCCCTGGCTTTGGGTGTCATGAGCAGACCAAGAGAAAGGAGGCATTATCTTGGTCCTGAAATAGAAGTCAAGTTGGTGATGCCAGGGGAAGAGAATAATTCCCCCTTGTTCTATTGGAACTTGCACAGAATCACACCAGGAGAAGGGAGCCATTCTCCTGGAGAGAACATTGAATAAAGACTGTTTTGAAACCTGCAAATCAGGAGAAGGGAGTCACCCCCCCCTCTGTTTGTTTGAAGGAACATTTTGGTTAAGAAACAAAAAAGAAGCAGGGGAAAGGAGCAACTCTCCTTAAAGAAGGAACTTTATGTTAGTTTACTCTTTAGTTTTAGTGTAAGGGATAGAAGTAGGTTTTTGAAACAGGGCAGTGATTTATACTTTGACGGACATCTTGACAGATACTTGTAAGTGGTTTCAACCCAGCACTCCACCGAAGTTAATACCTAGCGTGAGATGCCCAGCTGGAAACCTTATTTATATATTTTCATGTCAAAAGTTCTTTTATTTCTGGATGATGTACCCTTATATAACACCCCTCTCTTTGAATCCCCCCCGGTCTCACTGAGCCAAGAAGTAGGTTTGTTTTGCAAAGTTAAAAGATTTATTTGATGAGTTGCACAATATATATATCAACCATTTATGAATATGAACAATATCTAAATATCACACTATTATGAATATGAACAATGATCAGCAATGGGTGACATCACAATAATCAACAATCTCTTTAATCAATTAGGAGTAAGAATAGGAAGTAAAATGTAGCAGAGAATAAAACTTTGTGTGGGTTCAATGAAATGCAATGAGATGAAATTAATGCAACACATAAATGAAACTTGATATGAATTCAATCAAAGACAATCCAATCACTCTCTCCCCCTGATACTACTCACTCCCCCCTATATGCAATGTGACGAGATGGATTGAGGGCACACAGGTTTCAAGAATAACAATCAACAATTGCAGTTTCCATCCCGATTCCCCTCAGCAGGCTTAGAGAGAAAAGGAATGATTTTAAAACAGGTCAAATGCTTTTAAATGTGGTTTGAAATGAATGGGAAAAATGCTAAAAATTGATTTTAATTCACTAAATGGGATTCAGAACTAGCGAGAGCCGCTTTGGATAGGTTCAGGTAAACACTAGCAATGATTGTTGAAGAATTAGCAGATGGAAAACGAAATTCAGAAGTTAAAAGCAAGAAATAGCTGTTTTTACATGTGGTGAAATTGAGCCAAATGCAAAATCACGGCTAACTTTTCAGTGCGCGAGAAATGCGATTACAGAAAAACTATATGGAGTGGGAATGCAATTTAAATTTCGTTCCTAGCATGTACGGTTCAGAAGTTACAGAGGCTTTAGTAGAGGTCAATTTTTCTCAAAAAGGGTCAAGATTTTACAAGTGGGATTGCGCTTTTGAAGATTTACCAACAAGGATGGGCTTATACTAAGTGGCTACGAAGATGCAAGATACCCAACAGCCAGCCACCAGAGCAGCGGCGCCTCCGCTCCGACTTTTGTCTGCCATGACACTTGACTTTCTTCAGAAAAATATCAACGCACAGATGATTATCACTACAATTATCACAGGATTATATGGATGGGAGAAGGATTTCAAGATGGACAAAAGAGATTATATAATGCTGTTCTGGATATGTTGGAATGGTTTGGATTGGATTAGTTAATACTAAGAGGTTGGTTATGGACCGTTCTATGCTAAATACTCGCAACTATGGTTTGGAATGGGCCCGTCAAAGATCTGGTCAAAGGTTTGGTGGGAATTTGCTCGCCACTGGACAGGTCTCAGGTGCTTGGTTCTGCTCTCAGCAAGGCACTCTGGTCTGCACGGCCCTTGGACTGGATCTGATGGGTGGGTTCTGGGTACAGCACTGCTGGACTGATCTGGATCTGGGGTTCTAGCAAGGGTTCTTGGCCAGAAGCAGCCAAAATAGCACAGCCACGCTGTTGAATTGGATAGGCCCCGTGGAAGTTTAGGGGTTAAAATCAGGTTGCAAGATTTTAAAAACCAGCTGAGAAGGGTTCAGCTTTTTGGGTTGGGCATCTGCTTCAGGGTTCTGGTGTCTGGATCTGGGTTCTGGAGTCTGGATATGGGTTCTTCCTGCAGAGTGCTTCGCCGGTAGAGCAGTGATTGGTGAATGTGTGTGTCTGTCTGTACTCAGCAGTCCCTATTTATCCATTTTCCAAAGGGGTGGGGAGGCTGATTATACTATGCCCAACCCTCTAAGAATCTGATAGGATTCCCTCTCCCCTGATTTGAGAAGGGAACAGTGTGTCATGATGTGTCATCATGTGTCAGAGTGACACTGTGTTTATGGTCCAGAGAAAAATCCTCCCCCTTGTTTCTACCCAGAAAATCTATTTTTCCTAAAAAACATATTTCCAATACCCCCAACTTGTTAATAATACATATTTACATTACAGATTAACTCAGATACGTTTCTGTCAAAGCCTCATCCTCCTATGAGTTGTGGTTCACAAATTACCATTTTTTGCACTTTTGGGTGCTTTTTTCACATACATGAACATACCATCTGGGCATATCCTGTAAATTTTCATATTCCTAACATAATCACAATAGCTAGAATTGAAAGTTTTTGTGGTTCAGTCTCTGAATGTCGCATAGATTCCAGATTAGTTTTAAACTGTGAGTGAACTTTTCATTTTAATACCCTCTAAATTCCATATTTTTATCAGTTCAGTACAAATTTTTATAAGTCTTTTCCTCAAACATATTTTCTGTGCTTTCTGAATACACAAAACGGTTTGTCTCCGCCTCCAAGGTCTTGGCTGGGCCAGAGAGTCACATGAGCTTGTCTTCCTGGGCAGTTGGTTTCTGTCACACCCGAATTAGCATTTTCTTTCAGTTCAAGGAGCCCATTGTCTCTTTACCGGAGCAGCAGAGCAAGGTTCCTCTTCTCATTAGCATCCAAATGTTATATCCTCTCCTTCTGGTGGGAAGGAAAAGGGTGGTGTGTTCTCAGTGGGGGAAAACCTCTTTGAAGTTTTAGCTGAATCAGGTTACCAAACAGTAAATTGTGACATTGTTTTACTTGTTAAAATTACAGTTACAAATTTAAAATAAGCAAACATATCTTCAATTCCAGTCTTTTTCAACATGAAAATCAATAAATACAGCCTATATTGCATTTGATGGAAGTCCCTTCTTTCCCCACACTTAGATTTTGAGACACAAGTTTAACATGACAGATTTAGAGATCGCCAGCTTGTGACAGAGACGAGTAGCGGTATTGCGCCTATTTTCAACATATTTTCCCAAGCAAGCATCTTTAAATGTGGATTTTCTTCTGATAAATGTACTTCTGCTGACATTGTATTTATGTGGATTCTTGAAGTAGAATGATGTTTAACACCCAACAAGGAGGTTGGATCTTTTGTGTGGTTTGTGAACCATGATTTTTGCAAATTTGACAACCAAGAAAAATGGATTTTCAAACAGCTCTGTGTTTCTTTTGTAATCAGCATTGCTTTTTCAAGTAGTTTCAGGCTGCTCTGTGGGTAGCCCAATGGTGGGTTTTGGCAGTGGTCTCCTGTGTTACCACTGATATAGGCAAAAGTGTATTGGCGGCCTATTTTTCAGGTTTTACCTGCACATTTCTGGGTGATTTTAGCGTGCATACTGCTTTCCAGCAGCCATTCTGATGTTCCAGATGCACACAGTGCACAGTAATGTTGCAGGGCCTTGACTAGTGGGTTAAAACATGAGAAGAATTATAGACACCACAAGCACACCCTCAGTCAAATATGTATTAGGAATAATAGATGTGGAGAAGAAACTAGATGTAACTGAAGATGTACTTTAAGGTGCAGGGGAGAAGGATGCAACCTTGACAACTAGGTTGCGTGATGTGGAGACAATACAAATAAGTTCCCTAGTCGGGAACTCACGTCCCCTGCACACTATCTTTTGTCTGGAAAACCAGACCAATAATTAGTAATGTTCAAAACATGCCTTAAATGTAATTATCTATATTTTCAGAAACAGAATATTCTTGAAAGAAAATTTCTCAAACAATTTTAGGTCACAACAAACCATCTTCTTTTTATTCATGATGTCGAAGTCAGGAGGGGCCCAACGCGTTTCGAGTGTAGCACACTCTTCATCAGGGGCAATAAGTGGTTTCTAGAGAGAAATTACAATTGTACTTACATTAATAATATGACATAGTTTTTTTAAACAATTTTGACATCTTGGCCTCTAACCCTGGTCTTCCTATCGCCGACACCTACTCCAATGCTTTCTCCAGAAAGACCCTCACCGACATCATCTTTGTCATTCCTTCGCCAGATCTATGGACTCCTCATATGGTCTCTGTACTCTGCCCCATCTCCTCCTCTCCCATTAATTGTGGCACTCGCTGGGAAGTTCTCATGGCTTCCTTCGACGACTCTAAAGTCATCATTAATGTCTACCTAAATGGAACTGTCATGGTCCAAGGCGCTCTGGCCAATCGCCTCCTCTTTGATAGGCACTTCCCTCGCCTCATCAATTTCCTCTCATCTCCTGCTGTCCCCTCCTCTCCCCCCTTGGCTACCTTGCCCTCTCTCTCCTCCTCCTCCTCCTCCTCTGCCCCTCCTAGGGCTCTTTCTCCTCCGCAGGGCATACCTCTGATCTGTATCCCTCCCCAGAAGGTCTTTAAGGCGGGCAACCTTCTTCATATGGCCACTCTCAACTCTTGCTCTGCTGTCAAACACTCCTCTGACATCTGCCACCTCCTTGAAGAACTAGACCATGATGTCCTCGGTCGTACTGAGACATGGCTAACAGCCAGCTCTGTCACAAGCTTTGACACTCTCCTCCCTGATGGCTACAAGATCCTCTCAGCACCAGATCCTCCCGGTCTGGTGGGGGGGAGGAAGGGTAGCCCTGATCTTTCCTGAGTGGATTCCTGCCTCTATCATTCCCACTCAGATCCACTCCTCTTTTGAATGCCTTGTCTGTAGGCTCTCTCTCTTGCCTACCCATTATCTTACTGTGGCTACCATCTACCGGCCTCCTGGTCAAATCACCTCATTTCTCTCTAAGGGGCAGACCTCTTCTCCTCCCTCCTGGCCTCTGCCACTGAACTCCTCCTCCTTGGTGACATCAATATACATTTAGACTCTCCTTGCTCCTTCTCTGTATTCTTCCATGACCTCTGCGACTCCCTCTCCCTGTCCATCCACCCCTCTGGCCTGACTCACTCTGCAGGGCACACATTCGATGTCATGATCTCCTGTGACCTCCCCCTCTCCATCCCTCTGACCACTCCTCTCTCCTGGAGCGATCACTCCCTCCTCTCCTCTCATCTCTCCCTGTCTTCCCCCAAGGCAAGCCTGCCCCAACACTGCCACCTACCTTCTCGGACATCCGGCCCATGAAGCGTGTGTCAGTTGAGGCTTTTGCTGCCACTTTCTCTCCCCCCCTCCACCTTTGGCTGTCTCACATCTTGACACAGCCCTGTCTCTGCTCTACCCTTCAATTTCTGATACTCTTGATGCTCTTGCCCCTGTCATGAGGATCCGTTTGAAGTCCAAAGCCAAGTGCAATTCCTGGCATGAATCTGACCTAGCTACACTTAAACGTAAGTGTAGGGCAGCTGAGAGGAAATGGAGGACTTCCTGTTCATCCTCTGACAAACTGGACTGTCTCCTGCTACAAAGGCAATGCTGACTCTCTGTCCTCACCAAGAAGAGAGTCCACATTCAAGCTCGTGTCTCTACGGCATCTAATAACTCAGCTGAACTCTAAAATCTGCAAGGAGCTGGCCAACCCTGCTGCAGTCATGTCCCCTCATGTTGCCTCCCATGCACTTTGCAATGCCCTTGCCTCTCACTTCATTTCAAAAACCCAGGACATCCTGTCCACCCTCTCCACTCACACACCTCCTTTCCCCTCCCCATCTGTGCTTGCTGACCCTCCTTTAGCCATCCCCCAGCATCCTTCTCGTCTTTTCCTCTTTTCACCCCTGACGAGGTCTCTAGACAAGTCCGATCTATGAAAGCCTT
The DNA here is from genome assembly GCF_040938575.1 of Ambystoma mexicanum. Taxonomy (NCBI): domain Eukaryota; kingdom Metazoa; phylum Chordata; class Amphibia; order Caudata; family Ambystomatidae; genus Ambystoma; species Ambystoma mexicanum. Next base: position 495,607,168 of record NC_090930.1, on the reverse strand, counting down.
GTCAAAACAGGTTCATCCATGTTCCTCTAAAACCATCAAGGACCACATTGACACCCTCTCTCCGGCCCTTGCTGATTTTTGCAATCACTCCTTTGTCTCAGGGTCCTCCCCCTCCCCTCTGAAGCACTCCCTTGTGCATCCTCTTCTCAAGAAACCCACAGCTGATCCTTCTTGTCCAGCTAACTATCGCCCAATTTCCATTATTCCCTTTCTGGGCAAACTCCTGGAAAAGTTGGCCATCTCTCAGCTTCCCTTTCATTCCAATTCTTTTGGCTGTCTCCATGACCACCAATCTGGCGTCAGAGCTGCCAGAAGCACGGAAACTGCTCTCCTGAACATCGATGAAGATCTGCTCTCCAACCTTGACTCTAACATTCCCTCTGTCCTCATCCTCCTCGATCTCTCTTCTGCCTTCGACATGGTCAACCATACCATCCTGCTCAACCGTCTCCGTGGAAACCTGGGTATCACTGATCAGGCTCTGGCCTGGCTGACATATTTCCTCTCTGATTGACCCTCCCAGGTCCAACTTGGGTCCTTCCTTTCATCTATCTTCCTCTCTACCTGTGGTGTTCCCCAGGGGTCTAACCTCTCGCCCTGGCTTTTCAACCAATACCTGGCAACTCAGCCCACTGCCTTGCCACTTTCTGCTCAAATTTCCAGTGCTACGCTGACGACACTCAACTCATTTTCAAGCTGCCCTCTGCCACCTCCTCTCCCTCTCTCATCTCTGATTACCTAACTGCCATTCAAGATTGGTGTGCCACCAAGATCTTTGTCTGAATGACGGAAAGACGGAGATCCTCCTCATCGGCACACCTTCACCAACCTTTCCCCTCACTCTCTGGCCAGCCTCCCTTGGCCCTCCTCCTACCCCCACCTGCGAGGCTAAGAACCTCTGGGTCATCTTTGACTCCACCCTTTCCTTCTCCACCCACATCTCTGAGGTCTCTAAAAAGTCAAACTTCCTACTGCACCTCCTCAGAGGTACTCTGCCTTTCCTCTCCTTCCCCCAGAAGCTCATGGTATCCCAAGCTCTGGTTCTCTCTAGGTTGGACTATTGTAACAGCCTCTTTCTAAATCTACCTGCCTCTAACTCTCCACCCTCTTCAACTAATCCAGAACAGGACTGCGAGACTTGTCCTTGGCCTCAAACCCTGGGATCGTATCTCTCCAGCTCTGAAATTTCTCCATGGGCTCCCAGTGGATGCAAGGATTACATTCAAAACCCTCTACATTGTCCACAAGGCTTTCTGGGGCCTGGGTCCAAAATACCTTCAGCTATCCCTCCGCAAATACCTCCCCTCTCGAGCTCTTCGCTCCTCTACCTCCAACTCCCTCAGGGTCAGTCGTTTTTCAAAGAAACGAGCTGGGGGGAGCTGTCTTTGGCTAGGGCCTCCCTCTGGAACAGCCTCCCTGCCACTCTAAAACTTGAGGAGAACCATCTCCGGTTCCGGAAGCACCTCAAGACCTTCCTCTTTTTTTCTGCCTTCGCTCTCCCTCTTCCCTGCTGATCTGTTCTCTCTTGGCACCATTCAACTGGCCACCCTCTGTCCACCGGGCCCAGGTACTGCTCACCCCACCACCCTCTCGCACTGCCTCCGGGCCACCCCTTGCACTACGGTCTGTATCTGTACCCATACAGCCCCCCCTTTCAGGAAATTGACACAAAGGTGGCAGGATTTTGGCTACAGACTTATTTAGGAAAATGGAAAAGAGGTCCTTGCTATTCTTTACTTCTAGGAATAGTTTACCTGCCTCAAAACGAATACTAAAAGGCTTGTGGGATGTTTTAACCCACTATACAAATAAGTTCCCTAGTCGGGAACTCGCGTCCCCTGCACACTATCTTTTGTCTGGAAAACCAGACCAATAAATAGTAATGTTCAAATCATGCCTTAAATGTGTAATTATCTATATTTTCAGAAACAGAATATTCTTGAAAGAAAATTTCTCAATCAAACAATTTTAGGTCACAAGAAACCATCTTCTTTTTATTCATGATGTCGAAGTCAGGAGGGGCCCAACGCGTTTCGAGTGTAGCACACTCTTCATCAGGGGCAATAAGTGGTTTCTAGAGAGAAATTACAATTGTACTTACATTAATAATATGACATAGTTTTTTAAAAAATTTTGACAATATATACTCAATACATTAGTAACATAAATCTGTCTTTACATCATCTTTGTATTCGTAGTGATCACTGTATTCATCTCTAAACATTCGTCATAACCATTTAAATACTCTGGTGATAGAAATATGGATGTTATTAATTATGAAAAGATCCTATTTATCATACTATTGGAAAAAATAATAGTATGATAAATAGGATCTTATCTCTCAGAGGTAAGTACCTCTCGTGCTTGATGTCTTTCTGCCTCCGGGTTCCTGAACTACCGAACCGGGCGGACCTAACCCCTCACCAACGCAACCACCCAGTATCTAACTGACTTGCCTGCACCAAGCAGGACCCAAGACAAGCTCTCCTTATTGCCTACCAGACTAGAAAAAGACCTGTTAGGTCAAAACACGCATCGGCACCACTTGCTATGCCATCAATTGGTGATTTCAAGAGAATAAAAAATTGGCAAAAAATGGAAACCACCAACCTTGTGGAATTGCATTTGTCTTGCGCCAAATGAGCAATGGGGTAAATCCCATCATACCAAACAGCACACGAGCCGATTGAGTGGAAACCATAACAATTCTCGCTGTATATTTTACTAGTAGTAGTTCGTAGCCCTGTATTTGTTCCATTGGACATGTTCTGATTTGCAGGGTGGTTCTGGTTATTAGGGAGACTCTGCCTCCTTGGGTGTTGGTTCTGTCTGTTCTGTGGATGCTAAAACATGGGGGGATAGCAGGAGCTAAGAGTGGGTCTGCAGCAGGGTGTAGCCATGTTTCAGTGGCCACCAGGATATCGAGTTGTTGGCCCACAATGAGGTTGTGTATTTCTATGGCATGAACTCTGAGGGATTGTGCATTGATGAGTGCGCCTTTGAAAGTGGATGTGGGGGTATGAGATGGTGTGTTTCCAGGACTATTACATAGGTTGGGGGCGTGAGTATTAGTTCTGGATTTGGTTTGGGGTTTGATGGGTTTCTTGGAGTGGTCTTTGTATTGGCGGTTATGTGAATTAGTGTCTGGTTTACCAGGCAAGTTTGTGGAGAGAGTGGTGACTCATGGGGTTGTTTTAATTATGGCCCTGAGCCTATTAAGCCTGTCAATACCCAGGTTGGGTATAGTCTTGTTATTAGTTGCATGTATGTGGACCTGATTTGACTTCCCAAATTGTACTTATGCTCCACACTTAGGAAATCTGTTCTAATTTCATATCTGAAAATTCTACAAAGCAGTCCTATAGAAAATATTTGGAAATCAAAGTCAAACTGGAATGGCTTTGTCACCTTTATCGTTTTGTATTGACATGGGAACATTTTTGTTTGGAGGTCATCGAGTATGCAGAGATCAATGGGATTTACAATTGAAACTGAACACTAATACCTTATGCAGTAGACAGTTTGATCTTTCTCGTATTTCGGATTTCAACCTACCAACTGTAAGTGATCTGTCCCAAACCTTGTGACTGTGTCTCTGGCAAACAACTTTACAATTATGACCCCAGATAAAACCTATTCATAGGATAATACCCAAGTATTTTATCCAGCAACTGACATAAAATATACGATATCAATTACAGAATGGGAATGTTTTCGGTTTATTTTTATGCATTAACCCGTAGGTATCCCTTCCTCGAAAATACAAGGGATGTACAAAGGCAGAGGGCTACTGCCAATGAGTTCCAGTGAATAGGAACACAAAGGGAGAAGCCATGCTTATGAGTTCTTTCTCTTGTAGTTTTTGTAATCTTAGGTCTTAAAATAGGAACATTGTATCTCCCATGCCACCAGCGATTTGAAGATGTTCAGCTTACTACAGACGTTTTTGCAACATTGTAGCTCTATAAATAATACAATCTGTCATGAAGAAAATAAGCGATTCCAATGGGAGCCAAAACAGCAAACCTAAAATAGGAGAGACATGATCGAACATACTCCTTCTGTCCCCTATCTTTGCTGCATCATGAAATAGTCTGCAGATGTGCTAGCATAGGTTTTGGAACCCTACTCAGAAGAGCATTCCCCCTCATCAATGCTGGCAAAATCTGATACTTGCAAACAGCTGGAAATGTACGTGGTGGCCGAACATTTCTTTAGTAGATGGAGCTGAAATTAGGCAGCCTGAGCCTATTTTTCTACATGCATTTGAAAACTCAGTTGGAAATCTAAGAAAACACCCAATGATTTATATACTCTAGATAGTTTCTGATCAAAGGTGCTGAGTGCCAGACCATTCAGCTTGTTCTCTATCAGTTCTCCCTTTTCCCTCCAGATGAATTCAAAAGGAACTGCATTGTCTAAGGGTTTAATTTTAGAGAGATGCAGGCCCTCCAGGCCTCAATGCAGACAAGACAATCCCCAAAGCGGTGGACATCTGCAGAGGATGGAGCTTTCAGAGTTGTCTGTCATCAGCATATTGGTGGATGGAATCCACCCTGCTGCGTCATTAGCCCTCACAGGGCCTCCAAATACATAATATATATGATATGAGATCATATTTATCCCTGAGGCACACCACATGTCACCAAGTGACCAATTTTTCTACCTAGACTAATTGCCTTTGGCCAGAGAGGAAAGGGGTAAACCACTCAGAACTTAACCCCCATCCCCATGAGCTGCACAAACATGCAAATGAGTGCCTTATGGTCTACACCAAGAGGTCCAGTAACACAAGCAGGCAGGATCCAGCATCCTCCAACAATTGAAGTGTATCATCAACCACCTTGAGGGTTGCTGTTTAAATGATGCATCGAGTGTAAAAGCCTGATTGATGGGCTTGACGTAGGTTAGCATTTTGCAAATGCTGTTACACCTGAAAAGCCACTTCCTTCTAAATTATCTTCCCTAAGAAAGTCAGAAAGAGACTAGATGTATCAGCCACTTGGTCCCCCAAACATGATGGTGTATCTGAAAACTACCCACAGTCAGTCACTGACAACAGTGGAACCTAATGAGGGACAGCTTGCTCACCCTGTTAGCGCAGGAGACCACAGCATAGATGCATGTAGAGTGCATCCTAATAGTCTTAGAATTGTGGTTAACTTCAAAGGTTCCTGCTAGCATTCTCTATTGATGAAACAGTTGTTTTTTGAGACTTACATTAATCTGTAATTCTAGAGAGGATTTTTCGGGAGACTAACATACTTAGGGCCTCATCACGAGTTTGGCGGTATCCGGGTGCATATATCGCCGAGCGTTGTTTGCGTTAACGCTGTGAGTTGTGGCGCAAACAACGCCCCATCACGAGTTGGTGGGCATGCCCAAACGAAACGGGTGTCAACGCAAATAGCGCCCAGTGTTAATAGTGGCTGAGAACCCAAAAACTCAGCGTATATTGCATTACCGCCGGTGTCCTGCGCGAATAGCGCCGCAGAAAATGCATCACCGCCGGAAAGGGTAACAAAGCGGTGGCCATTTTGGAAATCACAATCCACCCAAAATTGCAGCCCCTGGAAGCCATCCACACCAAAAAACCTCGAAAAATGGCTAAGGCACGTGTGAAGGGCAAGTCTGCCCTCTAAAGGGTGCGGAAACCCATGTTTTCCGACTCAGAACTGTCAATACTGGTGAAAGAGGTAATTTCCCACCAGGATGAGTTCTATGGGCCACAACAAAAAAAGACAGGCTCACAGTGGTGCACCTAGATCTAGATATGGACATCCATCAGCCAGAAGGTCACTGTGGCAGGCCGTCTCCCTACGGATGGAGAGGACTGCCACAAGCAATTCAATGACCTGCGGGTCTGTGCCTGGGACCTCTTGGCCCAGCACATGAGTGAGTCCATGGCGACTGTTGGATGGCCACCACCACCGGAGCTGACACTATGGGAGGAGCAGTGAACCACCCTCATTGACATAACATCCATTGAGGGAGTGGGTGGAGTGGAGGCCGGCACCCAGGCGGTTGTAGGTGAGTCACCCCCCTCTCACAAACAGCATTGTAACTAGGCCCCTACTCCATCCCTGGTGTGAATGTCCGACAGCTGGGCACTGTGAGTGTGCAGTGTTTTTGACCGACCACAGCCACCCACGACTTCACCCTTGTACTAGTGCACCCATGAAGATCCCAGGTATCCAGAGTAGTGAGTAGGGCAGCCAATGGACACATGCAAGCACCATGGCACATACATCCATGGCGTGGGTACAGCAACGTCAGGTGGGCATGTGCAGTAGCAACCACCCCACACATACAAGGGCATGCCAGCTGTGCATTTGCATCAGATATATTTAAATGCTATCCCAACAAGCCCGAACTGTTTACCCCACCCACATAGTATGCCCCAGTAATACTAACAATGTGAATACTAAACAGGTCAGGGCCAAGCATGATTGAAACTGTCCTGTCCACCCCCTTGGTAAACCATGAAATGCATGAAAATAATTTGAGGTGCCCTGTCCTCATGCCATACCCTATGTACCCTACAGGCCCGTAGGCATCATCAGAGGGCAATGTGGATGACGAGGAGGCAGGCCCATCCTGACGTCTGCCCAGACATGCCTCCACCAGCACCACCACCCCGCAAAGGGCCCAGCACGATAAACCAAGGTGGACAACACACCCCACCGCACAAGGGGCTCGCCACCTCAATGCCCCAAAGTCACCAGGGGCTCACCACCTCAACGCCCCCAAGCCACCAGGGGCTCACAGGATGCAGAAGTTGCCATGAGAGAAACCACCCCAGAGGATGCCGACTCATCCTGTGAAGAGCAACATGCTGTGCCTCTGTCGACACCAATCCACAGTGCAGAGCAGCATATAGACACTCCTGAAGGTACCCAGGAGCATGTTCAGAGTCCAAGCCACAGTCTACATGTCTGTGCGCGCCGCCGTTGTGCACACACACCAGTGGCGGATGATGACACACCCTCATATGGGTCACCTGCTGGCAGCCCCTCCATCCACGGAAAGGCCCGCTAGACAGGCCACCATAACAAGCAACAGCACCCCCACCACCCCACGTAGACCTGCCAGGCACAGCAGCCTCACACGTAACACATGAACAGGTTCGGGCACTGCAGTCATGGCACAGCTGGATGTGATTTGAGGCACGTCAGAGGAGGATAGAGGGCATGGCTATCAAACACAGCCGCCACAACAAGGCCATTAGCAATGCAATTTGGGGGGGCTGCAAAAACCATGGAGCACGACAATACCTGCAATCATGAAGTTGTGGAGGGATGTACCGCGGCACTCACAGGGTTTGGCCAGAGAGTATGTTAACTATACAAGGTGCAATCTGCACATGCAGAACAGATGCGTGAGGCTAATAACCTCCTCCGCCAGAAGCTGCAGTTGGCTGAATCGCTGCCATCCACCCAACAACCCCCACCAAGGGCTCTTTACAGGGATCACCCAGGGGTTTTTTACTGCAGCATTTGAACAGAGCTCACCTGAAGGCAGACGACGTGGAAATGGACAACGTCCTTGTTAGATGGGGAATGCACAGTTGGCCTGGGGCCGGGGACATGGACCTATGTGTACTGTGTTGGGGAGGGGGCATGTGTGCTGGAGAGTTGGTGGGGGTAGGAGGCTAGTTTCATGCTAATTAAAGCCTGTTGAAACATGACAGAAAGCTTGGACATTCAAGATTGTGTTCAAGTATTGTTTATTTTACAAGTGCTTTTGGTGACATCCACCAAATCAAAATAAATTGTGATTCAATGCCTGTGTGGCCAACCTCCCCTCTCTCACCCCATCCCCGTGTGCATTAGCCCCAGCAACGGGCACATGGTCATCGTCACTCAGCATCAGGTGGTAGCGGCACCTGCCTACGGCATTAGATGTTGTGCAGCATGGAACAGGTGAGTACAATATTTCCACCTTTATCTGGCGCATACATCTGTGCCCCTCCAGTAGGGTCTAGGCATCGGAAAGTTGCCTTCAACAAACCAAATGTCCTTTCCACACATATGCGGGTTTGACTGTGGGCATTGTTATATGCTATCTCTGCCGAAGTTTGTGGATTCCGCACAGGGATCATCAGCCATTTGAGCTGCGGGTATCCTGAATCACCTGCATGGGATGAAATGTGTACGTGAGGCCTAGGTTGCTTCACTAGGTGTGCAAGGTATATGCATCAATACACTATGGACCGTGGTCATCGATGTGTGCAACAGGTACATGTAATGTGATTGCCTGATTGTTATACATCCATCAACTTTAGGGACATGCATAATCTGACCCGTACATGCAGCTTGTGTCATTGAGTGAGGTGTTCTGTGGCAGGTTACATTTGCATGCACTTGTTGTTAATGGTCTTGCAGCAGTGGATGATGACCTGTGTGTATGGAATTGTGTGGGAAAACAAGTACCGTAATGTTACCACTTGCCCTTTGATTATTGTGTATTCATGTGCCCCGGGTTTGCTCTGCAATGTGCGCCATGTACCTTGTAGCCCACTTTCTACATGCACCACCCCCAGGGTTTGATTGGCACAGTGCTGCATCCATTACTTCAGGATGAGGCTCCCGTCATGACTGCCTGTTTACGGCCACTGTTCATTTGTATTGGGTTGTGGCCGTCTCAGTGGCTGGTGTGCCGTTGGCATAATATTTTATTTTTTTGCACGCATGCAAATGGACATTCAGGGGTCACTCTCTCAGGGATGTTAATGTTCGTGTTTTTTCAGGATCATCTACAGTGGTTTTGTGGATGGGTATTGCATTCATCTCACTTTGCATACCTATGTGGTGCCCTGGGTGAGGTTGCTCTTGTGTGTCAGGGTGAGAAGCAGCACTGCAACACAGATAAGGTACATTGTGGTTGTTGTGTGTTTTGACAAGTGTGTGCCCATCACCTTCTGTGGGTTCAGGTGGGGTGGCCGTGAGCTGGTGTCCTTGTGTACCACACATACATGGAACTGGTGCTGTGAGGGCGCTGGCTGTGGCTCCTGGTGGCATGCAAGGCTTCATGTTGGTCTGCCCCCTCCCTTACATTTGTGTACTTTGACATGCATTTCAGGCAGAGTTTGTACTCACCTACTATCTATGTGTGTTGGGCTCTGTGTATTGTCTGCGCTATTACAGCCGCCGCTATTCAAGTTGGCTGTAATAGCGCCAGCTTTAATATTGATTACAGTCGTGATCTGGCGGAGTGGTATTGGCAATGCTAATACTGTTACCACCGGATTTAAGGGCTACCACCCAACTCGTGATGAGGCCCTTAGTGCTTTACTCTATGTACCAATCCATCTAGTATTCTCCTTTCGTGCCCCTTCTTGAATGTTCTAGTGCAAGTTATAACAAAAAGGCGGTGATCAAAAAAATATACCACTATTGTCACTTTGGCCTGTTCACTTTTAATGCAAGAATAAGTGTGATTATACTGGAAAAGATAGCTCCTGGCTAGTGGGTATGATATGAGAGGCCAGTTAGGACCCTGAAAGCAAAACATGTGAACATTCAAGAGTGTTCTGTGTGGGACCCCGCCCTTGTCTTAAGGTAAGCAGTGTTTATTATAAATACAAAAGCCTGAACGTGGCATGTCTTGGATCCTATACAAAAGCCTTAATGCGGCATGTCTTGGATCCTTTAAAAGTATGCCCTAGACACGCAAGATTGAGGAATCAAACGCAGCTTTGTTGTGTCTTTAGGAAGTAACTCTGAGACATTTGTTTGGGGTGCAGTATGTGACGCTGCCCTGAGCTGAGCACACGCCGTATGGGAGTAGCTTCCTTGGTACAGCACACTATCTACAGCTGGTCTCCTCTCCGGCAGTGTCAATAGTTTATATTTGGCCACAAGAAAGCAGGTTGACACCGCCGGAGGCGACTGTGGACTTTACTGCCTTTGAGCCTGCGGCAGTAGTCCAAAGGCTGAATTAAGTTAAAACTATTACTTGATTGGACATTGAGCTGTGTGGTTCTGTTGATTTCCAGCTGGGAAAATTAAGGACTTGCCATAACTAAACCAGTGTCAAAGGGAAGAAAACTCAAGGAAAACGTGGCAGGAGCCTGACAATGAATAAATCAAGGGGCAACTGCATTGCTTGTCAACACAGCAAAAATAAAGCCAACGAAGCATCTGGCCTACCGGTAAATACCTCACTCCTTGGAATTGTGGAACAGGACTCCATTACATTCATAGATAATAATAGGTCACTCCTTAAATTATGTCAAGTGGCTAGAAGGAGCTCCATGGTACCAGGAGACCCTGAGCCTGATAATCTGTTGTCCTCTAATCTTTCCTGCACACCTGATTTGGAAAACTTAATGAAATCATCTGAATCAGCCACAGATGAATCTGACAGTGAAGGGGATATGTTGGTGGTAGAATTGGGGGGGAAATAAATTGAGGATGGGAGTGGCCCTCACCACAGGAACAGAGGATTGGATGTTTCGGAGACCAAAATTGATGCCCTCTTTCAGCTTTGTGCCAGGATGGCAGAGGAGCAAAAATCTTTAAGGGAGGATGTGGCTGAAATAACATTTCTATCAAAAAATGCTAAAGCCCCGATATTGGAGGAGTTCATTAATCAAAACACAAATCATACAGTAACTGCCACTTTGTCACCCAGAAAGAACAATCTTATTCAAGAAAGGGCATATGTGGTGGCAGAATCAGACAGCAGGGCATTAGAAGCTATCCACGCTATCCGCACTGAACTCTCCTTACTGAACGCTCCTCAGTCTCCCCCTAGAAAGCTTAGATGAATAAAGAAGGCAAGTAGGTCTAAAAAAGGAATTAATCTCCCTCAAAAGAAAGCAAAGTTGGCAGCTAGCTGTAAACAGAAATGCCTACCAAAGGAAAAGGCTCTAATTAGAGTGACCAATACCCTACCAGAGGGTGAGACTAGACAAGTTATTTTAAGAGGCCCGATGGATGGTTGGGTATCCAAATCCCTGAATCAGCCCCTTACTAATGACAGCCATGGGCTAGATGGACAGGCAAGGGGTAAGCAAAGGACGCTATTGACTATCATGCAATGGCAGGTACGACAGCCTATTAAGCTGACTAAAGAAATACAGGAGAACACCATAGTCAGTTCTGAATACCAAAAGGCAAGTCTGGAACTGATTGTAACTCATGAAACCTTGGAGGCAGGCGATCCACCAACTTGGGCGGGCTGGGTGGAGCAGCTCAGACCACGATCTAGGACCAAGGAGACCCATATGAATAATCCAACATGGTGCGCTGAATTGACTCAAATTAAACTAGTGGAGAAAAATATGTCAGCAAATAGCCCTTTCCTAAATAGATCATGGCTTCTGGAATTATTCCCCATGATATCAGACCTAGCCTCAATCACCACTAAAGTTCTTGTAAAATTGGAACTGCCTAAATTCAATAGTGTAACAATTGGGTGGTGATGACCTGTGTGTCTCCTATTGTAGTGGATAGGATTTGCAAAAATGTGCAGGCATTGAGAAAGCTTGGCTTTGAGACTCAAGTATTCATCCCTGCACTTCATACAACTCTTGAGCCTAAAAGGAAGGAGTCATAGGGAACAACAGCCTAGCCATTGGACCATGGTTGCTAATCCAGATCCTAAGAGGCAAACGGGAAAGGGGGAGGACATTCTTTCACAATTGTGAATTGAATTGGCAGGAGAAATGGTTAAGCCATAAAGGGAAATGGTTAAGCCATAAAGGGATATCAATCTTATCTTGGAATTCGAGAGGACATGGGTCCTTTTTTTTATGAAATGTCGAAACAATGAAGGTTTTGAGAGACCTGTCTTTTTTCTGTTTACTAGAGACATGGCTCTGTGATTCATTTGCAATGGATGGTAATTCTTTAATTTTCCACTTGGCAATTCCCCATGTAAAGGGCAGAACTAAAGGTGGCCTATGTATGGGGGCTAAAGTTACTCTCAACATGGTTGAATTCACCCCTGGACCTCCACACCCACATTTTTTGGCAGCATCCATTTTGAATCTTGGAGACAGTTCCCTACCTATCCTGATGGCTACATTGTATGACCCCCCTGAAGGGGCTCTGTCATTGGAAATTATGGACATCTTGATGGGAACTTTGAGAGCATGGGGGGGTAAATATCCAGGTGGGATGGTGTTGGTAACTGGGGATTTTAACGTTGATTGTATTCAAGCCGAACAGGGAAGGAGGGGAATGAATATGGGTATTCGGTCAAGGGTTGGTGTGAGAGCAATGGAATGAATGAGAGTAATGGCGGAGTTGAATCTTGTTCCCATACAGATAGCTAATGAGTTAGAGATCCCTACATCGTCTAACTGCAAGCATAGCACTTGAATAGACTTCATCTTTAGGAACAATCTAGGACGGAGTTAATTGCCATTATTGGAAATTAGAGGCACAAAGGCGAGTGATCATGCAATGCTAATAATGTCCATTGAGAAATTAAATCAAGTAGCAAGAAGCAGGTTGAAGGGAGAGGTAGAGGTCAACTCAGGAGGCAATCGCCTCTGTTGGTCATCTAGAATGATAGACAAATACAATGCTCTTCTTAGAAATCAGGATTTGGCAAGTGATGGGTATAAATCACAGGATACCATATTGGAAACCATCTGCAAAGTTACTATGGATGTAATGACAACTAGGAAAGTGGCCGCTCAAAACACTTTGACCAAATCATCGCTAGAAGGAAGAAAGAGTTAAAGTCTGCCCTACGAGCAGTGGGAAAAGATTATTGTTGGTCAGAGCTGGAAAAGAAAAAAAAGATAACTAAACTGAGGAAAAACTATAAAATATGGGTGAGAAATCATTGGGTCTCATGAAATGACGAGGGTTGGAAATACCTGAACAGTCTTATTAAAACAAATGATTCAAAATAATTCTGGTACTGACTGGGGAGTTCCCAAGGTATGTTCAATCGATCAAGGGAAATAGCAACTGTAACAGAAGCAAAATGGGTGGAGTACATCAAGAAGTCTTTTATTGGTCACCATAGTGTGCTCCAGGAAGCTAGGCCCATGGTAAATTCCATGGTCAGTGAATGTATCAAAACGGTAGATGTAGAGGCGAAAATCAATCAATTAAAAGCATCTAATGCAGCCGGCCCGGATGGACTCACTAATTTGGTACTGAAGGCAGATGCTGAATTGTGGGAACATATCCTAAAACAAGTGTATACACATATGTGTCAAACAGGCGACATCCCTGAGACGTGGATGAATGCCATTCTATTTCCCGTCTTTAAAAAGGGCCCGCATGATATCCCATAATACTACAGCCTTTTAGCGATGCTTGATTTTAGTGGGAACATTTTTGCCAGCATTTTGCTAGAAATACTCTCTTACTGGGTAGCCCAAAAGGAATTGTTAACCAACCATCAAACCGGCTTTAGGAAGGGGTGCTCAACAATTCACCCAATTTGGACATTAGTTACGTTAATATCTGATATTCAACTCAAGCCGGGCACGGCTTTATATGCCTCTTTTGTGGATTTCTCTTCTGCTTTGATAGCGTGGATAGAGAGAAATGATGGGGGATGTTGGAAGAATGGCAAATCGACCCCTCCTTGCTGTATTTTTATAAAAGCTTTATATAGTGAAACAGTGGTCAAAACCTGACTCTCCCAGGATGGGGAATTATCTAATCCCATTCCAACAATGAAGGGTTTGAAACAGGGATGTGCCTTTGCTTCCCTGTTTTTCAACCTTTACTTGTCACAGCTTGCTAAGAGGTTGGGGGAAGTGCTGAACTCTCTACCGCAATACGGGAATAAGGGCCTGGTATGTATTTCATACGCGGATGACTTTGTTGTTCGGGATAGTACAAAAATTGGACTACAACGTTCCCTTCAGGCCCTCTTGGAATTTGCATCTGACCTTGCCCTGAAACCAAACATCAAAAAAACTAAAGTCATGGTGTTTGGGAAAGGTGCAGGAGTGAGCAATCATTTTGACTGGAGGTTGGGAGGGAAAAAAGTGGAAGTGACCCATGAGTATAGGTATTTAGGAATCACCATTAGGGCTAAATTCTCTGGTACCTGTTTTTTGGAGGAGGCAACTCAAAAAGCTTGGAAGAAATTGCTCATATTAGGAAAGACAATTGACTCCCAAGGGGCTAGATGCATAGAAGCCAAGATCCTAGCTTTCAAGTTATCAATTGTGCCTTCTATTCTATATGCCCTCGAATTTTTCCCACCGAAATGGGTAGCATCTTTTGGCAAGCTGAAGGGAAAGATTTTACAATCTATGCTAAACCTACCCTCTGGCACTCCAATACAGGCAATTAGATTGGAATTAGGGCTCCCCTCACTTTGTATGTTATGGTCCCTAGCATCCTGTAATCTTTGGGCTAAGATAAAATATGCATTAGGGGGGTTCGGAAAGTTTACTTTCACTCACCCTCCAACATGCTAGTATATACCCGATGAGTGAATGGTTTAGTAATTTAGGCAAAAGGGTCACGAGATACCTGGAGGATATTGGTGTTACCCCAATTCTGGAAACTTGGCTGGGATTTAACCTGGCAAGGATTCTGGTAAAAGCAAGGGACTACAATACTGTACAGGCTCTAACTCGCCTCAATACATTGAGGAAGTTCCGGGAATATACTCAACAATCTTTTGTAATGGGTAGCCCTAAATCCTACTTAACAAAAAAGGTGGTATCCTGCCCTGATTAGGTTCATCCTGTCAGTTAGGTTCCAGTCAATACTGGTATTTAAAAATACAGGGGCGTGGACAGGAATCCCTTATGATAATAGGCTTTGTAGATTATGCGGGAACGCCATTGAGTCAGCCAGGCATGTGTTAGTTCAATGTGATGTTTTAGAAAGCAATTATGGCCATGCCTACGATAAATATCAAAATCCTTCCTTCGATCAATTCTGGAGTGCTCTCTGTGGGGATGAATCACTTGTGTTATCAACAGCGGCCATGCATGTCTGGGAATTAGCCTGTAGAAATGATTTTATGCTTGGAATTGGTTTTGACCTCTTGTATTTGGGCGGCTGCACTAATTTTATGATGGTAATGTATTAATCCATATTCGATTGTAAAGTTTTATTGTGTATTTTATTGTATATTTTATATGCCTTGTATGTGTCAGTGAGAAAAGGTTGCAATGCAATCAAATGCACTTTAAATAAAAATTAAAAAATACAAAAGTGAGTCTTCAAGTCCAATTGGATTACCAATGGAATAGTCATAGCGCAAAGAGGGGCTGTAATCATAACGCTTAGACGAAAAGCTAGCTAGTGCTTACTATTGTACTTCAATACTTTTAGAGTCTGTTAAGAACACACCATATCCTTATGGGTGAATATGCATCCTATCTAGTGAAACACTAACAAGATTCAAACTAATATAGGATGTGAACACACTTAAGAATACCACCGTTTGACGGATATAGGTATTTTGAATGAGAAAAGTTGTTCAGAAAATAGAATGGAAATAATATAAACAATTTTAAAAAAGAATGATTCATTAAGTCATTCACTTCGGTTCAAGTATTAATTTCAGTTTCTGCCAATCATGATTCAGACATTCGTCAGAGGCAGACACACAGACTTGCTGCTGCATGTATTTAAACAGTGCCTCACCATTCACAGACATTCAGATCAGTGTTTGGCTACATGGAAAAAGTGGATTCGTCAAATCACAATGAAGAAGACACATACAAAGACTTAAAATATTACTTATTCGATGTGCAGTTGACAATGACTGTTTAATTTTAACATGAAACTATGTAAAGGCAAGAGAGAATATAACTTTAATTATTGATTGATTATGTGATTAAATAATGTTAAGTCATTCTTGCACCCAGGATTTATCGAGACACAGTGCACTGAGGCAATGGTAACTAATGTTAATTCTGTAAAGTTGTACCACCAACTAAACCAGGTTGCCATTATATAAACCTTTGTTCACTGCCGATATGCTTTGTTTGGATTTGATTATTTTACGAATTATTTTGCTTGCTTAGGCCAGTAAAAGTCATCACATTGATCATTCAACCCCACAATTGCTAAAGGAAGAGCATGAAATGGCCATGGCAGATGTATTTATTTGTTGTTTGTCAGCTTAACTGAATACAATTGACCTAACATACTTGCATACTTAAGCAAAGGGGTTACCATGTATAGAAATACGAGCCTCTCTACGCAAACAAACAATTCTAGATCACAGACACATGGCACAAGAGGCAGCATATAGTAGAAATAATGTATACATTTAATAAAAACCATATGCATGGTGCCATCTAGGATAATCTTTCACTGGATTTTTGGCAAAATAAGAGCTCTTTTCTGCCCATGTGATTGGACTACTTATTGAGTAAACTAGGTTTTAGACATTGGCCCTCATTACGAGTCCGGCAGGAGCCATGCCGGTAAAAACGGCAGGCTGCCACTGGACTCAGGATTTACCTGCTCCGGACTTGCCGGAATTACCGGGGCATTACAGCCCCGGTGGTGATCCGGTAATTCCGGAGCCGGCACTCTGTAAATCCCCATTTCCGTGGAGTGGGAATGGGGAAGTGGAAACACCGGCACCATGTGGAAATGGTATCGGGGTTTCCGCGTCCGTCTGTGGCCAGTGGCGTTACGCCCGCCAGGTCGGACCTGGCGGGTGTAACACCACATGGCCACAGAACTTGTAGTTAGCTGGTCTGGAAAACGGTGCCGGTATGGTTTTACCGGCACCGTTAAATCCAGACCGGCTAACTTGTAATGGGGCCCATTGTTTACAAATGGATGCGCAATTCTGGTACATCGAAATTAGAAAATATTTGATGATAGTGAATATATAACACATTAGTTATGTCTTGAGATCTGTGTTGCTTGAGTGAATGATGTCATTGGCCCTCATTACGACCCTGGCGGAAATCGCGGTGCAAAATGCACCATGGAGCACGGCGGAAAGCTGCCGATAGCGCCATGGGGGTTGGCGGATTTTCCGCCCCATTCCGACCTTGGCGGGGCGGTAAATCCCCAATCCCCATTTTACCCTTCCCCATTCCCATTTTTGCCCCATAGGGTATAATGGGAGTGGGGAAGGCGTTAATTACGCCACCGTAAAATACGGTGGCGTAATTAACAACAAGGTCCCGTAGCGCCATGGATTTCTCCGCCCGGAAAAACCAGGCGGAGAAAGGCTCCATGGCGCTACGGGAACTCGTAGTAGGGCGGACGGGTCCGCCGCGAATAACGCTGGCGTAAACCCACTCCGCCAGGGTCGTAATGAGGGCCATTGTGAGGATGTTCCCGAGTGCCTGCCATGTTTGCGTGTGAAGGAAGATTACGCCTGCTTACTGCGCAGGGAGTCTTGATTCTATTAAAGACTAGGAGGCGAGCATTATGCTTCAACTTTTTTATTAACTACTTCACAGCAGTTTCAACAAACAAGGAAAAAATTATCAAAAAGGTCCTTCAATACTCCTTTTTCTCTTTTTTTCCTTTCTTAAACTACAACTCCAAGTGTCTCTGTAGTTTTTGCTAGTGTCCACCCAGTCCATGTATTACTTGCTTCCTGTAGGCCCCTCCTCTTCTTTGAGTGCTCTGAACTGCACCCTTGACAAACTGTAAGTGACAAACGTGTCAAATTCAACGTTGGCCTCCTGCGTGCCTTGAACTCGCCATGGCTGGCTGTGCCTTTCTGTACTTCTTCGGGTCTGCTGCTCTTCTGGCTGCCCGCTCAGTTATTATTCTGGTCATCTCCTGCGGGCATACAAGACATATTAGGGTGGCGTTCCTGTACTGCTAACTATTTAGCGTAGATATACATTTAAAGTTACACAGTACATGCAATAGGGTGGGAAATTAATGATCGCCTCCTAGTCTTTAACAGAATCAAGACTCCCTCCGCAGTAAGCAGGGGTAATCGTCATTCTATGTCAATACTGGAGGTGAGCATTATGCTTCTTCAAAGCTTCCCATCACAGTTGTTGTCAACCTTTCAATTGGCTTAAAATAAAATGTCTTAAAAGTAGCATCACTGGCCCAATCTGCCGCTTGCATAATATCTTGCAGAGGTGCTCTTACTGAAAACGCTTTTGATGCCATAGCTCCTCTCACAGAGTACGCCCCATATTTCTATAAATTGATGCCTGCTAGCTGCATGACTTCTCGCACCCACCCAGCTATGGTAGCTGTCGCTACTGCTTGAAAAGGCTTCCTGTGCACTATTAGCAGCTGTGTGATGCCGGCTGGCCTAAATTCTGCCGTCCTGTTCTTGTATTGTTTAATACATGTAGCTACCCACCATATCGTATTAATTAGGCATATCGGGGTAATGAACAGTCGTAGAATTTAACTTTGTCCTCTTTACTATAGTAAATGTAACTCCTTCCGGCCCAAAAACTTTCCTGTGCACTTCTAATGCTCTGACTTCTGCCACTCATTTACAGGACATTAGGCACAATAGCATCGCTAGTTTCCCTGATACCTGCTTCATTGTCAGTTATCTATTCGCTGGCCAACTCACCAATAACTGTAGTACTATTGTGACGTCCCATAGCTGCAGGTATCTCGGCTCTGGGAGTACTTTAAATCGCGCTCCTTTAATGAGTCTGATCACTGTTAGATGTTCTCCTCCTGCAGCCCACTCAATGGGCAGGTGACCCGCAGACATGGCTGATCTGTATACTCCTATGGTTCTGAAAGCTTTACCATCCTGCAGGAGGTATGCTAAGAAATTCAGAATCGCTACTACATGCGCTGAATTGGGATGAAAATGTCTCACTCTGCACCAGCTCGACCACTTGTTCCAAGCCACGTTGTACCTCATCCGTGTGGATGGAGCCCATGATTCAGTGATGAGCTCCGCAGCTTGAGTCAAACTGCCTGGCAGAGCCCAACATCTCCTGATATTCTGCACGCAAGCAGCGCGAGACTCACTCTCAGAGGATGAAATGACCCAGCTGGGTCCGTGAGCGATTGTTCTCCGTCTGGGAGCACTTACAGGAGGTCCGCCACAAGCTCCATCAGGTTCAAGAACCACACCTGCGATTTCCACATAGGAGCTACTATTACTAGCTCTGCTCTCTCTCTGAGACACTTCGCTAACACTCTGCTCAGCATCATGAACAGGGGAAAGGCATAATGAACTCTCCCTGTCCAATCTTGCAGAAAAGCATCTGTACCAAGCGCGGTTGGGTCTAGTCTCCAACTGAACTAGTTACTCGTCTGGGCGTTGAGTCTGGATGTGAACAGGTCGGTGTGATTTGGTCCCCAGAGGAGATCTCAGCTTCCAATCGCTGGAATCCGACAGATATCATGAGTTCCAGTCCACTACAACGTTGAGCTCCCCTGGCAGATATTCTGCTGTCATTGACATCCCTGACTGCAGGCAAAAGTGCCAGAAGTCTTTTGCTAGCTGCGCTAGCAGTCTCAATTTGGTACTTCCCAGATGATTGATGTACCTGACTGCCGATATATTGTCCATTTTGAGAAGGACACATGAACTGACTTTCCCATTCGTGAAAGCTTTAATCGCGAAGGAGCCCGCCAGCAGCTCCAAGCAGTTTATGTGGAGGTTCAGCTCCTCTGCGCACCATTTCCCTCCTGTCTCTAATGATCCACATCTTGCGCCCCATCCTACTCGGCTGGCGTCCGATTCTACTAACAAATCGGGACTATCTCTGAATATGGGACAACCATTCTAGGCATCCATATTCTTCAACCACCACTCTAGTTCTGTGACAGACTCCTGATCTAGAGGAACTATTTGGTGATACCTCAGATCCTGGCGAAGTTGTTTGATCTTCAGCCTCATCGCTGCTGCTACTGGTTTCATCAGTTTGTAAACGCCCAAGGCGCTGACGCTAATCCAAATGGTATTGTCTTGAATTGCCAAATGTCCCAGCGGAAGGCTAGAAATGTTCTGAATTCTGTCTGAACTGGCACTGTTAGATGGGTGTCTTTCAGATCTATCCTTGTCTACCAGTCTCCCCCTCTCAGGGTGTCCCTCAGTTGGTGTATTACCTCCATCTTGAAGTGTCGGTATACTATCCAACTTTTTAGTTCTCTCAAGTTTATCACTGGACACACTTTCTCTTTTCTGTGCACCAGAAACCTATTGCTCACAAATCTTTGCATTGCATTGCATCTCTATCGCTCCTTTCTGCTCAAGCTGGCTCAGCTCACTGTGCAAACTGTCTAGCTCTGTCTGGGGCAAGTGTATTGTGCCTGGCCATCTCTCTTGCACTGGCTCTTCTACAAATTCTAATTGCAGTCTTGTGACTGCTTGCAATGTCCATGCATCGCTGGAAAGCGTGTGCCAGTTCTGCAAATAGCGCTGTGTCCTGCCCCCCACCGGTGGGTACCTGGGGATTCCCACCTGTGGAGAAGCCTTGGCCTCGTCCTTGTCCTCAATTTCTATGCTGCGTGGGAAACACCCTCTGCTGGGGAAGAAGGAATCTTGTTGCTTGCTCTCCCAGTGGTGTCCAGTCAAAGGGTCGAATACATTGTTTCGAATTACAATAGTTTCGAAACAAAAGGACGGAAAAAAAGGTTGAATGCCTTTTTTAAATGTAAATGTAAATGTACATAACTGGCGAATTTCTGGGTTTTTTCAGTTTTACTTGGAACCATAACACCCCTTTAACAAAACATTTTCACTGAATTTCATAGTTTTTTAATAGCGCAACTTAACCATAATGTCCCTTTAACAACGTTTTTCCATTGAATTTCATAGGTTTTTATTAGTGCAACTTAACCATAATGGGCCTCATTGCGAGGTTGGAGGTGGCCATGGTGGTATTAGCTACCCCCTTACCGCATCCGGGTCTGGGTTCTCGGAATAGGGACTTTCCGGGTAATTCCAACCTTGGAGGACCCGGTAAGTCCCCATTCTGAAAACCATTCCCCATTCCCATCCGAGCCCCCATAGGGCTCAATGGGAATGGGGAAGGAGCTAATAACGGGCCCACAAATAGTGGGCCCGTTATTAGCTCCCTGGTCCCTTAGCGGCTCCCGCTAAGGGCGGCTGTTAAAAACAGCCGGCCTTAGTGGAACCCGCTAAGGGACCTCCGAATACGAAGGTAAGGGGTTACAGGCACTGGCATCCTTACCGGTGCCAGTAACCTCTTACCTCCTACCTCGTAATGAGGCCCAGAGTCCAACTTAACCATAACGTCCCTTTAACAAAGTTTTTTCTGTGAATTTCATTGGTTTTTATTAGTGGAACTTAACCATAACGTCCCCTTAACAAAGTTTTTTGATTGAATTTCATAGGTTTTTAATCATAATGTCTACAAACATCTGACTTCATTGCAGACCTTCCGGAGGGTGCCACATGACCATATGCTAGCGCGTGGCACGATGACGTGTCCGAGAACCCGTCCGCACTTCACGATAAGATCCGTGCTTCACAGACAGTTCGCACTGCATTTTCTACTGATCTAGGAACTTTCAACTTCAAAATCTCCCTTGCACAGCTCCAACACCTATGCCTACTCATCAATTAACAATCTAGTACACAGTACGTACTTTTAGCAAAACTGCTATTTATCTTAAAATGGAATCAGCTAATTCCATCCCTCCTCCCCAAGAGACACCAGCACTGGTGTAATCAAGGAGCATGAGAAACACTGCCCCCTACCTTAGAAATAAAACACACGCAACATTTTCTCATGTCCACCTGCCCCTCAATATTAGTGTTTGGTGACTCTTCCCTCATTTCCCTCCCCACCTTTCGTTCTAAGCTCTCTTGCCAAAAAGAAATGCATCCAAAAACAATAAAAGAAATGTTCCTTTAGGAACCACCTTTCACAGTTAAAAAATAGAACTAAAAAATAAACTTATAGACTCCATCTACTTTATATTTCTTAGTAAAATACATAGACTCAATAGGATTTTCCAACATTTCCATTTGCATTTTGTGTTACGTTACTGGCAATATTGTGGCGTTTATCCCCCGTTTCAGGGATGGAACAGTGGATACCGGCCTGGCAGCCCCCTGTAATGGGGGATGAAGGACATTAGCACCCTAGGTTCTCAAAGTGGGAACCCAGAGTTCTAAAAAAATAATTTTTCTTCCTACACCGGGACTAGGAAGGAAAATCCTTTTCCAAGATGGCCACCATGGAAAGGGAAGGCAGGGTTCCATACAGGGCCCCTCTTCGGTTTCCATGGCAGCCTGCAGAAGGCGAAAAGAGAACCCTATGACCATATTACCAAAAGCACATGTTTCTTCCCTTTCAAACCTATCCCAATTTCGAATAACTTTACCACAAAGCCAGTCCCAGGTGGACATGGCCACTTTAACCCCATGTGTTGTCCCTCGTGGTCATGGCCAGTAGCCTGATTGTCCGGATCATGACCTTATTCCATGACCCGGACAATCTAGCCACTGCACATGGCCACAGGCTACACATCAATCACCAAAGGTATATCACTATTTTTTGTACCTACATTATGACACTTGTCAAAAAAGAAAACATGGGCACATTTGCAAAACCATGCTTTCAGGTCCTTCTCAATGCTCCTCACACATGTTTGCTGGAAATCCACCCATGCTTTATTTTTTCTAAAGTGTCAAATGAGGCACATACAATAGTCATATAACCTAGCCCCCACTTGACAAAATCCATTCAGACTTTATGAAAACATGTATATCTAGATCTATAATCTTTTTGCAAACCTTTGTGTAGATTTGTCAAATGGCACCACATTTATAAGCTTTTACAATATACAATATTTTGGGATGCCCCCTCTAATTCTGCCCCCTCTTCACAAAATCTCACCAAACTTTGCAAAAACATTTATATCTAGATCTACTATCAGTTGGCCAAATTAAGTGTAAATTCGTCAAATGGCACATCACTTATAAGCCTTTAGATTATTTTGGGACCCCCCCTATTCACAGAATCCCACCAATCTTTGCAAGCTCATTCAGGATCAGGTCAGGAATATAATTGCACAATGACATGCAGTTCCATTAAGTGGCGCCAATGTTATAAGCCATCCAAGAACTGCTTTTCACCAAACCAGTAATGCAGAGGTGTCCGCGAACTTTCACAGGACTGTTTGCGAACATTCAAACTGTTCGCTAACTTTTGCGATGAAAAACACCTGTTTTTTTGCTTCCTGCAGCCATATTCCATCCCATCATCACCACCCCTCACCTCCCCAGAGATTATTTGATAAGTTTGAAAAGTGCAATGTTGTGTTTTTTAATATGTTTTTGCTGCGATGTCCGTGGACTCCGTCTGAAGTCCGCGAATCCAAGATGGCGGGCGTTTCCAAAAATCTGATGCACCTCACGCTTCATGCCAACCAATCAACAAACACGTTGTGTGTCCGCGGACATGACGCAAGTCTATTAGTCAATCAGTGTCCTGTCCGCAGAGCGAACAGGGAAGTGTGTCCATCGAGCGGACATAGATATCACACATTTTATTGCCTTACGTTTTGGTCGTTTAAAAAAAAACTACTGGATGGATTTACACCAAATTACGCTTTCGGGACCAAGCCGCCGCTCCTGCTACAAATTTGGTGAAAATCCGTCCAGCGGTTTGGGCTGTAGGCGTGAGCAAAGATTTTTCCCATTATGTCTATGGGAAAAAAATACATTTTGGAACCCCCCCTATAACTTTGCCCCCCCTGGACCAAACCTCACCAAACGTTGCAAAGAAAACCCAGAGTGAGCCATATACTTTTTTTTGCAAAGTTTGGTGAGAATTCGTCCAGGGGGAGCAAAGTTATGAGCCGCCCAAAAAGTGCTCTTCCTATGAGATGAGCAACTTAAGCATAACTACATGGCCACTACCGCAGGCCATTTAATATATATATTGATATATATATATATTTTATGTGGCTAGCACCTTGTCCAGTTTTGCAAGCTCTCTCCTGAGCTGTCCCACTATGTTCTGTGAATACAGTGGGCTGATAGTCTTTCTGGAATGTGCCCTTACGTGGGATTTGCTGCTTTCATGAATCAGCTTCACTCGTGAGAGATCTTTTTTTTTGTTTGTCAGCTCCGGCTGGAAATGCTGCTCTTGACACGTTTAATCCGCGTCTTGCACTCTAAATATCACAGCCAGTCCCGGCTTCAACTTTTCGCTCCGTTCGCTTCTACCGCTGTGAAAGCCGTAGTTTCCGGCTCTCGTGCGAGGTGCAATGGCTCCTCCTACCCAACGGTGAGGGCCATTCCGCTCCTCGCGATCCGCTCCGCCTCTCCAAAGGTGGCAGCGCAGAGCGCTTATGCGAGCGGTGAGGGAGAGCGAGCCCCCGGCATGTCGAGTATGCGACACATGCTCGCTTTCCCTTCACCGCGCGTTCTGAAGACTGCTTTACTAAACTATTTCCTATTCACTGGAATTAACTGCACTGCCCAATCCTAATTATGGGAAATCTTGTGCATCGCGGCGCGCTCTCTCTTCAGTAACGCTGCGCGTTGTGTGTCAAATACCATTTTCATATACTTATTAAAAGCATGTTATCATGATATATCACAGTAAATCGCTTGATCTCATTTCCTAGATACTGTTCTTTCTCTATAAATTGTATCCGTTCACAGTTAAGTTCAGTAAAACGCAATTTTCTCAGCATTGAGGAAAAAGGGTACTCATCTACTGCAGAGCAGGAAAAGAAGAGGAGGAGCGTACAGGAAGGAAGTGACACATGGACTGGGTGGACAATAGTAAGGACCACAGAGACACTGGGAGTTGTAGTTTAAGAAAGGAAAAAAGAAAAAGAAAAAGGAGTAGTGAAGGATATTTTGATAGTTATTTCCTTGTTTGTTGAAACTGCTGTGGAGTAATTAATAAAGAAGTTGAAGCATAATGCTCGCCTCGAGTCTTGACATAGAAAAGGATCCTAGCTCAGGCAGTTGGTGAGAGCTACCCTGGGTGGTGGGTGGCAGTGGGTCCTTCCTGGGGCTCTGCCCCATAACTGAGTCATTTACTTGTGCCATCGTAAAGGAACCTGTGTGAATGTACCTGCAGCCTCATGAAATCTTACTGTGCATCAGACTCCTGTTGAAATACTTGCAGCAATTGATGCACATATTTTTAAAGTACGTCTTCCAGGAAGATACTTTTATCACTATATTGAATGAAACCACTTGGTAATGAAAACATAAAATTCAAGTCCTTCAGTAAATGTACATTATGTGTGTCAAGTGGGCGATGAGCTGTTCTGACAAACTTAGGGATGAATGGATATGTTTTTGTTAAATCAAAATCTTTTATGCTCGATGTGCTACAAGTTACAAGCATGATAATATGTGTAATTATAATCAACATAGAGATATGTTATAATTGGTAGAGTAGCCCCGTGGGAGAACGAGAAGGGAAGTAATTAATAGAGTAACAGAGTGAAGAAAATGAAATCGGCATCCTTCACACATGCATGAACATGTAGCATTACATGGGAGGTGCAGATACGTGATGAAAAGCACCAGTGGAATGTCTCTGTGGGCCTGATCACGAGTTTGGCGGTATCCCGGCTAGGACACCGTCTAATTTTATTAGCGTTAGCGCCCATCGGTCCAGTGGATTTACCGCCGTATCACGGGTTGGGTGCTAACTGTTAAGCCCCATTCCCCATTGGGTCCATTGGACCTAATGGGGAAATGCCGCCGGCAGTAATTTGGCATTTTTCCAGCATGTTTACACCCAGCTATTAGCTGGGGGTAAACACGCCAGACTTGTAATTGGCCAGCCTTTAAATGCGGCGGTAACACCGTTTACGCCGCATTTAAGAGCTACCCAGTGCTTTAAGTGGGGTAAGAAATTGAGGGGGGCCCTCGTTTGGGGGCGTGGCATCCGCTGTGGGCGTGGCCTAAAAGTGCACAAATCATAGTAGGGTGCGCAAACAAATATATAAATGTAGTAGAGCATTATATATTTGTATGCGTACTAGTATGGTTTGTGTATTTTTCAAGCCTTTTTTAAACATAGCAATGTTACATATTTCTATGTTTATAAAAGGTGGCTTGAAAGTGTACAAACCATAGTAAGTTACGCACACTTGTGTGCTTACCTTACTATGGTTTGTGTACTTTTCAAGCCACCTTTCATAAACATAGACATTTGTAACATATTTCTATGTTCATAAAAGATGGCTTGAAACGTACAAGCCATCTTTTATGAAGCGTTGAGGACGGACAAAACCCAAGGTGGTTTTGTCCGTCGACAAAGCTTTATAAAAGATGCCTTGAACTGTGTACGTTTCAAGCCGTCTGTTATAAATATTTCTACGTTTATAAAAGATGGCTTGAAACGTACACATTTCAAGGCATCTTTTATAAAGATTTGCCAAAGGAGACAGGCACCTCGGGCTCAGAGAGCCCAAGCGTCTTTCACCCTCTGGGAACCCGCGGGCTCCGTGATGTAATCTACATATTAGATCATGGAGCCTGCAGGTTCACAAAGGGTCA
Source organism: Ambystoma mexicanum (assembly GCF_040938575.1). Classification (NCBI taxonomy): domain Eukaryota; kingdom Metazoa; phylum Chordata; class Amphibia; order Caudata; family Ambystomatidae; genus Ambystoma; species Ambystoma mexicanum. The sequence goes on along the minus strand of NC_090930.1, from coordinate 495,580,801 downwards.
GTGACCTGGCGAGGGCAAACAAAGGAACTGTAACTTCCCTGATGACCCCTCAGATGAGGGGTCATCAGGGAAGTTACAGTGACTGACAGAAGTGCCAGCCAGCCTCAGGTTTTGGAAATGAGAAATGCTAGCTAGTGGCAACAAATCTCTTGAAAGTGTACCATTAGATATGGGGTAAGCAGAATAGAACACAGGCATATGCTGTGACGATGAGAATACAACATTTTAAAGTCATAAATGGTGCTCGCACAAGTTTGGAGATTTCGTTTTTCTCCAGGATTTGTCTGAATTGAGATTGAATGAGCTGGTTGAAATTACTGTGGAAGTATGTAACCGTGCACCAATATAGCCTTATAGACTGAGGGGAAGGGTCATTATCACAGGATAATGCCCCCCCACCTTCCCCTCAGGCCATAAGTTGGGGAAGGGTCATTGTCCCAAGCGATAATGGCCCCTCCCGAGGTCTATGAGGCTATTAGCAAATAATAATGGAAGCAATACATGTAGTGGAGCTGCAGTACTGAATTAAAAACATTTACTTTCATATTGAGAATGTGGTTTCATTTTGATGTATTTAAAGCAAGCTTGTTTTCATACTTCAAGCATTTCAGAGCAAACTTGGTTAAACTGGAGCTGGTTTGACATGAGCGGTTGTGTAAAAGTAAACGGTTTCTCTATAAGAAAATGAAAGCATTTCCCCATATTTTTAGCTTTCTCGTTGATGTGGTAACTAGAATGTTGCAGTGAAAGAAAATGTTCTCTTAAAGAGGAAGTGTCTTGTTGAAAGACATCTTGCCTGGAAATTGCGTTATTGCTTGCCTCTGCTTTTGAAGTGGGAATGCAGTCAATATAAGTGTTGTGGCCTCCCAGTGATCACACAGATGTTTTCTAGTGTGACACTGCCTTTATTGCCAATTAAATAATACTGCTTGCACGCAGTTGCTTCACTGTGATAATTCTGGTCCATGGCTTACTATCTGAGTGACCAAGAGGGGTTATAATAGGGGTGGTAGACTGGTAGGAGATGGGGCTTGACCTGCTGGTCAAAGCGCTAGGTCTGTGGTGCTTTTTGCGCGCCACAATAGCTTTAGTTTTTGTCCTCTCGCGAGAGGTCGCTCTACAACCAGTAAAGTTATTGACTGCACTCTGAACATTTTGATTCTCTAGGTTGAGGTCAATAACAATTCCATGTGCTAAATAAGCTGTAAAGCCTGAGGGAGGGGCTAATATTGTGGGATACTAACGTGCCCCAAATTATTTGCCTCCAACTACGAGTTGGGGAAGAGTCATTAACCCAATCAATAATAGGGCCTCCCACAAACGAAAAAGCTTCATGTGCACATAAAAAGGGTGCATTTGGTTTGCAGAACTGACCTGCACGTGTTTCTCTTTGCTTTTGCATAATAAAAGATCATTGTTTTTGTGCTCCTTGTCAGACTGATACACAAGTCAGAATGTTTCTACTCTCTACTGTGGTGTGTCACCTTTTTTAGAGAACGGGAGCACCGCCCAGTGCTCTTGTCACATGTCAGTGACCATGTGACCTTTTCAATAAAAGCAACGAACCGTGTCCGGCTCGGGAGTCAATACCAAATGACTCATGACTATGGTGTGGTTCTTTCAGCAGTGCGACTGGCACTGTGTAGCAGTCAGAGGGCCTGCCTGCAGGGCCCTCCACCACGACAATGCTCCTGCTGGGCAACACTTCCCCCCTCCACTGGTATTCAGCAGAGGCCCTGCCGGGCAACTGTGCAGCTGTGATCCAGAGCCCTTGCTGAGCAACTCCTGCTTCGATGGCCTGGGTGCCCCCAGGCCATGGTCTGCGTCTGTGTGATCACAGGCCATCAGGGTGACCCCCCTGCAACTGTGTGTGGTGGGTGCCCCCACCACCCCATGGGTTGGCGTGTGTGCTCGTGAACCAGCCCGACATGTCCACCGAAGGTGAGCCAAGTGGGTCCACCCAGCCACTAAGGGCCCTCAGAAAATCCAGGGCCCGCTGTCGGTTATGTTAAGTTTCATAATCACGCTTCACGTAAAAGTGTTGCTGGCTG